>NC_080841.1:41700405-42002796 GCF_030435755.1 Ochotona princeps
TTATGATGAGAACTGGGAAAATTATATCTTTACTCCATCCTGCTCACCCTCTCACTATAGCAATCTTGTTAACAGATAAAATAAACTTGGACCTATTCATTCAATGAAAGCCACATGGTCTAATGAAAAGAAGAAAAATGGTTTTGGATAGTAAGGGGAAAACCTCAATCAGCTGCTGGCTTGAAAACTGTAGTGTGGTGGATACAATTACAGGCTGTCCAATCAACCGGACAATGTAAGGCTTCTTTGAAGAGAACTACTAAGTGATAGAAGATTTCCTACATGAGTCTGAAATCATGACCTCACACTTTGAAACACAGGCTGAGAACGGGGATCTGCACCATGTAGCTGGTGACTATTTCAGTTAGACCCAGATAGAACAGACTAGAAAAACTTTTCACCCAAACTGGGGGGGTGGGGGTTTGAAGCATCCATGTATTCTTTTTTTCAATAATGCTTCTTACAACCCACAATAAAAAATCATCAATATATTTGGAGAGGTACTTTCCTTTACCATTAAATTATTTTCCCTCTAGGGGCCATCATTATGGCATAACAGGTTAAGCTGCCACTTTCAACATCAGCATTCATAAGGGTATTGGTTTGAGTCCTGGCTAGTCTTCCAGTAGAGCTCCCAGATAATGACCTGGGAATGCAGTGAGAGACAATCTAAGTACCTGGCCCCTGCCATGAATGTGGAAGACCTAGAAGACGTTCCCGGCTTTGACCAGATCCAGCCTTGGCCATTGTAGCCACCTGGGGAGTGAATCAGTGGATGATTTCCCTGATTCCCAACCCACACACCCTCTGTAACTCTGCCTTTCAGATAAAACTTAAAAATAACATCCAATGTATTTCTTCTAGGCCAATTTATTATTTCCTCCTAAACTAAAAAATTACATTTTTTTCTTTTCTTCAAGATTTGTTCTAACCACCAGACCAATCTTCTACATTTAAACCAGAGATCCCACTGAAACATATCATTTATTTATTTATTTATTAAAAGATTTATTGTATTTTTATTGCAAAGTCAGATATACAGAGAGGAGGAGAGACAGAGGGGAAGATCTTCAGTCCGATGATTCACTCCTCAAATGACCGTGATGGCCGGTGCTATGCTGATCCAAAGTCAGGAGCCAGGAGCGTCCTCTGGGTCTCCCATATGGGTGCAGAGTCCCAAGGCCCTGGGCCATTCTTGACTGCCTTTCCAGGCCCCAAGCAGGGAGCTAGATGGGAAGTGAGGTGACCAGGACCAGAACTGGCGCCCACATGGGACCTCGGCGCGTTCAAGGTGAGGACCCCAGCCACCAGGCCACCTTGCCAGGCCCCATATCATTTTATTTTTAATGCAATGTATATGGCATATATGAAACAACTTTCAGTAGAGAAGCAATTTCTATGGTCTCTCACTGTGAGTTGGATATGTTCAATGAGATAAACCATATTTGGGGACTGAACTATAGCACTCCAATTTGTGAGTAGATAAATTGACATGCTCAAGAGTGAAGTAATTTGTTTTTAATGGATCCATCCAATCAATAATGAACACTTAATATGTGTTTATTACATGGTGTGAGAAACGAAAAGAAACTGCATGACATATCCCCTTTTAAACAAATATTTATGTTGGTGTCATACTGCCTTGTTCTTCCAGAACTAATCCCCCTTCTTCTTTTTTATTTTAAGACTTGTTTACTTTTCTTGAAAAAGGAAGATAAGATTTACATCTTTTATCTGCCGATTCACTCCCCAAGTGGCCACAATGATTGGAGCTCAGCCGATTTGAAACCAGGAGCCAGCAGCTTCTTCTGGGTCTCCCATGTGGATGCAGGGTCCCAAGACCTTGGACCATCCTTGACTGCTTTCCCAAGCCCAAGCCCAAGCAGGAATCTGGATGGAAAGTGAAGCATCCAGGACATGAACCAGTGATCTTGGTATGTGCAAGGTGAGGACTTTAACCACTGGGCTATCGCACTGGGCCCCATAATTACTTCTTGATAAGCTCTTTGTGATGTGATTCAGGGAGATGCAGTTTACAACTAAAGGTCCTATGCTGAACAATGTCTGCTCATGCCTCGAGAGCTTGGTCTAATACAAGGTGCTTCAAAAAGTGTTGGAAATGGAATTAAAAGACAAGTTTATTTGGTTCAAAAAATTTTGAAAGCACACACAATTTGTTTCATAATGATCGTTTTCCAGGGCCTGTGTTGTGGCAGCAGCATCCATGTGTCACCAGCATCCCATTTGGGCGCCCATTTGACTCCCAGCTGCTTGACTTCCATTCTAACTCTGTAAATGCACCTGAGAAAGAGCTCCCAAGTGGCTGGGCCCCTGTGCCCACATGAAAGATTAAGAAGAAGTCCCTGGCTCCTGGCTTCAGTCTGGCCAGACCAAGCCACTGCAGTCATCTGGGGAGTGAACTAGAGGATGAAAGATTCTCTCTCTCTCTCTCTCTCATTCTCTCTTTCTTTCTGCAATTAATACATTTAAAAACTTAAATAAATTTAAAAATTCACATATATAAACTCTTTGAAAACATCTTGTATGCCACAAGAAAATATTAGAACTAACCCAAGCAAACCTTGCAAAATCACAAATTTAAAAATCATAAGAATTCACATAAAAATTCTTGCCGATAGCTTTTATAAAAAAGTGGGAAGTTTGCCCCAACATAATGACTTATTAGCTAAATCCTCACCTTGCATCTGCTGGGATCCATCTGGAGACCAGATGAAGCTCCTGGCTCCTGGGTTCAAGTCAGCTCAGCTCTGGCTGTTGCAGCCACTTGGGGAGCGAATCAGCAGATGGAAGAGTTTTTTCTCTGTATCTCCTTCTTTCTGTAAATCTTCCCGATAAAAATAAATAAATGAATCTTTTTTTAAAAGAGGTAATTGTGTTGGACCCGGCGGTGTGGCCTAGCAGCTAAAGTACTCACCTTGAACATGCCAGGATCCCATATGGGCGCCAGTTCTAATCCCGGCAGCTCCACTTCCCATCCAGCTCCCTGCTTGTGGCCTGGGAAAGCAGTTGAGGACGGCCCAATGCTTTGGGACCCTGCACTGGTGTGGGAGACCTGGAAGAGGTTCCTGGTTCCCGGCTTCGGATCGGCGCAGCACCGGCCATTGTGCTCACTTGGGGAGTGAAATCTTCGGACGGAAGATCTTCCTCTCTGTCTCTCCTCTTCTCTGTATATCTGACTTTGTAATATAAATAAATAAATAAATAATTGTGAACAAACTG
Organism: Ochotona princeps; assembly: GCF_030435755.1. Lineage (NCBI taxonomy): Eukaryota > Metazoa > Chordata > Mammalia > Lagomorpha > Ochotonidae > Ochotona > Ochotona princeps. The sequence continues at coordinate 41,703,646 of NC_080841.1, forward strand.
TTTTCCTTTCTAGTCTGTCCTCAAGTATCCCAAGGAATATGTGTGGTAGAGCTACTATTGAATTTAAGAATATTTTAGGGTTAATGTTTGGTGCAGCAGTTAATTTGCCACCAGGGGCACTCATATGCTATATCAAGGTGCTTGGTATGAGCTCCAGCTACCCTGCTTACTGATACCATACATCCTGGGAGGCAGAAGAGGATCACTCAAATACCTGGTCCCTGCTACCCAGTAGGAGAGCAGGTTGAGTTACAGGCTCCTTCCTGGCTTTGCCTTGATCCAGACATGGGAGTTGTGGACATTTGGGGAATAAAAACTTGGGTAGAAAGATTTGTGTTGTCTCTCTGCCTCTTTCTGTCTTTCCTTCTTTCAAATAGGATGAAAATAAACAAATAAAGTTAAGAAAGCCAACCTGGTGCTTGGCCAGCCACTGTAACTCATTGTAACAGACAGAACCCTCTAACAGATGAATAGCTTCAAATTAGAGATTTGTATTTTTCAAAAGGCAGAAGCAAACTAAGTCACATTACATTAATAATAACAGAGGCATAATTTTTCCTTCCTAAGTAAAACATACTCAGGGAAAAATTGGATCTTGGAAATGTTCTGTGTAACACTCAGAAAGCTACTTGGACAAAGGTTATCTGCACTGTGTTACCTAACGCTGCTGATCAGAAGGACTTTGGCAGCTCTGTGTGCCATTGCACTTGCATTTGGCAAGAGGAGCAAGAAGCAATGCCAGAGAGGCTATGATGCTTGTCTGGGGGTGGCCAACACATGCACTGAACAAAAGCACATCTGATGGGAGGCTGGTCGACACAGAGCAAGCTGCCCAGATAGATGCTAAAAATGTGCTGTGCATGGAAGACTAGAACTGATTCTCTGGTGCTTCTCTCATTTAGATCAAGGAGCTCTTTGGGGATGCATAGAGCATATGATTTATATTAGTGCACGGAGACGGGGGGGGGAGGTCCATTAAAGAAAAGAATAATTGAACTCAAGTGCTATAAGGTTGGAGGAGATGTCAATTATCTTGTTGTGTTCCTTTCTTCTGGAAGGGTCTGTCACTGCCCTGTAATTTATGAGCCTGAAGAGAACCATAAAACCATGAAGAAGAGGAAACAGATGAAGCCAGGCTATTAGAAAACTCGAGGTAGAGCTCACAGATCTTTATCCTCTGTTTCTGAAGGAATTCTCTAAAATGTAAACATGGTAGAGAGACAACAATGCGAGCTCATTTTAAGCATTGTCCTGTCTTATTTGTATGAATTTTTACTTATCCAAGAAAACATAGCTCCCCTTCTCAAGGTTTTTTTTTAATCATATCTTTTTGCATTCAATGGTTTCCTGTCTTTGAATATTGCATTACACAGTGTAACAAAGAAAAAAAGTTATTTTTTTAATAACAAAGCTTGGGACATTAACTTTACAGACTAGGAAAAGAAACAAAAAGTTAAGTAATATTAATCTTCCCATATCCGAGGTAGAGGATTGCAGGAAGCTTTTTATACATGCACACTCACAGTTTCTAATCCATTTCCCCGGTCAAGAAGCCCTCAAGAGCCTATGTGGGGAACAGGGAAACAGCAGTATGCTTCCAGCTACATCCATAGTGGATTCAGCCAAAGGCCGAGTTCCAGATCAGGATGGACAGGGAAGCAGTGCATATAAACGAGAAACAAAGAAACAAAGGGTGGCTTGGGAAGGAGAGGGTACAAGAACAAACGTTGATGATACAAGAGTGCTTTAAAAAGTTATGGTGAGGGCCTGGCATGGTAGGCTAGAGGCTGAAGTCCTTACCTTTTATGCACCAGAATCCCAGATGCTCACTGCTGTTGGGCCACTTGGGGAGTGAATCAGTGGATGAAACAGCCTTCTCTCTAGAAACCTACCTACTTCTTAGAATGCAGGTTAGGAACTCCCTGAGTTTAATTAGAAGGACATATTACACATGCTGTAAGTAGAGAGCTGGATGGGAAGTGGAGCAGCTGGGACATGAATCATGCCCATATGAGATGCAAGTTTTTGCAGGATTAGCCAATTGAACCATTACATCAGCTCCAGATTCCTGGTTATGTTGATTGGGGATGTTCAACCTGTACTTCATTCACGAGATAAAAATATTCAGACTACAAAATATATTTTTCTTACAGGACACATTTCTTAAATATATAAGGACCTGAGAAGTTGAAAGTAAAAGGATGGAGAAAGAGAAGGAGTGTAAATTCCAAATCAAAGAAAGTCTGAATAATACTTCTATTATGAGATACAAATGATTTTAAGGTAAAGAAGTACTAAGGATAAAGAGGAATGTAGAAAATAGGAAACTTTTTATTTAAATTCATCTAATAATAAGATTCAAAATACATAAGGCAAAAATGGACTGAAGAGAAAGAAAATTTTGAAATCATGGGAGATTTTAATGCTTCTATCTCAGTAGCTGATAAAATGTATACAAAAAAAATCTCCAGGGTCACAGAAAGTCTGAAAAATAAGATTAACAAATTTAAACTTATGATGTGTTTAGAACACCAACCTCAAAGAAAAGATATTTTCTTTTCAAATTAACATGAAACAATTACAAAAATCAGCTCTGTGATGAGCTATATAAAGCAATCTCAACAAATTAAAATGGAATGTTCTATAGATTATGCCCTTGGGCTACTGTAGCATATCCATGATATTCTAGAGAATTTCTTTACATTTGAAAATTAAGTAATAATTTTTAATAGCACATTAGTTAAATTAGAAATCATGTCGAAATTTTTGAACTGAATAATAATAAAGAAAAATGACTACATGCCAAGACTTGTTAAAGGATACCAAAGTCAAAGGAAGCCAAAGTTTAATGGGAAATTCAGAATTTTTTTATTAGAAAAGAAGATAGAAAAAGGGACAATTTGGTCATCTACTTCAGGAAGTTAGAAAAACCTAAAAAAGTATAAGGGAATGATGAACAAGCATAAGGTTAAAACTTACAAACTATGCTTTCAATAAACAAAATCAGAAAGTCAGAGTTTGTTTGCAAAGAATAGTGAATTATACTAAGCCTCAGGCATAAGTGAGAAAAAAGGGTAAAGAAAACACAAATAACCAACATTAAGGCAAAACTACATACATGACTAATGTTAAAATGATCATTCGGGGATATAATGAACACCCACATTATGCTAATGTATTTGGCAGTTGGATCGGGCACATTCTTAGAAAATGAAATGTATCAGAATTAATATAGACACAAAATAAATTTATAATTAACTTTCACCAAACGAAACTGTAGGCCCATGACATTAGTGAATTCTTTCCAACATTCAAAGAATAAGTAACTCCAATTACAATTCATCCCCAGAAAGAGAACATTTACAGATCTTTTAATGATGCCAGTTTAGCCATGATATCAAAGAATATATTAACCATGATAACAAGGTTATATAGAAAAAGATCAGAGAAAATATCTCACTTAATGATACAATGTCTAAAACTTTCCCCCAAAGAACAAGAAGGAAGTAAAGGTGATTGCCATTACCACTTCTAGCTCACATTTTCCTGAAGGTTTTTGCCAGCAAAATAAGACAACGGAAAGAGAAGACAGAGAAACTAGAAATGAAAAACCAAAACCCATTATTCACAGGTGACAATAGTGTTAGGTACAAAGCACAGAAGAATCTTCAGAGAAAGTATTGGAATTAATAAATGAATTTGTCAAAGACCTTGTACTTAACATTTAAAATATATTTTTCTTTGAACAACATGAAGAAAACAAAATGTTGGGACTGGACGTGTGATGCAGTGAATTAAGCTCCCAGATGCAATGTTGGCATCAAATATAGGGGTTGGTTCAGTTGATCCATTTATAGTATAGTCTCCTGCTTCTGTCCCAGGGAAAACAGTGGAAGCTGGCCCAAGCCCTTGGACCTCTGCATCCTCATTGCAGATGGGGAAAAAACTCTCAGAACCTGATTTTGGCCTGGTCCAGCCCCAGTTATTTGGAGAGTGAACCAACATAATGAAAATCTTTCTCTGTGTGTGTGTGTGTGTGTGTGTCTCCCTCCCTCTCTGTAACTCTTCTTTCAAATAGATAAATACATACTTTAAAAATAATATAAAATGTCGAAAATGATAGAAGTTGCATCAAAAAACCATCATGCACTCAATAATAAATATTAGAAAGATGTATAAGGCATTTACAGTGAAACTGTAACATGTCATTAAGGGAGATTAAATAAGAAATGAACAAACCGAGGAATATGCCATCAGTCCAAAGCAGGGGTCTTCCGAGGGCTGATAATTGTCTATTTCTTAATATATCATATACCCATGTCTAATAAATTATGATAATCAAAACTATATATGTATTATCTTGCATTTTTCTGGCTTATGAATTTCACTTGCATATATCATCTATAAAAAGTAAGTGGAGTGTGTCAGCCCTTTCTATTTCTTCAAATTACCTAGCCATTGCCTCATCTACACTCTCTCATATCTTTGCAAACATTTTCCCTTAACTTTGAATCCTGTTTGATATTTCAACTTTGTTTCTTATTTTAAATTCTAGTCTGTAGTTCTAATGATCCATTTATACACATGACTTGGGTTCAACTTTGGTTGGGACTCTGCACTATGATTCTACACACTGGAAAGGGAAATTCACAATACTATTGACATGAATTTTTTGGTCTAATTTCTTCCAATCATTCTTGGTATGGAATGTAAGTTTTCAGCACACATTTTACCTTAAATCAGTAAAAAAAAAAAAAAAGTAAATGGAATCATCTATTTTGCAGTGCCACGTAAGTAACTATCAGGTTGACTCATGAGAGATTGCTATTTTATAGTTCAAAAATATAATGTTTAAATAGATGAATGAGTTGCTTATTTCACATTATTAAACAGTTATATAATTGTATGTGTTTTCTCTTTGTAATTTTTATGGTCAAATTTGGTGTTTGAATTTTTTAAAGTTGTCCTTTGAGAAAATCTTTTGTTTCTTCATTTTTAAATTATTTTATGATACAGTTCCACAGGCTTTCATTCAACAACCACACTGGCTGGTTAGGCCAATGTTATTATAGTTAAGGACAAAAATCCAAGGTAATATGGGCCTCATTGCAATACAACTTCTGAAGGCTGGATTGGTGCTCTGCTTCATTGTTGAAGAGACTTGACAGCCTTTTCTGTGGCTCTCTCAGGATGCGTTGTAGCAAGGTAATTAAAACAGTCCATTTTGAACACACTGGGATAAAGTTGGAAAGAAACTGTAAATGATGGAGTGTGTGACAGATAGTTTTAACAAGTTGGGATCTGATTCTTTGTCCTTAAGGCAACCCCTATGGTGTGACATGTATGTCTTCTCAGGTGACTTCCCTGATAGGAATACTGCTCTTGTTTCTAGCTGTGTCTAGCTTCTTTTAGGTTATGATACTGAGAAAGTAAAAGCTGTTGGGTAGTTTTTACTTTTCTAGATATTTCTTCAAAGATTATGTACCTTATTTTTGATTGAGCCAAAAAGCAATGAAGGAATGAGAAGCAGATGTTGACTGGTGATCACCAAGAGCTGGTGACCTTCTCTTTCACCTAGACTGTTTCAACCCATAAAGCAAATATATTCAGTTAAAATAATTAGCAATCTAAAATGGACCAAAGCATCTGGATAGCAAGTAAATCGATCATATGTCATAATGGTTTATAAAGTCACTCAAAATATGGAAGACAAAGGTAGGAGAGTAAGTAGGACTTATAAAGTAGTTGTTGCCTTATACCCTCCAGCTCCTCAGAGTCTGATATGAACATATGTGAATCATGATTAAGATGGAATTAAAGGGATCATAAATTTTGGAACTTAGCACCAAAAAAACAAGGGAGTGACCTTTGATGTGTTGAGGGGAAATAGAAGGTCAACTCAGACTGTTTTTAATCTAGAAGTTATTTCCCCAATTGTTCATGATCTCTGAATTATATTTATGTGATTTCTTGGCTCAAAGTCAGGATATCCATTTTCTAAAAGAGCTAGATGCTTCACCAATTGGAAATAGATGTGTTTTCCATGTTGGAGCTACTGATGAAAACTGCAGGCCAACGTTTCTCCTCCTTTCTTTTTCTTTTTAAAAAAGATGACATACATTTTGTTTTGTTCCACTTCCCTCCTCCTTTTTTTTTCGGTAAAATGCACTTCACTGAATAATTCTCAGATGGTCTAGACGAGGCTCTAGTTCAGTAACATTTGTGTTCAAATTCATACTTTACTTTTCAACTTTCTAAGTAGCTTCAGTGTCAACTCATGTAAGATGGGAATAGTAACACAATACAGGTATTTTGAGAAACAAACAATTTAAACATAAAACGTCTGGCACTGCTGCAAGTTGAACCAATTGAAACTGCCCCTTTGTTGCTCTAGATTTTCTGTTTTGCCTGGTGTCTCTTTATCATTTGTGAATTGTGGTTGAGGCAAATCAGTTGAGATGACTACTTCTCAGTCAGATGTAAGCAGTTTTTTAATAGGCTGACCATCGCTGATTTAGGCAAAAGAAACAGGACCAGAATGGGTAATGGCCTCAAATATTTGAGAGAATGTGATACACGACAGGAGAAAATAACCAAAATTTAAAGTGTCAATTACTGGCAGAAATGGTTCTAGGTATTGGGGACACATACTTTAGTGTCCGATCTCTAAAAGATTAGATTCTAGCGGGGGGTAGGAGAGATAATAAAGTATTTAAATAAGGCAGAAGGTAAAATATGCTGAATCTATAAAACATCAACATTAAGCAATTAAGAGTGCCTAACAAATGAGTGCTATATGTGACAATAACAAAAATATTTCTAAGCCTTATATAAGATGTTACATTAGTTAATACTAACAAGAATAATGAAGACTCTGAAATTTTGTTAGGAAAGCCCTCTTAGGGTGGGATTTTTACTTGGCTGTCATGCATAACAAACCATGGTGGATGAACTGCCATTTGGAATAAAATATAATGTGCATGAGAGCCAAATGAACAAAATAGTTCATTCAGAGCTATGTTACAAACAATATTGTTTCTGGGGATCACTAGTATAGTGAGAGGCTGGTCCTGGTAGTCTTCTATTTCTGGACATCATGTTCTGATTCTGAATTCCATGTGTTTTGAAATGATTGCCCTGTGAATTGCTGCAGATAGAAAATCTATGTCTGATGGTGGTTAAATCTTCATAGAAATGTTTCCAGGTTGCAAGTTATTCGTTGATATAAAGAAATAATTAGTTGGAAAAGAAGTTAATACCCCAATGAAAGAGTCTATCAAAATACCAGAAGAGGCTGCTTGAGAGCATCAGTTTCTGAGGGACTTTGAAGTGTCTGGAGGGAAAGAACCATATAAACCAAAGTACAGTTTTTATTACTAGACTAGAATTTCAGTTTCTAGCCCCAGAAAGTGACCTTGTCTCCTACTTCATAGAGGAAATAAAGTAAGAATTATGGCATAAAATACTTAAATCCATTTAAAAAAATTTTAACATTATTTACATAGTTGAGAGGAATGCATGCCCTTCTGGGCTTCTGATTAGTGTGGGGAGGGTCGAGGTGTGGAGGAAGGTGGGTGGGACACACCTCTCAGTTCTATTCTTTTTATTCTTCTAGTCTGCTGGAGGGGAAATGGATGGGGACCCCTAGGTGCTGTCAGATCTGCAGCAGCACCTAGGGATTGGAAACCGTCATTTGATAATGCCTTAGAGACTGATGTGGGAAAGAGTATTCTCAGGGTGTTACTTGAGTGGTCTTGATAATTCTGAGACACTGTCAGCCTTGTTGCACCAGGGCTGAGAAAATCTTCCCAAGTCTATTGGCTGACTAAGCTTACCTCCATAGACCCAGTCACTTGCTATAGCTTGGCCAAGAGTGTTGTCCAACCTGTTTTGCTTCTGTTTTCTGCTGAGGCATTAAACATCTTCTGGCCTAGATAAGCTGACTGTCACATTCTCCTTGTGCCTCTGGACATGCTGTCCACTGCATAGGCATCAGCAACTGACAAGGTCCAGTCCTGATACATGTATTCCAAGGGTGGATAACCTATCTTGTGATTGTCCCTGTGGCCAGGGTTTGAGTCCAGCAATCTGGTTGTGAAGTTCCCTCAAGACACTTCACCTGGGGCAACCTCCTACTAGACTCTTATGTGTGCCAGCTAGTGTAGGGTAAGTTTTGGTCCATTACCTGCACCAGCCAATGCACATACTGATGGATGCAGGTGTCTTGTCATTTCCGCCCCAGCAGAATAGTGATGCTGCAGCCTGGGTCAGCCCAGCCTAGCCTAGTCCAACCCCAGGCTCCCACAAGTGTCATGCAAGCTCCTGTCAGGTGAGTTTTACAGTCCAACCTGGCTAGACCCATCATTGCCCCCAGCTCTCAAGCAAATCAGTAGGTGCTATAGTTCCACAGAGGTGAGCCCACAAGTCCTCTACAGAATCTGTTCCCCAGATCCAGTTCTTTTGCATTCCAGTGGGTACTATAACCCAGACTGACATGGCCCACCACCTGCCCTGACACAGTTGAGTATTTTGGCCTAACACAATTAGGCATGTCCCCAATCCCAGCTTTCATATGTGCAGACAGAAGGCAGGAGATACCACTTAGTCTAACCCAGATCTCCCTAATAGGTGGTTGCCTTGGCCTGACCCAGACATGTCCTCTGGCTTTCCTCTTCTTTCTTCAGAATACCACCCTATCGCAGCTCCCTCGTCTACCTGTGAATACAGTGATCTGGTCCATGGAAGTCATTCCTCCCTCTGTTAAGCATGCCCTGAGCTGCTCCTACTCTAATATGTCTCCAAAACCTTTCCCTAGGCAATCTGCAACCCCCAGTCTGGTGCTGGGGCGGCAGCTTCTGGCCTGGCACTTCCCACTTTCACATTTCTTAAAGAAAAGAATAGAATAAGCAACTAGGCTGGCACACTGGTATAATTAGCACAAATTTGGCATTAACTGGCCCAGAATGCCTGCCAGCTACTGGCTGATTTTCTCCCAGCAGTGTACCACTAGCCTAGGTAGAAGACAACCTAGGCAGTTGCCACGGCTTGGGGAAATAATTAAATTCTTACTTAAATTTTTTTTCTCTCTAGATGTAAGCATATTCATAAAATATATCTATATTCACCAATCACATTATTCTTATTTTCTTTCCCTCATGTTTGAATATATACCTTTTCTTTTCAGAACCAGTAACTTCACCAATAACTGTTTCATTTTTAAAAATGTGGTACACTGTGTTAAGGTGCTGCCTGTGGCATTGGGGGATCCTCTATGGGCACCAGTTCAAATCCTAGCTGCCCTGCTTCTGATCCCTCTCCCTGCTAATGTAGCTAGGTGGGCAGCAAAAGATGGCCCAATCCTTGGACCCCTACATCCACGTGGAAGACTTGGATGAAGTTCTTGGCTCCTGACTTCAGTCTGGCCTAGTCCCAGCCTAAACTGTCATTTGGAGAGGGAACCAGCAGACTGAAGATCAATCTCTTTTTCTCCCTCTCTCTGTAACTCTGCCTTTCATATTTAAATAAATAAATCTTTAAAAAAAATAAATACTCTAAAATGATAGCTCATCCATCATAATTTATTATAGCCAACCACCAGGTTAAAGTCCCATCCTAAATTTGCAAGTTACCAACACTTGAAATATCCATCCATTAAATTTTGTCATTAACTATACAATTTGAGAGACTTACTATTTGGATTTTATGTCTTTCAATCCTTCAGGAGTTTCCTCTTCCAATCTTTTGTCTTTATCTTTTTTCCTCTTTCTTTTTCTTTTGCCATTTTTTCACTGTTTTATTATTGACCATTTCCTTTGCCATGCAAGACATCTAAGTCATTCTCGTGCTATGGATACACACCAAAGCATCGTAAGCAGCAGCAGCTCTCTCACAGCTCCAGGGCTCCCTGTAAGTTCTGGCCTTTTTTCAGTTCTTTCTCAAGTTCACTGCAGAGGTCTTTGGGACTATCTTCACTGTCTCATTGCCCTTTCTATTGTGTGTGTAATGCATCTGACTTCTGGCTATCCTTCTTTTATTTCTGAGATGTTTCCCAGCAGGCCAGTGATGATTTCTTAGCTGGAAAATATGAGGATACTTTTTACTTGAGCTTTACTCTTGTGAGACAGGTGACTACATCCTGCAGCAATCAGATGTATCTTTTCTGCTAGAGTATTGAAAGTGCAAGGGCATCTAAGAAAGTCCTTGCGGCTTGCCTAGTGAAGTATATCTTCATGAGTAAGCATTTGGTGCCTGCATCCCTTATTTGAGTACCAGAGTTCAAGACCAAGCTCTGCTCTTGATTTGAGCTTCTTGCTAATTTCTACAAACTTGGAGGCAGAAGATGATGGCTTACGTACTTGGATTTGTACCACTGACATAGGAACTTTGGACCGAGAACTTGGCTCCCAATGTCAGCCTGGTCCATCCCTGACTGTGAGCATTTTGGGAAGTGGACTAATTCATGAGAAATCTCCTTCTGCTTTTCAAATAAATATAATAGACATATTTTTAAAGTTTGAAGTATTTATTCTAGGATTTTCTTCTAATATCCTGCCATCCCCATGTTGTTTGTGGCTTCTCTTTTACCTCTTCTTTATGGTCAATTTCTCCCTAGAATTCCATACTTAACTTTTGCTTTTATTATATTTTTTTCCCCACCAACGGAACCTGTTTGGGGAGGTGGAGAAGGGTAAAGGCACGTAACCTGTGCAATTGCAAAGGACCTTTGACTAGAAGGGGGCTTAGATCAATGGTTTTCTGATGTCAATTTGAAATTCCAGATTTTTCAACACAGGATCCCATAAATAATTTTGTCTGTCCTTTTCCAGGTGGTTTAATCTACAAGCAAGAACTCTACCATCATTCATGACCAATTAATTAATACCTTAGGTGTTGTCCTGCCTAGTATAGAAATACTACCTTCTTTCTCTGAAAAACATATCTGAAAAATTCTAACTTCTTTAAACTTTTTATCAATCACATATCCATCTTTCATTCTGGGCTTATAGTTCTCTGCTCCACATGCTTTTTATATTTCTGTAAGTGAAACTGTAAATTTCCCCAGGAATCTGTCCTGAGTCTGCTTTGGCCAGTGAACAAGAGCTCAATTTTACCTCCCAAAGTGCTACAGCACTGGGCTAGGCTCAGGTGACACGGGCTTGGAAAATGTTCAAAACAGGTCTAACTAATCTGTCCCACCAGGGCCCTGGAAAAAGTCTTAAAACTATTTCTGGGAAACGCTTGTTGAGCAAGATGGTTTTTTTCTTGTGAATCCATCAGTGTGGATTAGCTGCAAAATATGCCAGCAGGCAACTGAACCAGTAACAACTGGAGGAAGTTATTTGATGAAAATGAACAGAGTTCTCAAAACATCACCTGAGAAATGATCTTTCCCAAGAATTATTAGTTATCAGATTCTGTCCTTTGGAGTCACTACCATTTATACTGAACATATAGAAGGATATCTCTCCATTTTCCATGGCACAGGTGCAGATCCAGCCCATCTGTATGAGTTAGTGTCGTTGAAATCATGCCATTGATGATTAGAAGACTTTTTCTTTTGCCAGAACCTGACTTTTGAAATGCTATTAGAATTCAGGATCTTGACTAGCTTTGAAAAATTACAGAATTTTCTTGGCATCAGTGCCGAAGTGTGATGCAAAATCATTAAAAATGGCATTACCTTGTATTGTTTTTTTCATGTTTCTCTGAAAGTTGACAGAAAATAGAGTGATGACTAATGGTAGAGTTATTTTTAAAATCTTGTTGTTTTCCAAATAAATATTGGTTTGAAAATTCAAGCCTATAATGTCTTTGAGAAGCAAGTTAGAATAATAATTTGAAGAAATATGAGACAAAAGTAATGGGTCTATAGTATTGGTACAATTTTATACTAGTGAATCCTAATAACTGTTCTATTTATTCTTGGTGAGTTACCTCGAAATGAGCTCTTCAACCACAAATTCATGTTCATTTTGTAAGCAATCTGAAATGCCAATGTCCCTAAAGGAAGACATAGGGGAAACATTCCTAAGCCTTTTAAAGTGTATCTTTCAGATGTGGCTCTTGCCTGTGTTTCAGACTATGTCTGCTGTCACTTCCTCATTTCAGTCCTCACTCCAAAAGCTGGTACTCAGCTCCTTACTGTTGTTTTTTTCTGGCCTCTGTTAAGTTTTGGCGGGGAGCTTAAGGGAGACTAAAAGAAATTTCAGAACTTTTATTTTCCTTTAGATTCAAATGATAACAATAGAGTGGACAAAAGACAGCCAAAAGATAGAAAACTGGCTGTTCATATTCATTGTCTTCTATGGGCCACTGGCACTAGGTAGTCCAGAACACACCCTATCGGGTCGTCCTGATGCCCACAAGATGAACGTAGTCGTTTCCTTTCGGCCGGAGCCGCCATCTTCCAGTAATTGGCCAAGATGACGAACACAAAGGGAAAGATGAGAGGCACCCGCTACATGTTCTCCACGCCCTTTAGGAAGCATGAAGTTGTTCCTTTGGGCACATACGTGCGCATTTACAAGAAAGGTGACATTGTAGACATCAAGGGAATGGGTACTGTTCAAAAAGGAATGCCCCATAAATGCTACCATGGCAAAACTGGAAGAGTCTACAGTGTTACCCAGCATGCTGTTGGCATAGTTGTAAACAAGCAAGTCAAGGGCAAGATTCTTGCCAAGAGGATCAATGTGCGCACTGAGCACATGAAACACTCCAAGAGCCGGGATAGCTTCTTGAAGCGGGTGAAGGAAAATGATCAGAAGAAGAAAGAAGCCAAAGAGAAAGGTACCTGGGTGCAGCTGAAGCGCCAGCCCTCTCCACCCAGAGAAGCTCACTTCTTGAGAACCAATGGGAAAGAACCTGAGCTGCTGGAATCCATTCCCTATGAATTCATGGCATAACAAATGAAAGCAAAATAAAAGACCTCTAGACGCTTGTAAAAAAAAAAAAAAAGATGAATGTAGTCTTCCAGAGTGTGCCAGTCCTTTCCCAACCTGCATTATCCACACATCAAACTAAAAAGGGCATCTCCAGGCTACCTAAATCCCACACCACATGTTGTAGGAAAGGAACCATGGTCTCACCATGCCCTAATTATATTCAAAATCAAGAGGCTATGCCAAATTCTTCCAGAGAGTTCTGTTTGGATCAGGTTCTGAAGAAAGTTATTCGCCCCCCTCCACTCCCGCCCATGGAGGCTCTTAGCTAATGAAATATTTTATGAAAAAAGTATGACATTATCCAAAGTATTATTTTATAGACAGAAATTACAAATAAATAGAGGAGGTGGCGGCCAGGATTGGTTTTTAAAATCAGCTGCCTCACAATTTGGATGCCCAGTTTAGTACAACTCCCTTCTACTGTGCTTTTATTACAAGCCTTGTCTGCACTTGAACATTCTTAGAATGAGCCTTGAGTTTTTACACTGACAGGTGTGATATTTTAAAGTGGTTTTTCTCCACCTGGCTAAATTCCAAACTCCCTTACAGACTCAGCTCCCCTGGGGAAACTTATTTGATTCCCTAGGCTGAGGTAGACACCTCTCTTTTTTCTGCCATACCCAGTTAGTGGCCTTCCCTATTAGCTCTTTTGAGACAGGTCGTTCTGCCCATATTTTATGCTTCTGGCAAATAGGGAAACCTATAAAGATGAATTAAAGGAAAGAGAGAGAGAGAGGTGAGATAGAGAGGGAGACAAAAGAAGAAGATGGAAGAGCAGAAGGAGGAGGGGAGTAGGAGGAAGGGGAGGGAGAGAAGGAGGAGGAGGACAGGAAGAGACAAAAGTAGGAAAGAAGAAAGGAAAAGGAAGAAAGAAGAAAGGGAAAATGTAAAGGAAGAAGGAAGGAAAATATAAAACAAGAGATGAACAAAGAAGGCAGAGCTGCCTGAACACTTAGATTTGTGGTCTCTAAATAGGCTTAATTTTGCTATCCAGTTCTAAAGAAGGTAGTAATTTCACCCAATGTTTGTAACACTTTAACTCCACCAGGTGATTATCCAGTGGGAACTGCCAATGGATGTATCCATTTGGCAAATCAATTTTCTTTACCCATGGATCACAGAAGTAGCAGCAACAGTCCCTGATTTAACCCATAATGCTTGTTCTATAAAAACATAACCCTTCATTAAGGCCACAACATAATTTAAGCTAAATGCTAATTGCTGCCTTTGTTTAGTTAGTGATCTTTATAGAACTATGCAATTTAGAATTAGATGTGAGCAAGGTAAGAATTGCTTTGAATTTCTAGGCAGTGAAAGGGCAGAATATTTTGACTTCAAATAAATTGCTGCTGACTTTGACTTCTCCAGGGAGGCTCAGCTCTGGTCACATAACTGAACACCTCTGCTTTGAAGCGTATTCACCATAATTTATCCATTCTGACCAGGACATCAGAAGTGAAGGAATCAAGACCCTGAACCAATGACCTGATATCCAGGGCACATAAGCAGAGCAGAAGTGATATGTGCTATTTTTACCCAAACTCTGGCCCATTGACCCTGTCCATTTGGATTTGACCTCATTTCTCTGAAGATGCTCCACTTCCAAATTTCTTCTGGAATCTGGCTTTAGTTTGGTAGAGATTCTGATAGTTAGCAGCCTAATTCTTGCCATTCTCTTCTCTTGGTGGTTAACTTCCATTCCCTCAACTCACAACCTCCGGCTGAGGTTGTGTTTTCCACAGATGACTCAAATTCCCTAGACTGTTACCTGCCTGAGAGGGAAAGATATCCTCCAAACTCTTGTTGCTCTGATCCACCCTCTAACTCAGACTGCCTTCAGTGAAGGTGCTAACTAAAAGCAAGGTCAAATCCCCCCTGCTCCTTGATTGTTTATGCATTAAACCGGCTGTCTATTAAGAAGTTAGTGCCATGGCTGAGTTGGCTCTTCAGTCATGGTTATACCCTAGTCCTATTTTTTCAATACCCCTACCTACTCAAACCTTTGAGCTTTCATCCTGAATTCCAGTCAAGCTTCCCCAAGCCATGAAAATATCTTGCAAAATGACCTAACAAGTTATTATGCAGGTGGCTTATCAACGTTTATAAAATGGTGTGGTGATTTTTGACAACAATTTAGATTTACTAAGATGATGTCATGCCCACTTAAACTTCTCTTGATGTTTCTATGGATAAAATGAAGAAATGCGGGTCAGATGAGTTCTCTAAGGTGGAGTCAAAGCTGTTTGCATAATTGCAGTCATTTCCAGAAAACATCATTTGATGGCTCAAGGTCAAGGTGGAAGAAGTGCTTAATTAAAATCATGATGCTTCACCCCAGCCTGGTAACAACTGTATCAATAAGCTTACTATTCTCTGGTATTGGTAAGATATTCATACTACAAAATACTAGCATGTGAAGAACACAAGAGGATATATTATCTTTCCCTAGTGATGCTGCCCACTTATTTAGAAATAAGATCTAAAAAACCAAGGCATTTGGAAGTTCTCTGATTAATTTTTTAAAAATGACATAAAATTGAATAAAGTCTGTAGGTAGAAGTCTCTAAAGAACTACAGATAATAACTACAGTTATTATCTGTATTATTAACTGATAATTTATTAAGACTTTAGGATATTTATAATTTCTTCTAATTATTAAAAAAATATGCTCTCATGGGGCAGGAATTTGGCCTATCTATAGTTAAGCTATCACTTGAGACACTTACATCCCATACTGAAGTGCCTAGATGAAAGTACCGGTTTTGCTTCTGATACCTGCTTCCTGCTAATGCACATGGTAGGGAGCAAAAATGATGGCTCAAGTACTTGGCATCCTGCCATGCTGGTGGGCAATCCAGACTAAGTTCCTTTTCAAGGCTTGTGGTGAATGAACTCCAGATGGAAGATCCATCTTTTCTGTCTCTATCTCTCTGCCTTTAAACAAAAAAATTAAATATTAAAAAATGCTTTTGTGTCTACTCAAATATTATTTCATTTCTCCTAATGTTTAGTAGTAAATTAAATACACTGAAATCAACTTGAGGGTACATGTGATTAGTGTAGCAGTTAGAGATGTAGTTTGGAATTCATGCATCCATGTTAGAGTATCAGAATATGCATGTGTCTAGGCTCCATTCCCTGTTTCAACTTCCTGTCACCACTTACACTGGGAGGCAGCAGGAGAAAGCTTAAATACCTAGGTCTCTGCCACCCCTGTGGGATACCTAGCCCCAAACACTGTAGGCATTTGGGTAATTGATTATCAGAGGATGTAATTTCTCTACTTCTCTAAACAAATAACTAATTAACTAACACATAAATAAATAAATCATAAAACTCATCTTTACTTCACACAGTAAATGCGCACAATCTCCTGGTGAGATTTGAATTCACCTAACCCTAACCCCAGGTTTTCATTGCTGAGGCCCCAAAATCACGATTGTCCAAAAATTCCCATCGTTCAAAAATTCAAGTGCAAAATTCTGGGTATATGTCCAAAGGAAATGAAATCAATGTTTAATATATATACTCACATGTTAGTTGCAACATTATTCACTACAACCAAAACATGGAAACAATCCAAGTATCTACCGGGTTCATTGAATGGGTACTATAATGTCATGTATGTACATAGTGGACTATTATTCAGCTATAAAAATAGGGAAATCCTGCCATTGGTTACAACATGGATGACTTGGAGAGCATTATACTCACTGAATCAAGCCAGACAGAGAAATACAAATACTGCATGATCTCACTTAAGTCAGACTCATAGAAATGGAGAGTAGACTGCCAAATGTTGCCGAAGGTTGGGACAATGTTTGTTAAAGAACTCAATTCTTTGGTCACGTGAGAAAGATACATCCTGAGGATGTAATGCACAGGGCAGTGATGTAGCCAGCAAAACTACATTGTGTTCTTGGTAGGCAGTATGTCTGAAATGTTCTCATCACCAAACAAACTAAGCAGAAACTGTAAGGTGATGGACAGGTCAGTTACCTGATCTGTGGGAATCATTTCACAATGTAAACATTCAGCAAAACATCACAATAGATATATCTCATCGTTGGGCCCAGCGGCATGGCCTAGCAGCTAAAGTCCTCGCCTTGAACGCCCCTGGATCCCATATGGGCGCCGGTTCTAATCCCGGCAGCTCCACTTCCCATCCAGCTCCCTGCTTGTGGCCTGGGAAAGCAGTCGAGGACGGCCCAAAGCTTTGGGACCCTGCACCCGCGTGGGAGACCTGGAGGAGGTTCCTGGTTCCTGGCATCGGATCGGCGCAGCACCGGCCTGTTGCGGCTCACTTGGGGAGTGAAACATCGGATGGAAGATCTTCCTCTCTGTCTCTCCTCTTCTCTGTATATCTGGCTTTCCAATAATAATAAAATCTTTTTAAAAAAAGATATATCTCATTGTTATTTGTCAATTATGACACAACAACAAATGATTTTTTTAAAAAAGGTGTGAGGGTCCACACCTGGCTTACTGCTGGGTCCACAATGTGTCCCCCGCTCTCCCAGCTGCAATAAGTGACAGTGGACTGTGTCTCAGGTCCTGCACCCCACTTTCTTTCACTCAGTGCTCCAGGAACACTACAAAGCCCCACCAGAACTTCACAGTTTAGTCTTCCTGTTAACACATGTTGTTTTAAGAAAGCAAGCTCTTTCCTCTGCGTACTTTGAAAACGCATTTGAACAAACAGAACATTCTTTAAAAAAAAGTTAGAGGTCTCCTCACAACTTGGAAAGGCTGTTTGGCCTTTTGGTGATTCATTCCACCCACTCTAATGTGGGAGGTTATAATAAACAGCACCTGCCTTCCAAAGCCCCTGGAAGCCTTGCTGGCTGTTAGCTTATTTTTGTTGCCACAGCATGTGTGTACCTTGTGCTTAACTAAAGCACAGATCTGCAAATATGAGTCACCCTTGTGCATGCCCTGATAAAATTATACACAAAAATTAACCGTGTCTTCCTAGCTTGGCAATTAACTAATTAATTGAGAGCAAGGGTAAACAGTCTAACGTTTGAACCACATTAATTACTGTTTATAGAATTTTGTGAAAAGCCCACAGGGAAAGGTGCCATGGTATTATTATTGTCATGACTGTAGTTTTAGGGGATGCTGGGGTTCCGAAGGGATTGCCTGGGTAAGACAGAGCCAGGAGCCTTGCCAGCCACTCATTATGGTTTTTTAAAGGAAGTCACTTCATTTCTCTGTAAATTTAATCCAATAATACAAAACCATTATAATACTTATGAGTCTTTGAAATAGACAGAGGCTAGCCAGATTCCAGAGTGCATTAATAAGTCAGCAATGCGGTAACAGCACTCATGATATACAGATGAGGATGGATTTAAACAAACATTACATAACTCAATGTTCAGTTCAAGGTTGTTCTTTAAAGCAGTCACTCTTGAAGGCTTTGTTATTCCTCCCTTCAATGCAATAAATATTAAACACCAACTGTGGTAGGCACTTAAGGGAATAAAAAGATTAAACACACACACGCACCTCTCATTTGCAGGGAAGTTGCAATCCAGTTGTATAGCTGAGACATAAATACAAACAACTAAGATCCTGGAGTAAGTGCTAGAAAGTGCTAGAAGCAAAGGTTCAAGGAAGATATTAAAAGTGCCAAAGATCAAGGTTAGGAACTAATTTGACTGGAGTCATCAGAAAAGGTTTCTGTCAGAATTGCCTTTTGATAAAAGCTTAGACAGACAGTTGTGTTGTGGCTTTTTTGTTTGTTTTTCCAGGCTATAGTATTGGTAAATGATACAAAATGCAATCATTTGGACTATATCAAGGACCCTTGGAACTTTTTCCTTACTTTTCTTCCATGCCTCTTTTCCCAAACCATCGAATCTTCTCCAGTTTTGAAGCAGCAACTGCAATTCCACCATCTCCTTTAGCTGAAGACTGTGTGTTAATTCAAGTTATAGATAGGATAGCAACAAGGAAACACAGGGTAGAGAATTGGAGCCAGAACTGGAAGTACTAAAATGTAGGTGGATTTTGCATCAGCTACAAGCATTGATGTGCAAAGGGTCAAGTCTGCATCATTGATTCATCCATTTATTTTCTCATTGGTCAGATGTATTTAGTACCTACTATATTTTGACATTGTTCTTGTTCTTGGGAGTATGAAGAAAATACTGGGTGTTGGGAATTGGTACAGTAGTTGAGTCACTGCTTGGGACACCCACAATCCATATCAGAATGCCTGGGTCCTCGCCAGGAGTCCTAGTTCCTCTGCTTGTTATCCAGCTTTTTGCAAGTCACATTCAGAGGGTCAACCTGTAATGGCTCAAGTACTTCCATACAGGGGACTCAAATGGCATTCTGAGTTCCAGGACTTGGCCTAGTCCAAACACGGCTGTTGGAAATATCTGGGGCATGAACCATCAGATTAAGGTTTCTGTATCTCCCTCTCTGCCTTCTAAATAAACATAAGCACATAAAAACTATAAAATCTATTTTCCTCTTTCAACCATGTGTATGTGTGTAACTTGAAAAGAAAAATAACAAATAATTCTTGTCATCTAGAGGTAAGAAAGACCAAGTCCTAGAAGGGACACATGGTGAGAAGTGAGAAGTCCTGGCTGTGATGTCAGAACAGGCGGGTCCACAGACTTCTAGTGAACAAAGGAGTGGCATCCTATGCAGGGTCGAGTGGAATTCTGCAGCCATGTCAGAAGACAGTAGTTTCATTTTACTGCTTGAGTGTGTGCACAGGCACTGGCCCCTACCTGTGAGTGATGGGAGGAAGATGTGCTTAAATTCCACCCAAGACATGTGGGTTTGGGAGGCTAACATTCTATTCTTCCTTTTATTATTACTCAGAAAGTTACACAAAGCAATCAAGTTTACTTAACAGAGAAAAAAAAACTCACACACATGAACATGAGTTGGTCCACACAGATAACCCGTCATGAGAGAAGAGGGCCCAGAACTGAGGGGGAGTGGGACAGAGGAAGCAAGCAGAGAGCACCTCAACAATTGTGCTAGTCAAGGCCTCTAGAAGTGCCTTCTCTCCTGTTATCTGCCTCTTGTGAAATTGGAAGTTGGGGTGGCTATTTGTTCCTCATTTTTGAAAAATTTTATTTTTGATGATGTTTACTTGGTTGATTAGGGTGGGAAGGGCCTAGGATTAGGAGAAAGTGGATGAGACTACTATTTTCACACCTTCATTATTTTCTCCCTGTATCTGGGGAAAGGGAGAAGCCACACCTAGCCTCCCAAGAGCCTCAGTACACTGGCATGGGGAATGGCCACCCAATGTCATCCCTGGGTCCCTGATGTGGAGCATGATTTGAGGGTTCTGCTTAAGTGGTTTTTATAGTTTTGACATGCTGTCAATCTCACTGATCCAAGGATGAGGAAATCTTTCAATGTCCATTGGCTGACATAGCCCATCTTAGAGTCTCCATTTGTCCACAACTTTGCTGTCAAGCCTCACTGGGATAGTTGATCAATTTGTTCTGCCCTCATTCCTCTGCTATAGTACCGGATGTCCTCTGCAGGCACCAATGGGTTGCCAAATCCTCCATTGCATCTGGGTATGCAACATAAAAAAAAAAAAAAAACACATAGTGGTATCCACTGCACTATATTCAGTAACTAAGAAGGTCCAGTTCTGAAACATGCACTCTACAGTCAGTCCACAGATCCTGCAATTCTCCCCATGGTTGGAGTTCTGAGTCCAGGAGATCAGTTGGGGAGACCCTCAAAGAAATCTTGGATCTCATGTGAAGTGATTTTGGACCTGACTCTTGGGTGTGTCTGTCAGTATGGGGTCTGCCTCATTCTGCCACCCACATCAGCCTACACATACATTGATAGTTGTAATTGCTAGGTCAGATCTATCTCCAGTCCTGTCTCATGCAAACCAATGGGTGCTACAATCCAGTCCAATCCTGTCCACCACACACTCACTGAAGCCTAGCTCAACCCAACCAACTCAGTCCACACTCATGCCAGCATGTGCCACTGACTGTCTTGCCAAGTCTGCCCTCAGTCCTGGTTCCCATGCTCACAGTGGGAGCTGTAGCCCAACAGAGGGGTACCCACTCTCCCTACTGGATCCACTCCCTACCTGAGATCTTACACTCTCCAGGTGGTTCTGCAGTCTAGCTTGACAGGACTTGCCCTCAGCCCCAGAACTTGCCAGCTGATGCTGTGGCAAAGCCCAACCAATCTGCACTTACTCTGGCTCATGCTTGTATCAGTGAATACAGTTAGTTAGCCCAGCCTGACTCTCATCCTAAACCAGTTCACATGCAGATCAACAGGTGTTGTCAACCTGCCCAGTCTGGTCTGCCCCAGTCCTAGCTCTCAGGCTTACTAGCAGGAGCAGTGGCCCAGCAGTCGAGTTTCTACATCTACCCTACCATGGTCACATATGCCTCCCACCCCTTGTCTCATATGTGCTGGTGGGTGCTGCTGCCCAGTCTGGCATAGAACATCTCACCTTGGTATATGCTGGCGGGTGCTGCAGCCTGGTCCGGCAGTTT
This sequence comes from Ochotona princeps, assembly GCF_030435755.1. Taxonomy (NCBI): domain Eukaryota; kingdom Metazoa; phylum Chordata; class Mammalia; order Lagomorpha; family Ochotonidae; genus Ochotona; species Ochotona princeps. The sequence goes on from NC_080841.1 coordinate 41,725,104, forward strand.
CTGCCCTCAGTTCCAGCTCATGCTGGTGGGTGCTACAGCCTAGCCTAGCCCAGTCTGTTGCCCTGACTCTTGCAAATCAGTAGGTGTAATGAGGCTAACATTCTTAAAACTCACGTTCAACACTATGGAATGTGAGTTAGAAAAACTGGTTTTCCCTTAGTGAAAGTTCTATCTAGGAACATGTTAATTCACTCTAGACACTTTGATCAAAACAGAACCACCCATCTCAAAACAGTTGGCAAGATTATTCTCACTTTTCTGAAAAGCCTCAGATTTCTTTTGTTTTGGAATACTTCTTTGAGGGCACACTGAACATAGAGAGGAAAATACATCAGTCATTGGGCTGGTGTTGTAGTCCAATGAGTGATGTATTACTCATTGTATTACCCATTACCAATGGGTTACGCCTACCATGCCAGCATCCCATGTCAGCACCAATTCCAATCCTGGTTGTTCTACTTCCAAACCAGAGCCCTAAAAAGGTGCCTGGGAAAACAACAGAGAACAGTTCTTGTACTTGAGTCTCTGTCACCCTACAGGAAGACCTGGATGGAGTTTGGGGTGTTGTGGCCATCTGGCAAATGAAGCAACAGATGGAAGATTTCTGTCTCTTCTTCTCTCTGTAACTGCCTTTCAAATAATAAAGAAAAAAAATCACAAAAAAAATACACCATTCATTTCCTCCAGCAGTACTGTAGCATGCACTATTTGGTGTTAAGATTTCAACACAATGGGCCCGGCGGCGTGGCCTAGGGGCTAAAAGTCCTCGCCTTGAATGCCCTGCGATCCCATATGGGCGCCGGTTCTAATCCTGGCAGTTCCACTTCCCATCCAGCTCCCTGCTTGTGGCCTGGGAAAGCAGTCGAGGACGGCCCAAAGCCTTGGGACCCTGCGCCCTTGTGGGAGACCTGGAGGAGGTTCCTGGCTCCTGGCTTCAGATTGGCGCAGCACTGGCCGTTGTGGTCACTTGTGGAGTGAATATTCGGATGGAATATTTATCTCTCCTCCTCTCTGTATATCTGACTTTGTAATAAAAAAAAAATAAATCTTCAAAAAAAAAGATTTCAACACACTGAAGGCTGATGTTATTGCATAGCAGATAAAGCCACCACCCTCCATGCCAGCATGATGATTCCAAACCTGGCTGCTTCACTTCCATTCCAGCTCCCTGTGAATGCATCCTGGAAGGTAGCAGAAACTGGCCTCAGTACCTGGGCTGTTGCCACTCACATGGGAGACCAGGATACAGTTCCGGGGCCCTACTTTTGGCCTGAATCAGTTCTAGCTGTTGTGTCCATTTGGTGAGTACACCAGCACATGGAAGATTGGTCTTCCTCTCTCTCCCTCTTTCTCTCTTGCCAACTCCCCAATACTCCGCCTTTCATGCAAATAAATTTAAGGTTCTTTTTTTTTATGGCTATGTCAAACAGCAATGAAAAAGGCCCATCTGTATTCAATAAGTACTTAGGATACTGAACAGAGACCTGAATTAATGCTATAGTTTAAATTTATCTCAGTGCTAATCTATGACTGGTTCAAATTTGCCCCTAGGGAGCTGTACAGATGGCCCACCCTTAATCTGATCCTGCTTGAAAATAATTCCCACCTCTGAAGAAGGCAGAATCCGAGATGCTAGAGCTATTTGCCCTTTCGTCCCTGTGCAAGCAAAGTGGAGCACAAGATAGACACATGAGTCACTGATATCTCAGTGTCTGTGGCCAGCCCTGGCCCTCCCCTCAGAGGGAATTTAAGGCAGAAGTGGGAGACAGCTGCAGCCCCCTGGGATCCCTCAGAAGTGGGACTGCAGATGGGACAGAAGGTTGCAAAATCACTCACTCAGCACATGCTCTAACAGCCAGGCTAGCCCTTCCCCCATCTCCCAGCTGGAGGGAGCCTAAACATAAAAAAGGACCTTAGAAGTGATAGCAGCTTTATTTTAAATACAACAAAAACTTCTGTACCCAGATCAACACAGGGTCCTCTCAAAGGGTCACCTCCTGTAATTCTCCAAGTAGCCTTCAGATACTGACCCTTTTCAAAATACATTGTGAAACCCATCCCGTGGGATAGACATGAAAATCCATGGTACCTTCTTTTGACCATCCTCCTAGAAGCAGACTCTGACCTCAGGTTAACGAATTGTAACTGTACTGTAAACACCTTCCGTGTTTAGCTGGCCAGTGACACCTAAGCAAGAAGAGATAAGGCACTGCAGTCAGTGCCAGGATGTGCTGCAATCAAAGGTTTGAAAAGAAACTCAGATGGCAAAGAAGGAACTTGTAACTAACTCTGGCTGAAATTATCAGAGAAATTTTATGAAAGAGTTTTCTTTTGGAAAATGCTTTGAATATTGACAACTTCTCCCTCTTCTTTCATTCCTCCTTCCCTCTATCATTTCTTCCTTTTATTTTCCTTTATTTGCTTTTTCTATCTTTTTTCTTTTTTATCCTTTCTTTTTTACCTCTCTCTAAACCTCTCCCTCTCTATCATTTCTCTCTCTCTTATGGGTTTTGGAAAGCAAAAATGAAGATGTTGGGCATATGGGGCCTGGAAGCAAATAAACCAATGTGGTTACTATAAATTTTCCAAAGAATAGCACTCATTAAGTGCTCATTAAGTGCCATAATGAAAACACTCCTATAGTTCTAGGGATGTGTGCCTAGGAAGTGTAGCATCAGTGCTGCCAGGAGGCTGCTCCTGTAGACCGGATTAGCTCTGAGCAAGGTTGCAGCATCATGGAGACCTCCCCTCCTTTCCTGGAGCCTTATTCCCTTTTGTCTCATCTTCATTTCTCAGATACTCCTTTTACAGAATTTATCTGAAGCCCAAACTTGGAGGGAAAGTGATCAGACTGAAGGGAGAATTTGCAGATTGCCTTGGAAGTGGAGCAGCCAGGACAGAAACCAGCTCTCCAACAGAGAATGACAGCACTGCAACAGGTGGCTTAGCGTGCTGAGTCACAATGTTGGCCCCTTCCTGAGCACTGTCTTGGCAGAAATAATAAATGAGGGGAGAATGGAAAAGAATGGGGATTGGCTTGACTTGACTCACATTGAGAATGACAGAGTAATGGAAGAAAATTGAATAGAGATGGATGCAGTATAGTTGGTAGTGAAAATAAAGTGTAAGCTGAGTTGGTAGAGAAATTTAAAGGCAAAACTTCCCAAAGGAGGGAGATTTGGGTAGCCCTTATTATCTGTGGGGGCAATAGTGAGGAAGAGATATAGGAAAAGGAGAACACCAGCTATCCTGTTGAAGAGATATGAAATCTCTTTTGATATTTGGGGAAAGACTTCATTAAAAAAATAAAATCAGAAGCTAGCACTGAGGTACAACAGGTTAAGATGCCACTTGCAATGCCAGTATCCCATGTTGGAGTGCCAGTTTGAGTCCTGGCAGCTCAAAATCTGATCTCACTTCCTGGTAATGTGTCTAGTGAGGCAGCAGAGGTTGGTCCAAGTACTAGGGACTCTAATATCAGTGTGGGAGGCCAGGATGGAGTTTCTGGCTTTGGCCTGGCCGTGGTCTGGGTGTTGCGGCCATTTGTGAAGTGCATAAGCAGATAGAAGATCTCTTTCTAGGCCTGGTGCCATGGCCTAGTGGCTAAAGTCCTCGCCTTGAATGCCCCTGGATCCCATATGGGCGCCGGTTCTAATCCCGGAAGCTTCACTTCCCATCCAGCTCCCTGCTTGTGGCCTGGGAAAGCAGTCGAGGATGGCCCAAAGCTTTGGGACCCTGCACCCACGTGGGAGACCTGGAGGAGGTTCCTGGTTCCCAGCATCGGATCAGCGCAGCACCGGCCATTGCGGTCACTTGTGGAGTGAATCATCGGATGGAAGATCTTCCTCTCTGTCTCTCCTCCTCTTTTTATATCTGACTTTGTAATAAAAATAAATAAATCTTTTAAAAATTTTTTCTTTCTTCTTTTCTCTCTCACTTTCTCTCTCTCTCTCTCTCTCTCTCTCTCTCACATACACACACACACACACACACACACACACACACACACACACACAGACACTTCCTTTCAAACATGTAAATAAATTTTAAAAACTTGAGTTCAGGAACTGGTGCGATAACTTAGTGGCTAAATCCTTTCCGTGCACATATTGGGATCCCATACAGGAACCAGTTAGTATCCTGGCTGCTCACTTTCCAGCAAGCTCCCTGCTTGTGACCTGGGAAAGCAGTTTAGGATGGCACAAGGCCTTGGGACCCTGACTTGCATGGGAGACCCAGAAGAATCTCCTGATTCCTGGTTTTAGATCAGCTCAGCTCTGGCTGTTGAGGCCACTAGGTGAGTGGATGGAAGTTCTCTCTCTGTCTCTTCTCCCTGTGCCTCTGACTTTCTAGTAAAAATAAATAAATTTTTTTAAAAAACCTTGAATTAATTTATAAAGTTTTAACTGCTGCAAAGTTCTTGCTTCTTGAGTTAATATGTAAATTCTGAGTCAAGATAGGTTCATCAGACAAGGTCTTTGTTCATGGGATATAAAGATCTTTTCACTAAGCAAGTATAAAATAAACTTAATTAAAGGATTTGAGGTGCTTCACAAAACTTCTGGGAGGATCAGGCATCCAGATGTGGGCAACACTTGCAGAAGCAGAGTCCTAAATGATGTTGCAGGCAGGCTTGACTGGAAACATGGCTACCTTCAAATCTCCATTGTCAATGCACTGATATTTCTTCTTCCCAATGCTCATGATCTCACAAATAATCATGCTTGTGAAAGCTGGACGGCTCTGCTTCCACACTTGCATTCACACAACTCACTCTGTCTCTTCCCCCAAAAAACAAGTCTGCCACTTGCAGTTTTGATTGCTGAGGCTTGTGTTTCATGCTTTTGCTTGGCTACAAAGCAGTAACTGTGTTTTCTGTGTTCTTCCTTGCAAAATCAGGTCCATGAGGCTGGATATTCCCCCAAAACACATTTTCTAAGTGATCTCATCTATGCCAACTCACACTAGATCAGTATATCTAAGAAGTCCATTAAGAATAAAGGTAAATTAGGCAGATAATGCATATGTTTGCTCTAGAACACAGGCGAAAGAGGCCTCCTTCAGCTGTATCCAGGCTAATTTGCTCCCTGCTAATACACCTAAGAAAGCAGTGAAAGATGACGCAAGTTCTTGGGCCCCTGCCTTCTCTGTGGGAAGCCCAAGAAAAGTTCTAGGCTCCTGGTTTCAGCCCAGCTGCTGTGGCCATGTGGGAGGTAAATCAGTTGATTGAAGTCCTCTTTCTCTCTCTATGACTCTACCCTTCAAATAAATAAATCTTTTTTTTTTTAAAAAGAAAAACATTCTCATGAACAGTGCCCCACAATATTTTAGCAAGATTGTTAAACCAAGTGAATAACATCTTACAAATCCAACTATCTTGGTACAGTTTGTGCTGTTATAACAAAACACTATAGACTAGCTAATTTATATAAGGAAAAATAACTTTTCTCACACTTTCTAACCTGGAAAGTATAATATCAAGGTACTGGCACCTGCTGAGAGCTTTCTTACTGTATCATCACAGTAGCAGAGGGCACCTCATGGCAAGAGAACAGGTGTGCATGAGAGGCAGTGGGAGGAGGAGAAAGCTGAGTGAGTCCAACTTGCTTTTACAACAAAATGACTCGCACTATAATCTTTCCTGAGATAACAGCCTTAATCCATCCAGAAGGGTGTTGCCCTCTTAATCCAATTAACTCTTACAGGTCATGCCTCTCAGAACGCTGTCATACAGGCAAGACAATTTCAACCTCTATTTTGGAGGGAACATGCAAAAGTCAACATCAACTGAAACCAAGAGAGATTACTAAAATGCTTCAAATCATCGTAAGTGGGCTGGAAACTGGTCTGAGACCCAGGACCTCAGGTGTCCAACTTGAGCTTCCACCACACCGTCTTGCTTTGGGGAATTTGAGTGGTCCAAGAATCTTCAAGTTCTCCATGCAGTCATGGAGCAAAGTAATATATCTCAGTCAGATCAGGTGAAAACACTCAGACTGATGTGTGCACCATTCTTTGTGCCATGTAAAGGACTATATAGAATGTAGTAAACGACAACATACTAATAGTGAATTCTGTCTACAGAGTAGATAAACTTCTCTGTGGTGGAATTATGAATGTGACTAAGGACATGTGCTAAAGAATAGTCCCTAAATGTCCCAAAGAACTGTTTTTAGGAGTTCTCAGCATCCAATCTTTCTTTGATCCCAAATTTCAGGGCTTCATTGCAACTAATGTGCACTGTCAAAATGTCTCCCTTCAAGTCACTTCTAGTTCCCTCCACTCATTTTGCATGCAGCTACGAGAATGGTCTGCTCAGTGAAAAATGCTTTCAACTGCAGATGGTCATTTGTGGTGTTAGAATCTCTTGTTACTTATCCTACAGAACTACAGAACTGGATATTTCTGCCCTTTTTCCCAATTGTAAACTCAGTGAAATATTCAAGATCAAGAGATAATTTCTAGATTTGACACTCTGAATCCATGACTGTTTCCAGAGCAGCATGGGGTTGCTAGATGTCCCTACTTCACATATTGAAAGCAATCAGAAGATATAGACGGTCACAGAAAATCAGATTTCTGGCCTTTTTTCACTGACAGAGTCCAAGTTTCTAGGACCAGACACACAAAAGATATTGACTATGTATCAGAGAATGAAAGCACGGCCAGGGCTGACTGGGAAAAATAGGTTACTGGAGAGCAATTCAAGGCTGTATGGAAACATACAGATATTCAGTTCTATGTGTATACGCTGGATTGGTCTTGCCTCAAAAGTAATTAAAACACACAGGCTTTACACTTAGAATCAATTTCTCTCTCTCTCTCTCTCTCTCTCTCTCTCTCTCTCTCTTTCTCTCTTTCTCTAAAAGGACCATAGAAGTCAGACAGCATTTATTAATTCTTCGAAATGCTGCTAAATCTTGGGAAACTACATTTGAAAATGTGGATGTAAGCCTTTTGCTAGGTCCAAAGAGAGCCAACAGAGAACCTTTAAAATAATGATAAGAACAGCTTCTGGGATTTTAGTAATTCTTCAAACTTCACACCAAACTTGACGGCTTCACTGAAAGGAATTAGACTTTAAGACTCACTGCTCTACATCCATATCCAGTGAGAATCACATCAGACATGAAAAAAGATAATAATGTCAATGTCTTTGGAAGTTTGTTCTTTATATCTGTATATTCCTTGCTCTTCTGGACTTTCATGTTAAGACTTTGGATTCTGTTATTCATTAACGAATACTCGTTGAATGTTTGTTCTGGGCCAAAATTTAGAGGAAAAAAAGAACTGGGACACATTGTTGCCATCATGGTACTCCTTGACTGGCAGGGAACAGCTCAGGAGCAGGTCTTTTTCCCACAGTATGAGAAAGGCATGGAACACTCTTAGAATCAGAGCTGTGCAAAAGCTTTTATTTCCTATTTTTCCTTTGGCTGCCAGGAAGCACAAGGTTACATTTCAGCTTTAGGTTCCTCAAATCTCCATTTTCCCTTCTCCATACTACCAGTGTATTATTCCATACATGTGATTTTTTTAATTTTTATTAATATTTTGCATTATGTGACAGTTTCATAGGCTCTGGGAATCCCCCCACCCCTCCCCCTCCCCTCCCCCCTGGTGGATTCCTCCACCTTGATGCAGCATTACAGTTCAAATTCAATCAAGATTCTTTCTTTGCAAACATATACCAAGCATGGAGTCCAGCTACTTATTGTCCAGATGGGTTGAACAGTTTCTTGGGGAGACCATTTCTGGTCCGAAGTCAGAGCTGGTATAATATCATCACAGTCAATTAAGAGTCCCAATATAACATCAACAGCAATTTGCAATATTATGGAATTGACATGGTTTTCAGTAACCAGTATGTTAAAAAAAAAAAAGTCCTAACCACAACCTATGATTAGCTCATTGACATCTCAATTTTAGTTTATATACAGGACCGGACCGGCTGCTATATACCTTAAAATGGCTATAGGGTACCATTCAGCTGTCTCGTGTCTATTTCATTTTAGTATTTAGCCATTTGTTGTGTTGAAGTATAATTTTGTTGATCTTGGCAGATTTTGGGATAATCTAGACTGGCTTGTAACTCTAACAAGATATTTGTCGACATTTAATGTGCAGAACATTTTTTTTTTGTTTGTTTGTTTTGTTTTGATTTGTTTGGGGGGGGGGTGTGCAGGAAAATCCTCAACACCATGGTGAGGAGTGACTAATCTTTGTGTCCCACCCATCAAGGCACATACATGTGATTTTTTAAAAAAGATTTATTTTATTACAAAGTCAGATATACAGAGAGGAGGAGAGACAGAGAGGAAGATCTTCCATCCAATGACTCACTCCCCAAGTGAGCCGCAACGGGCCGGTGCTGCGCTGATCCGAAGCCAGGAACCTGGAACCTCTTCCAGGTCTCCCACGCGGGTAGCAGGGTCCCAAATGCACTGGGCTGTCCTTGACTGCTTTCCCAGGCCACAAACAGGGAGCTGGATGGGAAGTGGAGCTGCCGGGATTCGAACCGGCTCCCATATGGGATCCCGGGGCGTTCAAGGTGAGGACTTAAGCCACTAGGCCATGGCACGCTGCCGGGCCCCCATACATGTGATTTTAATATCTTTGCTATACTTGTACTTTTCACAGTTTGGGAGGCAGCAGAATGTAAGCAGAGGCTAAACAAAGGCCTTCCAGAAAACTAACAGCAATGAAGCCATTAGCACCCAGATCTTTCGTGAGTCAGCCAGGAACACTCTCTCAGAAAACTGAACCACTCAGGAATTTGTAAAACTCTTTGGGTTATTCCTACCTGTTGGGGGCAGGAATAATTTCTAGTGGTTTTTACTTCATGATCTAGAAATTGGAAGTGGCAGACAGATGGAAGAATCTGGGACAATGTTTCAAGTCATGTTTATGACACTGACAGGAGTGTAAAAGGAGGAGTAACAGAGAGCAGCATTTACTTTACTTGAGAACTTTCTCTAGTAGGACATGGGAATCCCCTGTGCTGGTTTCCAGCATGCTGTGAGCACCTTGAGAGCCAGGACCATGACTTTCTTCCTGTAAGTCTAGCACCTAACCAAGAGCCTGCTTCTTAGATGCACAATGAATGACTGAATATGACACATTTTTGCCTTGCTTGTAAGATGCATAAACAATGATGAATAAACAACAAACATTTTTCCTGAGCTTTGACCAAGAGTCACTGAAAGAATGATGATGGTATTGATGAAAACAGGATGTGGGTCTGGCAGGGTAGCCTAGTGTCTAAAGTCCTCGCCTTGAACGTGCTGGGATCCCATGTGGGCCCCGGTTCTAACCCTAGCAACCCCACTTCCCATCCAGCTCCCTGCTTGTGGCCTGGGAAAGCAGCCAAGGACGGCTCAAAGCCTTGGGACCCTGTACCCATGTGGGAAACCTGGAAGAAGCTCCTGGCTCCGGATAGGCTCAGCTCTGGCTGTTGCAGTCACTTGGGGAGTGAATCATTGGATGGAAGATCTTCCTCTGTCTCTCCTCCTCCCTGTATATCTACCTTTCCAGTAAAAATAAATAAATCTTACAAAAAAGAAAATAGGATGTTAAGAGGGAAAGCAGCTGGGAGACAATCATGCATTTAACCTATAATGTGTTGAGTATGAGGTGCCAATTGTCCACATGGGTATTCCCACTGGCACTTAGAAATTCTGTATCATCTTTATGTGCTTCAATGTTTTCATCTAAAAAGTGAGATGATAATAGACCCTATCGCATGGGTTTGTTGGAAGGACTTCATAAAATAATGTCAGCAAAGTGTTGGTACCAGGGCTTGGTTCACTGGTAAGCATTAATTCAGAGAAATAACTTCAGGGCTATTTTTTTCCATCTTTCACTTCTTACCCATTCAATCAAAAAAATTCCCATTCATTTGTCATAATATTTTTGTCTTTGGCTGCTTCCTTCCTTTTCCTTTACTTACAACCTCTTTGCGAGCTGTAGAAAACTTGTCTCCAAAGCATCCCGCTCCCTCATCCTGATGCTGCCAGAGGGCCTTCCTAAGGTGGAGCTATGTCCTCCTATCCATTGCCACTCACTGTTTTCAGTAGCTTCCTCTAAGCAACATCACGAGCCAGGAACATAGAGACCTACTTTCCACTGAATTTCAACTGGATAGTCAAATGGCCTTGGTTTTCTACTCTAACTCAGACTAAACACTTTACACGACCAGGAGTAGCTGCAACATAGCCAAGGAAACTCTTCATTCACCCAAAACATTTTCAGCCATTTGAGTTGAGCTTGGTCTCTGGAGTCTCCAAAGCCTAGAAGTGATCCCTGCTCTACTGTGTTTCAGCTGTGTGACCTGTGCAAGCTCTTGAGTTTCTTTGAGGCTGTATTTTCTTCTCTTGGAAGATAATGAAACAATGTGTGAAAGATGGTTTTGATATTTACTTTGCGTGCAGGGATCTGCCACTTTAAGGTGCTTGGTCAAGAGTGGCTTTCTTCTTTCATTTCCTAAGCAGCCCTCCCACACCCCTTGATGTGTCTCATGCTGGCTGGGTATCCACCTGTCTTTCTACTCCCTTTTGTAGTGGAGGGAGGGCAGAGTCATACCCAAATAGCTGGGATGATGGGAAACTCCAGTCACATATCCAGTGTTGCTTTGATGTTGGTATTTTGTCCTGAGAGGGACCTCAGTGGTAAAATTGGCCTTGGTAAGAACTACCCTCAGGAGCACAGTGCAGATTGAAAGGTCTAAATTAGATCACTCTGTTCATTGCCCTCATTTTAAAAAAGGACAATGCTAGGAGCTCACAATGTGTCCCAGAGTGAATGAGTTTCTGATTTTCTATGCTCCAGACCCAATCCTGGTTCACAAGGTGAAATACCTTTTCCATTATAAAGGGTTTGTTCTCCTTTTAAGATCTGTAACACTGACCATGCCCTACATATCTTCTGGTTACTATCATCCTGACAATGCCCCATACACAGTAAGTGGATGTTATATGTGTCTTGGAAGGATGGGACATCTGTGTTATCCGTCTGGACCCTCTGGAAGCGCTGTGTGGGATTTCCAGGGCCACCTGTAACCTGGCTGGTTGCCGGAAGCTCTCCAAGACCTCAGTCAGCCGCCTGAACTTCAGTCAACAGGTGAATGTGAATGTGGTCGCTCATCAGCAGTGCACTCCTGAAGCACTCTGATGCAAACACAGGGGCACCATTCCCCAAAAGTAGACGCTTCTGATGAATGCCTAGTGGGCGCTCACAATTAAAAAATCAACTCACTTGAGAAATGGCTTTTGACATCAGACTTTCAAGAAAGGAAAGCTGTTACTTGGTACAGACATGACTCTAATTACAAGGGACGGTTAGTCATTACTGGCCGTCTTTTTCAGGACTCCTTGGTGGCGGCCAGATGTCTCAGCCATATGCTGATTTTTCTGCCCTTCTTATATTAACAAACACCAAAGAAAACAAGTGCTCAGATGGCCTAGTTGTCTCTTGGTTGGGACATGACTGTGATGCATCTCTAAGGGAGATGCAAACCCTCCAGAACAGCTGACCCAGAGCGGTGCAAAACTGCTCTTAGCTGGCAATGCATACTCTTGGGGCCTATATTCTCTTCTAATCCTGATTTCCTTCTGTGGGAATCCTGATGTAACCCGTTCATATCCTTTCCTGGGGGACAGCCTCAGAATCTGGGCTTGCTGGTGATATTCCATTACCCCTGCACACACACTCACTGGAATTCAGCTGCACTAATGCAGAATAGACAGGAAACCCTGGTCCTGATGTTGCCAGTTTCTCTGGGGGACAACTGTCCCTGAGTCAGGGATGACTGAGGACACTGCTCTGCTGAGACACTGGGTTCTGATGACAGTCCTCACCAGTCACACCTTTCTTCCAGGCTGTGACTCAGCTCTGCGGCAGCAACAGTGGTCCAGAGGCATTAGCTGAACTCTCATTACCTCCAACTCTCCATGCCTCCAAGCTTTCATCCAAAGGCCTGTGCGGGCACCAGCCATGTTCCCAGGTTGAAAGGGGGGCAGCAGGGTCCTGGGGCTGGGAGTATTCAGGTGCCAGATGTTGAAGAGCCATATGAGGGTCTCTCAACTCAATAAGACATCTCCTCCATAACCCTAATGGCATATGCCTAAAAATTCTTCATATAACTCATTCTTTGAATTCTTTCCTGCCTTCTTTCTAGACTAAATACCATTAAGAGGGGATCCTACCAAGTGACATGCACATCAACATGTATTATCATTTTCCTAGTTGAATAGAAACAATCAAGAACATTTTGGAAGGATTCTCCAAGCCCCCCCCCCCCCCCCCACACACACACACTTCCACAGGGAATCTTTTTTTTTTCTCCAACTTTTTGTTTCATGGGCCCCTCTTTCAATTTTTCTTTATGATTAACTTTCATAGGCTCAGGAATTTCAGGTTGTTTTATATCCGAGAGAACATATGATATTTGTCCTTTTGGGACTGGCTTATTTTCACTGAGTATAATGGTTTGTAGTTAGTATCATTTGGTTGCAAATGGTAGAATTTCATTTTTAATGGCTGAGTAGTATTCTACAAAAGAAATAAACTTCCATAGTGGTTGTACTAGCCTACACTTCCGCCACCAGTGAAGTATTGTATCTTTCTCCCCACATCCATGCCAGCAGTGTTGTTAGTAGATTTCTGAACATAGGCAATTCTCACTGGAGTTAGGTGGAACATCAACATGATTTTTATTTGTATTTCCGTGATAGCTAGGGAACCTGAGCATTTTTTCATGTCTATTAGCCATTTGAATTTGTTCTTTTGAAAAATGTCTGTCATTTCCTTTGCCCATTTCTTCACATGGTTGTTCCGCTGTTAATGATTTTCTGAAGGATTTCTTTGTAAATTCTGGATATTAGTCCCCTATCAGTTGTGCAGTATGCAAAAATTTTCTCCCATTCCATTGGTTGCTTCTTCAATTTATTGATCACTTTCTTTGCTGTACAGAAGCTTCTTAGTTTGATGTAGTCCCAATCGTTTATTTATTTTGACTTTGACTGCCAATGCTTTTGGTGACTTTTCTGAGTCTTTACCAATGCCTATATTTTGCAGAGTGCTTTGTATGTCTTCCTCTGATAATTTGATGGTTTTTAGGTGAAGATTTAAGTCCTTGATCCATTTACAGATGATTTTAGTATAAAGTGAAAGGTGGTAAGTTTTTCCACCTAGTAAGGTCTTCTGTATTTTTTAACATGTTTTGTAATTTTCATCTCAGAGGTCTTCCACATCTTTGGTTATGTTAATTCCAAGGTATTTAAGATTCTTCTCCACTATTTTAAAGGGGACTGTACTTTACCAGTTCTTTCTCAGTCATGGAATTGTTAGTGTATACTAGCATCATTGATTCATGTTCATAAATTTTGTATCCTGCTATCCTGCCAAATTCTGTTATGAGTTCCAATAGTCTCATTATTGAGTCTTTGGGTTCTCCTATATAGAGAATCATGTCATTTGCAAACAGGGATAATTTAAATTCCTCATTTCTGATTTTAATTGCTTTAATTTCTTTTTCTTGCCTAATTGCGCTGGCAAAGGGATCCTTGTGAATTTCCTGCAGGATTTGCCCTTCCTAGCCTCCAAAATGGCAATCACTTTCCCGAAATGACCCAAAATTTATGCATGAAGTCCATTCACTGTACAACAAGGGTGGCTTCTCCTAGTGAGGATTCCCTTGGGAGGCATGATTTGGTGCCATCTGGCTCATAGCCAGAGGGGTCTGACTTCCCAGAGGACCAATTCCTCTGTAGAGAAGGGTTTCTGCTCTGTGATTTTACTCTTTTCTCTTCCATGAACTGTGAGTTTTCTTGCCAGAGCAAAGGAGAATAGAGCCCAATATTGACTCATTGAATAATGACAACCCTGATTGTTTCTGGGCCTTTGGTTCTTTCTCACCTCCAGACGTTGATTCATTATGCCTTCACCCTGTCATCTTCTCAATGGTGTCTAGAAGATATCTTCTAGAAAGAGAGAGAAATTCTTCCAGTTCCTCAAAATTGAGACCAAACTGGATACCCAAATGATATATTAGATCACACCAGTCAGCTTCACTTCGTGTCTGCCTGACTTCTTCCCTTCATGCTGTTCTGATGCACATCATTGGTTCTAGCTAGTGTGTAATTTGAGGTTGAGTCTCTCTTCACTTACAAACTTTATCAACTCTCTGGCTGGCTTGGATTAGATGGATGGGAGATGCCTGTCCAACTGGTTCCATAGTCACCAGTGGAATCTGTCACTAAACTGAAAGCTAGCCTGATTTTCTGACTTACTATGTCCCTTAGGGAAACTGGAGAGCCACCATTCTCTTTTGTTGCATACATCTGATTTCTCTTTCAAAGAAAATCAGCTTTCATGTTTGAGTTAGGCTCTTTCTTCTGCATATTAGCAACTTATTTTTTTCCATTACATGATTTATCTCAACCTATATAGTATACTTAACCACATCAAACTTCCTCTAGACAGAATTTATATTACTTTTTTCCTCATGGCAGCTTTTACCTGCAAAGTGACTCTTGAGTTGAAACAGCAAACATTAGGCATGAGATAGAAAAAATGCACCCTGTTTTTCTCAATTTAAATCCAGTCATACTGGTAGAATATTGCCTTCATTGGAATTAAGAATCAGAAGCACTGAGCTTGATATCCTGGTTCTAGCTATGATCATGGCAAGCACATTTAGGCTTTATTTTTCTAATCCATAACATAGTATGGATAAACATATGTGTTGGATGTATGTGTTTATGTATCTTCACTTTTTCTACATGTTCATTTTTTCCCCAAAATACAAAGGTGATCTAAGACTTATGGACACAATGAAACCAGTGACTGCCCTTTTGGGAAGCTCACAGAACCTGGTATGCTTTTCAGTCAGTGCTGCACTTATCACTTTGGATGGAAGTAAATGTTAATCAATGTAAAGGATATTATTATCTTGGTTGATTTGAAGTTGTTTATTATACAACTGTGAATTGAAATATTCTGAAAAGAAAAAAAAAACCTCACTGCTTAGTTGATAATTGGCAGGCCCTACTTAACCTACCCAAACAACAAACATCAAAGGGTGTTTCACAGATTATATATATATATATATATGTATATATATATATATATCTCAGCAGTATATATATATATATACACACATAGACACATACACACATATATACATGTGTATATGTGTGTATGTGTCTATGTGTGCATATATATGTATATGTGTGTATATAGTGCTGATTTCTGTTTGAGTAGGTCCAATAAGTGATGGTTAACTTTAGCTAGAATGTGTGATGTGCTTTTGCATCTCCCAGAGTTGAAGGTTATAGAATCCAGAATGTTAGTAAATGTATTATTATTATTTTAGATAACTGAGCATGCACTGACCATCAGTAGGCTGATCAGATTTTTGAATAAGAAGTTCTGATACCTGGCTGATGACACACGAGTCCCCCAAAATTATATTCAGAGAAAAATGCTCTATAGTTAAATAAGTATATGGAATGCTAACTTTTACCTTTGAAAACCCACAGTGAATGAATATTCAATATGTTTATCAGGTTTATAACACAGACTGAATATTCTTGAAGAGAAGAAACTCAGCCTATTTTTTACGATTTGATATTTGCTAAGGTCACCTGGCAGGTACACACAATACTCTCTTAGGAATTGGGCTTGCTGGCAGAACTTTCACGGGGAAATACTGCCCACATGAGTATTTTTTAGAAGTTTACAGAAGTACACACCACTCTCTTCAGTAGGCAGGTATGTTTGTGACTACAATATAAGATAATAACTTGTGACAGATAAGCCTCCTAAGTGCAGACAAGTCGATTGGCTCACATTTGGACTTTTTCTTAACTTCAAAAGGCCCACTTATTCAATCTGTTTCCAATTTGCACATTCTAAATACAATCTGGCTTTCAGGTAAAGGCATGATAAAACAGTCTTTTTCATGAAAATCTGCATTTTATAAATGTCTTAAAACTTCTGGCTCCAGATAAATCAGAAAAATCGCCCTAGAGTGATTCCTCTTCTATTTGTGTTTTTTTTTCTCTCTCTCTCTCTACTATCTCTCTATTTCTCTAAGAAAAGTAATGACATCTACACACCCCAACACTGACATGGAAATGGAGAATTTGGGAGAGTTGAAGTATTCTGAACAAACATGTAGGTGGCCAAAAAAAAAAAAAACAAAAGACAGGGAAACTTAAACTATGCTGTGGAACATCGATGTAGCAGACTTGGCAGCTCTAAATCACATGTTTAGTCAGGGTGACACCAGGTGACGAAGCTGGGGTGAGGTGACACTACTGAGGAGGAGGGCCAATCCCCTTCGCTTCATAGTTGGAGGAGCTGACTTTTAAGATGTTGACCTCTGACAATCCTTTACATCTTGTAACTTAAAATCGCTCCTGTGACATCACATCTGACTGCTTGCACCTTCTCCCCACTCTCTTCTCTGTTTCTTAATCTTCAGCTCTCAGGGAAAGCTCTTTCAAACCAAGGATTCGTGACTGATGAGTTGAGACTATTCTCCCCAGGAGTCTTTGAATGTTCCTAAATAGATATGAAACATCTATTGAATTTTTCCAGCTGGCCCAAGTCTAGCCCCATCCCAGTTGTTTATCATGAAGATCCATCCATCTTCAGATGACTCGCCTCTTGGTGCAATAATAACCCCTATAGGAATTACTGTATAGCACTTTCTTTCCACGCAGCAGGCAACATATTGGCAGCTTTGTTATTTATTTCCTCAGAAATCTATGAGGTTGGATTGTAGTTATACATTAGAAATGAGGAAAACCCCATGCAAGAAATAAATAATTGTCTCAAACTTATGAACAGTGGAGTGGAATTTGAATGAAGATCGTTCCAGTTCTGGTGTGCATCCTTGTAATGACTACACACAATATTCCAACAACCCCAATCTGGCTGAGAGTCAGCATCCTCACCCAGCAGCCACAGTGGATCATGAATGAGCCTGGGTCATTGTTTCCACACATTAACACATGTGGGCCATCCTCTTAGACTTTTGTTTCTTGAATCTTGTAACACGGCCACCATGCCCCTTTATCTAGAACAGGAGACTTGGGTTTCGCATACCACTTTGGAATCCTTTTATCCTGTTCCCTTCCCCAGGATGCTGTTCTTGCTTCTGAGCACTCATTTTATGACCCAGTGTATCAGCCCTTCTGTTCTCCATAAGACCTCCTGTCTGCTACATTTGTTCCTTGGTTTGGGGAAGGTATTAGAAAAATATATTTTTATGAGAAGTAAAATCACATTATGCACTTGTATAGGCATAGATAAATAAATAAATGAGAAACCTACAAAGAGTGTGTGGAAAAGTTGATTGAACATACTGGGTGGATGCTCCGTTAACCTGTTGCAGCCCCCTTGCATATGTAAATGTCTCTACAGTGTCTTCTGATTTTATGGAGGAGAAATTCTAGGATAACTTGTGGATATCAAATATATGTGGATGTTCAAGTCTCTTATATAAAATGGCATTGTTTGTATATATACTATGTACAGATTTATATATACTTTAAATCATCTTTAGATTACTTAAAACTACTGATAAAAATGCTAATATATAAACAGCAGTTACACATTGTCTTGGAAATAAAGACAGGAAAAAAGGTCTGTAAACATTTGGTACAGATGCAGTAATTTTTTCCTGAATATTTTCAATCCATAGTTTTTTGGATCTGCAGATATGGAACTCATGGATATAGAGAGCCAACTATATACCAAACATGACACACACACCAACACCACTTCCTACCCTGCACACACACCATCTAATGCTTGCTGGATAGAATTGCTCTTGCTGTTCTGCTACCTTGCACAGTGATCAAACACTACTTCATGCAGAATGAGGAAATTCTGGGTGACCTTAAAATCATGAAGCTCACATGATTCTCTTTCTTATCGAGAGCCTGCAACAAATTTCTGAACACTTAGAAAACTTGAATGAAAACTATTTCTGCCCCACAGCAGTTAATACAAAGAACTGGGCTCAGGCACTTTAACTCTCAACAAATTCAACTTCCTACAAATACTAGTAGGATGTCTACTAAGTAACAGATACCCTAAGGAGTACTGTGGGTGCAAGGATAAAAACAACCCCACTCTCATACAACATATGTGTTTACTGGAATGCAAAGGGACAAAGCATCCAAATGTTAATATTACTACTATGGCCTAATGCTTTCCTCCCTCCCTCCCTCCCTCCCTCCCTCCCTCCCTCCCTCCCTTCCTTCTTCCCTTTCTCCCTCCTTACCTCTCTCCCTACCTCCTTTCCTTTTGTCCCTACCTTGTTTCCTGCTCCTTCCTTCCTTCCTTCCTTCTCTTTCTCTCTCTTCCTTTTGTTTTTGGAAAATTTGTAAATGTTTCATGTTGTTAGCCAGATGTGATGCTCTTGACAAAAAACAAACAAACAAACAAAAAAAAACCCTTTTGTTGTCTCATGCCCTACATCAGCATTTAATAGAATCATCTGCTGATAACCAAGCCTAAAATCCAAGGACAGGGTACTTGTTTCATAAGGAGCAATATTGAAATGCCTCTCAGAGGAGCTCTGAGGACAAGCAAACAAAAATGAGGCCAGAATGTTCAGTCAGTCAGGAACAGCTCACCACAACCCAAGGAAGAGAAAAAGTTGCAGGAAAGAAAAAAATCTTCTAGAATAGGTTTCAAGTCAAAACAGCATCTTTGGTCTGAGAAACTATGAAATGAAACATAAGAAAAAGGTCACATTCATCAGTGATGAGGGAGATATGGAATGACCCTTGGGAAATCAGGATTGTAGAAGGACTCCTTATTGGTTAAAAGAAGTTTTGGTTCTCACTGTAAGCATTTTGGAATGCTGGTCATCAAGGTACTTGGATACCTGAGTAGGTTTTTGCTCATATCACCTATAAGGTAGAGAGAAGATAGGCCCGGCGGCGTGGCCTAGCAGCTAAAGTCCTCGCCTTGAAAGCCCCGGGATCCCATATGGGTGCCGGTTCTAATCCCGGCAGCTCCACTTCCCATCCAGCTCCCTGCTTGTGGCCTGGGAAAGCAGTCGAGGACGGCCCAAAGCTTTGGGACCCTGCACCCGCGTGGGAGACCCCGAAGAGGTTCCTGGTTCCCAGCTTCGGATTGGCGCAGCACCGACCATTGCGGCTCACTTGGGGAGTGAAACATCGGATGACAGATCTTCCTCTCTGTCTCTCCTCCTCTCTGTATATCCGGCTTTCCAATAATAATAAATCTTTAAAAAAAAAAGGTAGAGAGAAGAGCACTTTATCAGAGAGCCAATCAACTGGTTTACTGAGAAGCAAATGAAGTTGCAAAGATATTACCGGCCAAATCAATCTGAGTTATATGGCTGATTGCACTTGGCAGGTGTTCCCCCTAAACTGGGGTTCCATCTTACCACTGCCTATATAGACCTGCAACATGCCGCCACAGAGATCTTTGGTGGAAAACAACTGGACTGGGTGGTATTGTCGATGATGTTAAATCCAAGGGAGATGAGATTACAATATAAAATGGAGTGCAACTCTGAACCTCCAAGTCCTGTTCTGGCATCTCCTATATGAATTTTCAAAAATCTTTAATCATTTAATTATTTTCTCCATAAATAAATGGTTTAGGAAAAATAGATAATTTTAAATCATATTTATAAAGTCATGTACATTTAACCTCATAGATTCAGTGAAATTCCTTGCTTCAGAGTTCTTTAAAAATTGACTTCATTAATTGTCCAACTTATTTTTTTACTTTTTCAAATTAACATTGTCTACTCATTTGTCTATATATTCCACATGACTAACTTTCTTGATTTCAAGAAATATCTTCTGTTCACCATTTTACTTCCATTATGACCGATACAGATTGATGCTAAAGTTTTAAAGAAACTGATAAATACTATATCAATGTAATGGTATCAGGGTCTAGGCCTCCTCATCATAAGGTTCTTGGTCAAACCAAGATGGCATTTGGTTCTGCTCATTTTTCACACAAGAAAGTTCTTATTCTCCTAAGTCATGCTTGTAGTTATGAACTTAAGTTCCTGCCATATAAGTGCTTAATATGTAAATGGACTCTCTTATTTTTGAGAATTAACTTGCAAACTGTTGTAAAGTCAGTCTTCTTATCTCCTTTCAAAAGAATAGAAGAACTTTTCATCCTACTTCACAGGTCGAAATGAAAAGATCAGGCTGTTTCACCTGAGTGCTATGGGCTAGATCTAATGCCAGTGAACTGGATGCCATGCCTAAGGCCGTCCAGACATAGGCAAGGATGAGATGTGCTGTGAATACAACTGGAATATCAGCTGAAAAGACTCAAGGCTACACACACAAATTCCTGAGAATGTCTCCTATGTGCTCAATTAGCAATTAGATATTGGCTTTCAAAACTGGCTCACCAAGCAACAGGATACTTGCTCCTTTGTGCACAGGGAAATATTAATATACAGAGGAAAACAAAACATGTCAATGATGAACTCTCAGCTCTAAAAAATTAGAAGTCAGTAGCTAGGGCCATTTTGAGATAAACAGAAAAGATGACAGCTTGTTTGTGTCCTGATTTGTGGGACCCAGTGCTGAAAGCTGGCCTACAGTAGCCGGGTCAGAGCAAGTTTATCCTTGTTTGTGAGGTACTGTGCCGTTTCCAGTGCCTTGTGACTGGACAGCAGTCCATGGAATCTGAGTAAGAGAAGATAATGTTGAGGAGAAAATATAAGAAAAGCCTTTAGTTGAGCTGTGTATTGCCTTTAAGACATTACACATCATTTGAGTTCCATTTATTTCCAGTTAAGTATACTTTTCTTTTGCACCCAACTCTTTTTCAGATCCCACATGTGATCCCAGGATTGCTCATTCACTAGCATGGGGTTTGCTTTCAGAATTTACAGAGAAAGAGAATGTTTTTGTCCAAGTAATTTCTTCAAATTTGTAAGACCTTCTGACCTAGAATCGGATATCCCAAAATAAAAAAAAATGAAAAGCAAAATCTCAAAAGAGCTGGAAAACATATTGGAGAATAGACATGTATTCTGCTTGACTGAAGAACAGTCCTCTTGGCAGGATAGGCCTTTGGAAGGAGGCAGGAATGGAAGAGAACAAACACTCTGATCAGTCCCATTTCCTTTTGAGGTCACCTCTGAAGCTCAGATCACTGCTGGAGTGTGACAGTGGTTTATCACTTTCGTCTTTGCAATTAATCTATTCATGACTGCCACACAGCTGAGAGTTGGTTCAGGCCAGCGTTGCTGGCCATGGTGAACTGCCCCTTGCTTGTCTCCAGAGTGGGTAGCCTCTATTACCACTAGAGGATGGAGCTGATGGTGTAGTGGATCATATCTTTTTAAAATATTCACAAGGAGCTTGGCCATTGTTTTTATCTGATGTGAGGTCTGGCCATTGTTGCTATCTGACATGAGGATTTGCAAATCCCTAAACTTTGATCTGCCAAGCTTGCTTCCTCTCCCTGACTCCTTAAAGGAGATTTGTGAATTATGGGCCTCCTACAGACTTAAATGCTGGTGCGACCCGCTAGCAAGAAGAAATCAAAGAAATTCCAATTAGAAAGAAGGCAGTCAAATCACCCCTGTATGTAGATGACAGATTTTTTGTATAATCAAATCAAAAGGCTACATTAGTAGACTAAAAAAATTCAGCAATGTCGTAAAATATAAGGGCAATTTTTAAAAAGCCAACAGCTTTCTTCTATGCTAATAATGTTTTGGCTGATATAGAACTTATAAGAGCAGTCTCACAATAGCTACAAAAATTTAAATATGTTGACATAAATCTAACCAATAGTGAAAGATATCTACAATAAAAATTACAAAACACTAATGAAAGAATTTTAAGACATAAAAAGTTTGGCAAAATTTTCCATGTTCATGGATTCAAAGAATCAACACCATGAAAATATCCATACCATCTAAAGCATTTTACAGATTCCATGTGAAACCAATCAAAATTCTAAACAGTCCTCATATAACCATAAAAAATAATCTTAAAATTCATATAAAAACATGTAAGACCTTGAATGGACAAAGAATCTTAAATAATAAAAGCAAAGCCAGAGATATCGTAATACCAGATTTCAAGACACACCACTGGGATGTCTTAATCAAAACAACCCATTACTGCCACAAAAATAAACATGTAGAACATGCAATATGATAGAAACACCAGAAATTAACCCATGCACAACCAGCTAATGTTTGACAGTTAGTATAGAATCTTTCCCTGGAGAAAGTGTGGTCTGTTCAACAACCATTATTAGAGAAGCCATATTTTACATGTAGAAGTTTGAAGTAAGATTCTTACCTTATACCATACATAAAAGCCAAGTCATAACTCAATCAAGGGTCTAAATTTAAAAACTAAAATGATTGAATTACTAGAGTAAAACATACGGCAAAAGCTGGTAGACATTGACTTTGGAAAAACTCCTTTGACATGATCCCAGAAGCATAGGCAAGAAAAGCAAAAATAGACAAACAGAATTATACCAAGCAAAGAATTTTCTGCACAGCAAAAATGAAACCCATGAACAGAATCCATGAAGAGAATGGTAGAAGCAAGCTTGCAAAAAGAGTCATGCAAATACATAACTGATAAGAGAGCAATATCTAGAATAACATAAGGAGCTAACAACAACAACAAAAAAACAAGAACACCAACAAACCAGTTGAAAAATGTGAAAAGGGGCTAGTGATGTGGCATAGCAAATTAATCTACTGCCTGCATTGCTGGTATTCCATGTGGGCACCTGTTCTAGTCTGGGCTGTTCCACTTCTAATCCAGCTCCCTGCTGATATACCTGACAAGGCACCAGAGGATGGTTCAAGTGCTCATGCCTCTACATCCATGTAGCCGACTGAGAGCGTCTGCTGGCTCCTGACCCAGCCCTGGCCTACCCCTGACCGTTACAGTTATATGAGGAGTAAACTGACAAATGGAAGATCTCTCTCTCACTCTGTGGTGTGTATGTGTGTGCTCATCTCTCTCTGCCTTTCAAATAAATAAAATAACCTTTTTCAAAAAACATAAAATAGGCAAAGAATTTTTCAAAGGGCAAAGAAATACAAATGAGTAATTCACACATGAAAAAATGCTCTTGATAGCTGAATAACTACCTATCAAGAAATAAAAATAAAAACTACAATGAATATCATCTCACTGCAGTTAGAATGGATATTACCTAAAAGCCAAGGCATAACAAATGTTGATGAGGTTGTATAGAACAAAAATACCTTAACATTGGTTATGGGAATGTAAATTGTTCCAGCCATTACAGTAAACAATGTAGAGATTTCTCAGAAAACTAAATGTACCATATAACCTACCTATTCCAGTGTAGGAATTTATTCAAAGGAAATGAAATCAATGTTTGAGAGACAGAACTGCACTCTCATGCTTATAGCAGCTCAATTCACAATAACTCAGATATGGGATTAAACTCGATGTCCATCAACTGATGATTGAATAAAGAAAATGTGATATACATACATTATAGAGTCTTAGCCTTAAAATTTTTTTTAAATGAAATCTTGACATTTGCAACAAAATAGATGTAACTGGAAATCATTATGCTAAGAGAAATAAGCCAGACTCAGAAAGACAAGTATTACATTTACTTTGATTTGTGGAAGTTAATATATTGGGAGAGTATAAAATTTGTGTAGATGCTATATCATTTGATATTTAGCTATAAATATTGCTCCACTGAATCATACCCTGCAAATTACAGTATATATCTTCTTGCCCATATTAAAAAAGAAGAAGAAGAAGAAGAAATGGAAAGGAGAGAATAGGGGATCTATTAAGGCTTTGTTCATTTTGGTGTTGGTTATGAGTATGCTAGAGGACAAAAAAAAACTCATTTATCTTTACATGTTTGTGCATTTTTTGGCATATGTACTGTATTTCAATAAAATGTGCCAAGAATCAAGGCAAAAGGGATTCAGAAAAAAAATAGTATGGGTGGGATGTAGAGAGTACATCTCCTTCGTATTTGGTTAACCTCTGTACCCCTTAGTCAGAAAGCCTGTGAGCCTTCTAAGGACTGGCATGGAATCTTAACCATGTTATAGTTACAACCCACTCCACATCCTAATGCATGGTGCAGTTCACGGCAGTCTCAGAAGCTATTTCTTCTTATTAGGAAGAAATAGATGGGGTCAAAGATGTCAGGTGCTTTGCTCTGAATCCATGTCTAGTACTTGGTTAATAAGTGAGACTTAGGTTTACAATTCCGTATAATGTCCTTGCATTATGCTTCTCTGCCATGACGTCTCTCTAGAACAGATCTAAAAGGAGGTGATCTTTGGTTCATGACCTTTGGAAATTCATGCTAAATGCACTTTTTTGTGTATGTGCTTTCTGGAGGGAGGCTCTTCAGTCTCTGTTTTTTAACCAATTCTAAGAGGAGTTTGTGACTGAAAACAAAGCAAAGAATCAGCTTTTCAGGAATGTGCAGTGAAATATACTGTTAACAGTGTGCCAGGCGAGTTGTAGGCATTAAATAAGAACTAGTCTTCTTTCCTATTTCCTGAAAGTGAGAGAGCAGATGAGTACAAACCCCACACCCACTCTAAGAGCACATCTTCATTTTTAGAGACTGTCTAGCTTACAACTTCAAATTAGAAAAAGAACTGACTCACATAGTAGCATATTTGCACAATTTTGGAAAAAGTAAAGAAAATTATTTTCAGCCCCCAAATATCTGTCAAGTGAAAATGGGAGGGAAATGTCCCAATGATTGAAAGACAAATTCTGTCATACACGAATACCCACTAAAACAATATTATCATGGAAGACAGAAACTTTAAAACATTTATGTTTAAATGTTTTATTGTTGTATCATCAAAAAACAAACTGGAAAAGTAAGAGTGAGAGTGAAAGCTTATGCCAAACAAGGTTTCTTTTCTGAATACTTTATATTGCTTCTTGTATGGTAGTTGAGGAAGAAGGTTGGTGTGTAAGGAAATAGAAAAAGGCCATGAGCAGTTTAGTGAATATTTTACATGTACTACTTATGACTTGTATTAGGATAAGGTTGATTATTTTGCTCTAATGTTTAATCCCCAAATCTCATGAATTAAAACCAGAAAAATCTATTTATGTACATAGTGCATGTGTCTCACTAGTCTTGGGAATCACTAAGGGTAAATACTCTATCTTTTTTTATATCATCTTTACATAGTTGATTAGGGCACAAAGGGACAAGGGTTACAGGAAAGTGGGTAAGACCATTGTTTGCACATTTGTGTGTGTGTGTGTGTGTGTGTGTGTCTGTGTGTATCTGGGGTAAGGAGAGAGACAAAGGGAAAAGCCCCACTCAAACTTCCACTCTATCCCAGGGTTCCCAACATGGGCATGCTCCGAGGGCACTGTTCAAGTGGTTTCGATAATTCCACAGTTCTGAATTGCTGCCGATCTTTCCATTCCAATCATGATGAAATCTCTCCAGAACCCACTGGCTGACATAGTCCACCTTAGAGTCGTCTGTTGTGGTAAGGTGTCCTCTGCAGGCTCTGATGGACCACCATTTTCTCCATGTGCACTTGGATATACTATCTAATGTTCCGTCTGAGCCTCTGAGGAGACTCAGCTCCGACAAATGCAGTCCATGGTCAGACCATGGAACCTGCAATTCTCTTCATGATTGGGGTTCTGGGATCAGCAGTTCAGTTGGAAGGATCCCCAAAGGAACTTCATCTGAGGTGATTCCAGACCTGACTCTTGTGCATGAATGCCGGTAAGGGTCTGGCACAGTCCGTCACCCCAATCAGCTTATGCCTATGTTGGTGGTTACAATTGCTGTATCAGTTCTGTTTCCAACCCTGTCTTCCACACGAACCAATGGGTGTTGCAGTCAAGCCTGATTTCTGCCCCCCTCACACTCACCCATCACCCAAACCAGTGGGAGCTGCAGCCTGGTCGGGGAGACTCCCAGTAACTCCCATCAGGCCTTCCCCCTACCCTGGTTCCCATGCTTGCCAGTATGCATAATAGACTTGTCCAGTCTGTCCCACATCCCATTCAGCTCTTATATATGTCAACCGGCATTGAAGCCTAGTTCAACCCAACCAGGCCCTCTATCCAGCCCACACACATACTTTGGGTGCTGTTCTGTCTAGCCACCACTGCCCCAGTCCTGGTTTTCATGCTCTCCAGTGGGAGTGGTAACCCAAGAGGGAGGTGCCCACTATTTCCCTACTGGGCCACTCCCACTCCTGGATCATGCACTCTCCATGTGGTTCTGGAGTTCAACTTGACAGAATTAGCCCCCAGTTCCAGCCTCTGCCAGCTGATACTGCGGCAAAGCCCAACTACCCCTCACTCACTCCAATTTATGCTTGTATCGGTAGGAACAGTCAGCCCAGCCTGGCTTTTCCCTGATCTAGCTCACATGAGAACCACAGGTGTTATAGCCCTGCTGAGTCTGGTCTGCCCCCATCCCAACTCATGCTTTCCAGTGGGGGGTGGTGGTCAGGCAGCAGAGCCCTCCACATACCCCCTACCAGCTTTGCTCCCTCCCCGCTGGTTCTGATGTATGCTGGTTGGGTGCTGCGGCCCAGTCTGGCTTGGCCTACCTGCCTCGGGATTTTCCAGTGGGTGCTGTAGCCTGGCCAGGCCCGGACCACCCCCAATTCCAGCTGACACTGGTGAGGGTTACAGCCTAGCCCAGTCCAGCAGAGTCCCAATCCCAGCTGTAATGTGTACTGGTATGTGTTGTGACCGATCCTGGCCCAACCCACACTCTGTTCTGGTGCTCAGATTTGCCAGCAGGTGATGTGAACTGATTCAGCCTGGTCTGCCCCCAACCTATGCCAAATGTATGCCAGTGGGTACCTTTCCCTGTCTCCTCTGGGCTGCTCCCTATCATGGTTCTTGCACTCACCTACAGGGACTATGTCCCACCAGAGGAGTTTCCCAACCTCTTCCATCAGAACCTCTCTCTAGGCCAGATCTTGACATACCGGTGGGTCCATTGGCCAGCCCTACTTAGTCCACTTCCTGTCCTGGTAGGAACAGTGGCCTTTCCTGACTGGTCTTCAACCCATTCTGGCTCTTATTGTTGGATGTTTCAACCCAGCCAAGGCTCGTCCATACCCGGACACAGCTCACACATGGCTCAGCAGGGGCAGAGACGTAGCCTACTCTATCCTACATCTACCCTGGACCTGCAGAGCTCCAGATAGTGCTGGAGTCTAGCTCAGCTTAGTGCACCCAGCCCCAATCCACACTTGTGACAAGGGAGACTGCAGTCATATCCAGACCAGAACACAGCCCCCACTCCATGCCCCGCACTCACCAGTGGGAACCCCAGCCCAGCTAGGGTGTCCTCTTAGCTCCCTCTCTGGCCTGTTCCCAGTCATAGCTTGTGTACATGCCAGTGGTTGCTCTGAACCAGCTTGTCATAGCCCCTCACCTGTCTTAGTCTTTGCCTTTAATGTTGTGGCCTGGCATCCCTGGCTCATGCAGGCCACTCGTAGTAAAAGCCTAGCTTGGCATGCCCCATACTCCAGCCTGATTTCTGTTCTTGCTTGTGAGCTGAGGACTGTTCGACCATGCCCAGTCCACCCCCTTCCATAACCAACCCTCACATTAGCCAGCCATTGGAGCTACTTTGCCCAGCTTGCCCAACCCCCAGGCCTGGACCATGTGATCATCAGTGAGAGTAGTAACCCACCAGAGGAGTTTCCCAAGTTCCCCCAGTTTACCCACTCACAGACCCAGATCTCATACATGCCAATAGGTGTTAAACAAGTGCCCAGTATAGTTTGCCCTTTCAATTTGGCCTTGTATGAGCTGGTGAATGTTTCAGCCCACTCCGCCCCACATCCTGTTTTAGGATGTACATTTAGGTGCTGCTGCTTTGACCCGCCCAGACTGTTGTTAGTTCCTTTACCTGTGAGTGATGACAAGTTCCATGGTCACACCTAGCTTAGCGCATCACCACCCCAACTTTTCAGCTAACCATCAGGACTTGTATTTCCACAGGGTTTGGCCCACACTTCCCCTACAGAATCTACTCCCGGACCTGGTTCTCTCATGTGCTGGTTAATGTCATGATCCTGCCTAATGTGACCCATCACTTGTCCCAACACTCAGTAAGGTACTGGAACCTAGCCCTGCCAGACAAGCCCCCAGTCATAGCTTTAGTGTGGAGTGGCGTGTGACAGTAAGCAATGCTCTAACAGCCCATCTCAGGACTCCCTTGTGGGCTGGTGAATCAGTTTGGCCCAGCTAGATCTTATGGACTCTCCCCTCCAAACCACCAGGTCTCAGTCCCCACACTTGCCAGCAAGTTCTGTGACCGCATCGCTGGGAGTCATACAGGATTCATCCCTCACCTACACTCACTTTGGCCTTATCCATGGATGTACCCAGGCAGCAATTACATACCCTAAAAGCCACAGAGCTCATCGCTGGGTGGCCAGCAGGCAGAGCTTGGTGCCCAATAGGCGCACTGGCCACCCCAGCATTGGGTCTGGCTTGGCTCGGGCACCCCTACTCCCCCACAGCTGCCATGCTTCTGAGGGCTCCTTTTGCCCAAACAACATGGCCCTCTATCATCTTATGATAGCACCACAAGCTTCAGTTTCAGCATTGACTGGGGTAAGGTGACCTCTGATCACATGTTATAAGCTACAAACAGTCACATGGCCACACCTAGTCTTTAATCATTCCAGGGATGATTATTGTCCCATGTATCCTGACTTGGGACATCCTGTCTTAGCTTGAGCCAAACTGAAAATAATCATGTGGGAAATAAAGAAATAACAGCTATAATTTTTAGATCTTGTGTAAACAGCTATTTTGTATTGGAACTGTGATTCAATAACCATATCTATTGAGTGAACAAAGTCTCTGGAAAGACCTCAGATCTAAGATCTGAGGGAATAATACAAGAGTTCTTCAAAAAGATCCATGACAAATGAAGATAAAAGACCAGTTTATGTTGGTAAAAAAAAAAGTTTTGCAATTCATCCAAAATGTATATATTTCTATTAACTTTTTGAAGTATTCTTATATATGAGAAAGCACACTTATAATTGTTCACCTTAAAGTAACTCTGGTTGAGTGAGAAATGAAATTATTCAAGCTACCCCAATAAGATGTATGCCCACAGAAATCATAGTGCCAGGTATCTGGGGAATCTATTGGTTAAAAAAAAGAATTATATTAAATTTATTTTTAAAAGATTTATTTATTTTTATTACAAAGTCAGATGTACACAGAAGAGGAGAGACAGAGAAGAAGATCTTCCGTCTGATGATTCACTCCCCAAGTGACCGCAATGGTCGGTGCTGCGCCAATCCGAAGCTGGGAACCAGGAACCTCTTCCGGGTCTCCCATGTGGGTGCAGGGTCCCAAGGCTTTGGGCCATCCTCAACTGCTTTCCCAGGCCACAAGCAGGGAGCTGGATGGGAAGTAGAGCTGCCGGGATTAGAACCGGTGTCCATATGGGATCCCGGCGTGTTCAAGGCAAGGACTTTAGCTGCTAGGCCACACCGCCGGGCTTAAATTTACAGAACAATTATTCTGGAAGGTAGGTTAATTGGACACCTTTAGATCATCTTTAAAACATTAGAGTACTATGTTTACATAGCAGCAATCTGAGCCATAATGTCAGGCAGGAGGGTAGAGGAAAATATCAGGGAAAACCTGAAGCCCAAGGTAAAATTTTGGGAGCCTCTTGTTGCTGATTAACACCTTAAAGGGGGACCTCTGCCTTCAAGAGCTGCAGCATTAGCATCAGTGGGCTCATGGAGCACTCTTTATGTGAGTTCCAGGTGGTGCCCATCTTGAGCCTGTAGGCTCCTTTCTTCTTACCTGTATGCTCAGGTGTGAAACAATCTGTCTAGAATAAAGGATCCTAGGCAGTGCACCTCAGCATGGGCTAGTGTGTAAGCATATTCCATATAGAGGGTCCGGTAGATTTGGTGACACAGTCTACACTTGTACCCTTTAGTTGATGGAGGTGGTAAGAGCAAGAGTTTTGGCAGGCATCCCAAGATGTTGGAGAAGGGTAGAACTTTCAGTTCTTGTTCTCGGCGCCTTGGTTTAACCAAGCTCGCACCTCCTGGAACATGGCTCCCCAGGGAACAGGATTTTGGTGCTCTCACCCTCTTCAAGTCTTTGCCCTGGACCACCAACCACTGCTTCCCTCCCCTGAGTCTGCATTTCTATCCCTGCCATTCCTGTATTTGTGCTACTTCCTCTCTAGCTGGAATTTCAGTTACAGGACAGAACTGACTGTTTTGCTTACTGCTGTAACCTGAGTACCTAGAATAGCACCTGCTGAAGGAATGTATGGTTATATGAACTGTCTAGTAAAGAGCAAAATAATCACTGATTTCCATTTCTGCTTTTTCCAGTTAGCTGCAAACACACAATAGAGTTAACTGTTCCTCATTTAGCTATGAAGGACAAATTAGAACGGTCCCAATGAAACTCTACTAAGCCAGTACTCAAGTAAAGATGCCATTATCCACTCAGAAACCTAACCAAAAATCTAGATAACATACTGAATTCATTTTTTCTTTACTTTTTCCTACTTCCAGTTCATTGACAAAACCTCCAAATCAGTCCCCGCAGTGTCAGCTTCTCTCCTCTTCTGTGTAGCATTC
This sequence comes from Ochotona princeps, assembly GCF_030435755.1. Lineage (NCBI taxonomy): Eukaryota > Metazoa > Chordata > Mammalia > Lagomorpha > Ochotonidae > Ochotona > Ochotona princeps. The sequence continues at coordinate 41,755,765 of NC_080841.1, forward strand.
CAATCCAAACAAAACTACTATAATTTCTTAGCTATATTACTCATAGTTTCCTAACTACCAACTCACACTCATATCCTTCTATAATGTGTTACTCTACAAAGAAGACAGAATATCATTTTTTAAGTGTAAGTGAAATCAAGTCACACGCAGCAAATTCCTCCTTGGTTCACCACTACATGGAGACCTAAGATTCTGGCTTTTCTCCTGCTGGCTTTGCCTCTATAAGCTCATCTATGATCACATACCCTGCAGCATACTCTTCTGTCCCCAACACTCCTCCCACATGTTCCTACATCAAGCCAAGTGCACTCTCACCCAAGCATAAGGCTGTTGTTTTTGCCACTGCCTGGTTTACAATGCCTCCGCATCTCCATGAAGCCTCTTCTCTCTACTATCTTACCTCCAATGTTACTTTCTTGGCAGTGGACTTTCCCTGAACCCCTGCCAAAATCACCTAATTCCCATCCTGATCAACCTCTAGAGAATCATTCTATCCTGTGTTAATTACCCTAAGTTCACCAAACAAACCTGATATTTTATTTTCTGTTTCTTCCTACTCCCATTCCCATATTGAGTTCAAATGTAAGTTTTTGGTCTGGGTAATTTATAAGTTTATTGCTATGTCTCTTGTGTGTGGAAGAGGGTTAGGTTTTAACATCTGGTCAATACATATTTGATACTCTTTAGTGAGCATTCCAGATAACTGATGGAGGAACTGAGGCTTGGGGGAGTTCAGCCATTTGTCTGAAGATATGTGGCTAGTTCATGATGGAATGATCTTGAATTCATGGTAAAGAGACCCAGCAGTAGAGAGACTAGTATTTAATAGAACACTTTCACTGGGTTCATTGAAGTAGACATTGGGAAAACCTATCATTTAAGGGCCTATCAAATTATAATATTAAACTTGTTAGCTAGTTAGCTAGTTATGGAAACTTAATATTGAAGAAATAGGGCACTGAGATGTAAGACTGGCCAGAAACCTAATGAATAATTTGTTGTGAAACCTTTCACAGAAATATTTATATACTCACATTTCTGGAACCAATGGCTCCAAACTGAATGAAAGCCAGGGATCAAGTAAAGTTGCCTGCCAGAGTAGGCAGAGAGCAGCCTCTGAAAGCTCAGAAGGCACCTGTATTTCCTTGGCTGTCTCTGTGGTAGCCATTTTTTTTCTTTCTATTTGAAAATCATCCTGGCTTTACCAGGTTATTTGTGCTCAAATTCCCTATCCTGGGTATACTACTGCTAAAGTCAGTATAAAGATATTTCAGAAAGTGTGTGGGAAAAAGAGAGTTAAGTTTGTTTTGATGAAAAAAAACCCTGAAATCCATTCACAGATATTTCATAATATATATTTTCCATGAGATTTGTAAAGGTCCCTCCAAAGCCCCATTAGTAAATCACTTGTTTTTTTTTTTTTTTTAAGAGGACAAGTGGAATGATAAATAAACAGTATCATTTGCCTGCTGGGTTATTGCATAATATCATAGGAGGAGAAAACAAAGAAAGGCAGAAAATCCTCAGTATAAAGGAGTCTTGTTTGATATGCCCACAGTGCTCAATAGTTTTTGGGATACAAACATTCATGTTGCTGAGATTAAGTCTCCAAAATAGTCCACAGGCCGGTTTCCTCTGTTTAATAACAGACCTAGATCTGTCATTTTGGCCGCCAACTCTAATTTGTAAATCCTCTTCAATAAAGATTGCACAATTGTACTCATTTTCTGTGGACTGTGGGCCAGTTAATGGCTGCTAATGAGTCAGCTGCTAAATGACTCAGCATTGCCTCAGTAATGGAATAGATCTGTTCCTCTCTGAATGTGCTGGGGGAAAATGATGTCTTCCTTTCTAAATGTGTCCCTTTGGCCCCTGCTGAGAACTCATGACCTCATGCTCTGTGTAAGCATCCCATCTTTAAAGAACCCACTCAACTTTGCCAACTCAGAAAAAGCAAAGAAAACATTTCAAGTTTTTTTTTCACCCCTAACTCTATGCTATTTATACCTGGATTCTGAATTGTGAACTTGAAAACTGCCTTTCTTCTTATGCTATTATTGGTGATCTTCTTCCATAGACTCTGTGAGGCCACGGACATGTGAAAACAGACTTCGTAAAGGACAGGCAAGATGTGGCAGCCTTTGGAAAGTCAAAGTTTGGGTTGTACCCATGTGGTCCAGAGAGTGACACAGAAAATCAGCAAAAATGGACCAGTTAGTGCTGGTAGAACTCTCACAATACAATCGGCCCTTGGCAATATACATGCACTCCTCAGAAAGAAATCTCAATACAGCACACATAAATATAAACTGACAAGAGGTTAATTACAAGGACTTTACATATCACAAGCAAGACACTTTTCCTAATCAAAAGTATTCCCTAGAAAGGCTCCCTTTCAATGATGTCAACTATCATTTAAGATGTGATTCAATCATGCATGTCTCAGGCTTCATCAGGAATGAGAAATGGGAATAGAGGAAGCTGGGATAGATGACTTAAGATAGGGAACAAGATTAGGGAATGAGAAGATGCAAACCCCATCAATCCCAGTTGGATATGTGAACACCAGAACCACAGACAGCATTAAGTTCAAGTGCTAAGTCAAAGGCTGGTAGCAGGGGGTGGATGTTGTGGTATAGAGTGATGGCAGCAAATAATGTCCTGAATGTTTGGGTTCCTGCTGCCCACAAGAAAGATTCAATGGAGTTCTGGGCTTTGACAGAACGCTGGTCCATTCCAAGCTATCATGCCATTTAGGGAGCAGATCAACAGATGTACGGAAGATCTTTGTTCCTTCTTCTCTGTGGGTCTGATTTTCAAATGACTGAATGCGATTTCGAAAAATAAGGAGGCCAGCAGCGGCCAACCAAATCCAGGAGCAGGAGACAAGCTGTCTTGTCTATTGGTGCTGTCACATGAGTGATCTCAGCAATGAGTACCACCCCATCCCTTTCCCTCCTATTCAACAAATATCAAAACAGATGATTTCTAATGAAAGTATTCAACTCCTTTTGGTACTTTCACAATAGTAACAATGACTTATGCACATTATGATGTTGCAATACAGATGTTGAGAACAATTCTGGGGAAAAAAAAGGGCAAAGGAAATGTTGAGATATTTTGTGAGCTGTAGTGCTGGTGTAGACACTCAGACATGCTAACTCCAGCCTCAGCAATTGTGCTTGACACAACAGTCTGTGCAAAAGAGGACCTGTTGGTGTGTAAGAGCAAGTAACCTGGGGTTGTACTCAACAGGCTAATCTTCCACCTACAAGTGCTGGCACCCTATGCTATGGGTACTAGTTCATATCCCAGCTGCTTCACTTCCAATCCAGCTTTCTGTTTAAATTCTGGGAAAGCAGCAGAGAATGGCCCAAGTTCTTGGGATCCTGCACCCATGTGGGAGACCCAGAAGAAGCTCCTGGCTTTGGAGCATCTCAGCTCCGGCTGTTGCAGCCATTGAACCAATGAGCCATGTGAACCATTGAGCCATGTGAACCAACATGGAAGATCTTTGTATCTCTCCTTCTATCTGTAAATCTGACTTTCAAATTTAAAAATTAATAAATCCAGCAACTTTCACACTTCTTTACACACTGTCTGCACATCATAAAAAGTCACTTCTCTGCCTTGTACTTCAGTTTTCCTTTTCTTAACCCCAGGCTCTCTTATTTTCTTCTAAACTCCCTTCATGTGTTCCCACAATTTCCTTCTGTCCTACAAGGCTCCCTTCATCCCATCTTGGTGCCAAGACCTTTCCTGACACTGCCAGCTCTGCAAGAGCCTTTTCCACTTTCTACCTCCACTTCTGTAACTTTGCCTGCTCCCCCACTCAGTCTGAGCTTCAATAGAGACCCAGTTGTGGTTGGGGAGATATCTATGAAAGAACAGTATTGTGCTATTCTCCTGTTAGGAGAGATAGCCCCTCTGAGGAGGAACAGCATCTCATACTATTAATTTATTTTATTTCATGTATTATTTATTATTATACCATTGATTATCCTCTGCCATGCCAAATATTAGATACAACTTACAAAAATTGTTCTAAAATGATACTGTAAATAGTCAAGAGAGTTCAGTTGAAATGGGAAAAAGAAAAGGAGAGACATTTTCACAACCCTAGCACCCCAGGCATTGTCTAATTCCCGATAGTCATTCATATTTTGTTGCTGCCCAGGATCTGTGGACGATAAGACAGGATACATATTTTTATTTGCTCCTTTCGTATTTAATTTTATAATTTCAAATATCTTCACAATATGACATCACTGTTTTATGCATTCTTAGAAACATATTTGGTCTTTATCTTGCGGATAAGAAAATCAAGACTTAAGAGATTCAAGATGACTTGGCTGAGTTTACTAGTTGATAAACGGAGAACTGGTGAAATCCCAGTTTTCCTAATGAAAAACACAGTGCCCCATCTACTGGAAGAAAAATCTTTATATAAAGAGGAACTTTGTACATTTCACATGGAACATTGAGAATATAACTTGAAATCGCTGATGGGGTTGGAGAGGTGGTACCTTATTTCTTCCCCATACCAAGTAACCTAATTAGAAGGCAATGACTTCTGTAGAGAAAAGGTCTAATGGAGGATTGTAATAGAGAACTTGAGACCTCCTAAAGAGAACCTGAGGAGCAGGGGAAACTCAATAAAGTTATAACTTAAAGCCATCCCAGATTCAGACATTCATTACCAGGAGGGTTTAATCAACTGTCACTATTGGTGTTTGCATACAATCAGATTGCAATCTGGCAATTTTATGTCATCACAAAGCAATAAAAAACCAATTCTTCACACATATGATCTGAATGAAAATGGTAAGCACAGACTACAAATGGATTGATGATCCATCATCATGCTGTTCTGTTGAGAGAATTACTGTTAACACAAGGAGCCATGGATTATAATTTAAAGGAAAATATGACTAGGATGAAGGATCAAGGTTTTCAAAACTTGAGGCTGTGAACATTCTCTCTTCTAGAGTCCCATCAAGGGAGACAGGTATTTACTAACTACGCTCATAGACCAAGTTTCCATGGCAAGATCTTTCACTCCTTGCAGCCTGGGAACAACCTGTGTCATTGATGAGTGTGCACCCAGTACTCAAAGTATATACAGGTTCTACCATACTCTGTCTTGTCTCCCATTAAGAATGAGCTCCGGGGTAAACAAGGAGACACCATGATCATCAACTTCTGGAGGAACAGAATCATGTGTTTGGAATAGTGAATACATATTTTACTGAAATCAGATTAATAATAGAATTTACTTGGACATAGCACAGAATATTAAAAATTAAATTGGGTAGTGTGGACCACCAGTACTCCAGGAATGAAAAGAACTTGGGAATAACACATATTAAAGACACTGGAAAGCAGGCATACAGCAATGGAGGCGGAAGCAGAAAGACCTGTGATAAGATTCCAGCCTGTCCTACTGCATGTGTGACCTTGGAAACATTGCTTGGGAATTTGGTGTCTGCTTCTTTACAAACAAAACAGTTTATTGGCAACTTCCAAAGAAATAGCAGGGGGGCAGCATGTGTTTAGAAAATTTCTTCGTAAGATAGGAAATTAAACCCCATGTGGCAATTAGCACCTTGTGACAACTCTGCAATGGGGAAGCTCTCATTTTAGATTTTCTAACTCTGTAGTTTACTTCAGTAGATTCAAGCAAGGAATATGGATTTTCCCCATGGGATGAAATGAACTCCAAAGTGTGAGTCATCACTTGACCTGTGAGATGGCTTTTCATTTACCATTGAATTCAATGTTCCCACAGGGCATTTCCCTGCTTCCTGGCAAAGTTCACAGTTGGGAAAGTGGGAGAAACCTCAGGGACCTCTTACAGGAAGCATAGTGAGTAACTATGGCCAGGTGCATCCCCTGACGATAGCTGCTTGGGGTGGAACACTGAGGTCTTACATCAGCTCAACAAGGAGCAGGAGCTCTCAGACAGGCAGGAGGTTGGGAGGGGGAAGTTGGTGTCCCCACTCTCAGGCATGATTTCCCCATTCCCAGCTCATCAGAGATGGGTTTTTTAGGCTCTTGGTTGCAGTTTTCTGCTATTTTCCATGTGCACCTGATCCCAGGGACTCTGGTTGAAACAAAAGCTGTTGGTCCAGCCTTCTCTTCCATATGGTAATCACATGAATGTCTTAAGAGATGAATCTTAGAGACTAGAGAATGCTGGTTAACCTAGCAAGGCTATAAATGATGTAATAATTATGATTCAGAACCAATGAATAGCAGTCCTATAGAATATTTGCAATTTAGTCTCCATTTCCAAAGCGTTTATATTTCATTGACTCAATATGATCAATCAACTGATCATATTTTTCTATTCTTAATGCTATATACCATGAAGAGAAACCAATACACAATGCAAACAACTTGTTTCTTCTTATTTAGATCACTGCTGTTCATCATTAGACCACTGTAGATCATCATTTCTCTTAATTCTTAATTATCTCCTTTGATAATTCAGTGATAATAAAATGCTACTGTCACTTTGCTTTCCCTTAGCTTCATAATCTGTTATCATGAAGAGATGTGTATACAATAGTAGATTTTTACAGCTCTCTTCAGTTCTGTCTTAAGCATTCTATATGCTCTGCTTTTATTAATGTGTAACAAATTCTTTACCTGAAGAACTATGATCAGATGCCTTTTTGTAATCTTATGTCTGCATTTGAAAGATCCTGACCTTTTAATCAAATCATCCACTAAAAATTTATTCATTTACTTATTTACATTGAAACAAAACAGATGAACAGATTATTTCATCTTAGTTCACTCCCCAAATGGCCATGATAGCCAGAGGTGGGTTAGGCCAGATTCAGTATCCAGCCACTTCATTTTTTCCCCATTTGGTGTCAGGAACCCAGATACTTGGGCTATCTCCTCCTGCCTTCCCAGCTGCCATTAGCAAGAACACAAATCTGAAGCATAGTAGCCAGGATGCCAACTGGCACTCTGATACAGATGCTGGTGGTACAAACAGCAGCTTAACTTCACTGTTGTCACTATGGTGGCTCGACATCTCACCTTCTTAGGGCCACATTCTGTATCCCTTCTTTGAGTCAACAATGAAAATGGCAATCTTGCCCCAAAACCAGTGCCCTTCTTGGGCAATGTTATCTTCTCAGCACTACTCTGAGCCTTCCAAAGCTGCTACTTTGCTACCCTATTATGGGTTACAATTCATTCTGTATAAACATGTCTTGGCTAGTATGGTGGCTCAACAGGCTAATTCTCAGCCTTCAGCACTGGCATGACATGGGCACCAGTTTGTGTCCAGGCTGCTCCACTTCCCATCCAGCTCCCTGTTTACGACCTGAGAAAGCAGCAGAGGGTGGCCCAGTGCCTTGGGACCCTTCACCCACATGGGAGACTTGAACAAAAGAAGCCGCTGGCTCCTGGCTTTGGATCAGCTCAGCTCTGGCTGTTGTGGACATTTAGGGAGTAATCAACAGATGGAGTTGCACTCTCTCTGTTTCTTATCTTCCTTCTCTCTAACCCCTTCTTGCAAAAAAAAAAAAAAAAAATAGACCTTTAGGAAAAAAGGTCAAGTAAAAATCCTATTGCAACAAAAATACAAAAGTAACATCAAAGTGGCAAATATGAGTTTACAATATGTTCATTTCAAACAGCATCCCAGTCTATAAAAATCTCAAGATGTGGATTACTCTTTGCAGCAATCCTTCCTGGGAAACTCACTTCACATTACATTACAGAGAAATGCTCTGTAGAAATCAGCACCGAGACATGCAAGTCATGACCCTCACCATTCATTTATTTCCTAAAATGAACTCTGTGGGCTGTAATCGCTGATGTAGTAGCCTTGAGTGCCCATATCATGGTGTTCTTAAATTAAAGTTCTCTGTCTGTCTCACTCGTATCTTCTCTCTCTCGCTTCTGTTTTGGAGCGTTTGGTTTCCTTCCTTCAATGCAAAAACAGTTCTGGAAAATATCTGTTTAGCTTCGTAGAATGAATATTTATTCCTTCTCATTTTCTTTCTCTTGAGATCTACACCATTAAGAATCTAAAAATGCATCATTGTGTCCATATTCCCTCATTTAAAATGTATGAGAGTATCAGGTCAAACTAAACTGCTCATGAGACTGTTTTAATGAATTGATAAACTGCCTGTGACATCTTATTCTTTAATTTCCAGGTCTCACATCTTCCCCAGTATATTGTAAATTTCTTGAATCTGCAGCCTATTAATCTTCATATACACCTCTCCAGCCAAGGTCTACCCCAATGCTTTCTACATAGATGCTCACTGTGTCTCTATTGAAGGAATAACTCAAACAATTCTCTCCAAAATCCAGGTGGATATTTTTCAGTTTCAGACTTTTGTTCTGTGTGCTCTTTAATGCATATCCTTTGCCAATTCATCTTATACAACAGTTGTAACTCAGTGTTTCCCCTGCCAGTATTTCACTGCAGAATAGGATACAGCGAATGACTGTAAGCAGTGTGCATGGGAACAAAATATTTGCAGCATTGCCAAGATGTTTTCTGTGAAATCCACTTTATAGTTATTATAATTTTTCATTTTTCAAATTTAGATGTTGTCTATTAATTCTCTGGCATAAAACATGGGATTTGGCTCTATTCTTTTCTCCCAAAACACCTATGGAGGTTCTTAAGAAAGTTTGTGGAGAAATTGAATTAAAGTATAAGCTCATTTTGCTGCAAAATGTTTTGAAATCCATTTGTAGCTTGTTCACAATATACATTTCCATGAACTTTTTGAAGATTCCTTACATAAATGGGTCTTAACATTTCCTGCACAATAATTGCATCTTGTAATTTAATTTCCATGAAGATTTGCAGTAGCTTATATATACATACACGTACCTTACTCCTCATATGCACTCTTCATGCTGTTGTTCAAATCAATACTAGAGTAAGGGTACAGTGCAATGCCTCAATGGCCAAATCCTCACCTTGCAACTGCCTGGATCCCATATGAACACTGGTTCATGCCTCAGTTACTCCACTTTCCTTTCAGCTCCCTGCTTGTGCCGTGGGAAAGCAGTAGAGGATGACCCAAAGCCTTGGGACCCTGTACCTGCTGGGAGATCTGGAAGAAGCTCCTGGTTCCTGGCTTTGGACTGGCCCAACACTTGCTGTTGAAGCCATTTGGGGAGTTATCTTTCTGTCTGTCTCACCTTCTCTTCATTAATCTGATCTACCTTTCCAATAAAAAGAAATAAATCTTAAAAAAAAACTAAGACTAGAGTTTACATGACTGATTACATCATTGTTATTTATAGATGATTCATCAGAAAGAATTCTATAGGAGGAATTGATTACCTGAAATCACAGCTGCCATCTCTCTGTTTCTTTGTCTGTCTCTGCATTTATAGGACCTCCCTTTCAAAAGGGCTAGAAGGCAGTACGTAGAATTACCTGTATATTTGCCTTGATTATATGTTTACTATGACCATAGATTTATGTTTCTTTACAAGTTTTCAAACAATGAACCTTTGTGGACATGAACTTTCTTCAAGAGCAGATGGTTTCAGGTCTCACAACAACAGATAGCATCACTCATCTGAACACTCACTTTAGAATTAGTCATCACACTGTCAGTCCATCTGTTTACTACCGAGATGCTATAAGAATGTTGGGAAGCCCATAATATAAAAAAGTACTTACAAAATACTTCAACTGTTTGTACCAAAGGACTTGCAATAACAAGGAAAAGAGACAAGGCAACTTATAAAACCTGAGAGCGGCGAGGAAGTGACAAATACTGTCTCAGCGCCTGAGATGAGTCATTTGACAACAGCATAGATTTCTAGGATGAAAAGTGAATCACTGATGAATGGAAAAGTCTAGGTCTATTCAACTCAAAAGAACAGGCTAGGATTGGAAATCAATCAGTGGATCTGGTCAAAACAACCTGGGTGTCAGGTGCTAACAATCTGCTAAATAGACTTTCTAGGCTTTTGTTTATTAGGCTAAGGTAGTCTACAGTTAAAAGGTAGCTATAAAATTTGAGGACAAAGCAAATAGATTCTGCTACTGGGGACACTTCCTTTATAGGCCATGGACAGTTGAGTGGTTTCATGATCATCTGAATCTGCACAAAGTCAAAGTGAAAACAGACAAACGTTTAGGGGCATTGCATAGTATCTGTGATGTTATCAAAAACATTTTCATTGACCTTTTGAGGTTGGCTGGGAATTAACTGACTCAAAAAATTTATGGGTTTAGAGAACAAATATGAGCTTGGAAAATATATGCCTTGCTTTAATACTTCAAAGTCATGACTCATGGTCATTTTTTGTGGGAGTGTACTCAGCAGAAGTAAATGGAAAAAAATTACCCTTAACTATGAATTTATGAGCAAATGGATTTTCAAAAGGGGTTTTGACACTGAATTGATCCATGGGTAGAGAAACTTCTATAAATCTGCTGAATTTGATTTCTTTGTTATTGAATATCAGCTGTGAATTTTACATAATTGCTTTCTCTGTCTTTATAGATATTATTTATCAAGTATTTCAGATATAATTAAAGGCAATGCCTAAAAGAGAGGCATTTCTCAGAATATGATGCATGGGTTCTGATATGAGGAAGCAAGGATTTAATCACATGATAATTTTGGAAAATGCTAAAACATTCTATTAACAAAAGCTGAATGGTTTTCTTTTTGAAGAAGGTATATGAATCCAATTGTCATTAGGATTCACCTATCTGACTTCCTACAAAAGGAGAAAATTTGATCAGGAGCACCAGTTACTGGCCTCTGAAATCCACCATCACAGTTTTCCCAAGACTGCTCTCAAGCAACACATGAAAAAAAAAAAAAAAAAGAGTCCTGGGAAACACTTCCAGCCAACTTTGGATCAAGGAATTTATGATAATCTTAATGAAGTTTTATCATACTTTATAGCAGCTGAGAATACTTCAACTCCACCTGCTTTGCCTCTCTCTACTTGGATCAGACTTACACTACGGTATGATTCCTCTTGTGTATGGTCTTTCTCGGGCCCCTCTTCCCATTGTATCTCTTCTGTATTTCCCTTAGTAACACCTTTCCATACTCAGTCCTGCTTTTGCATCTGCGTGTCAGGAAACCCAGGCAAACATAACCCATAAATCTCAGCACACACGAGAAATAGCATCTAAACATATGAAGTAAAATCTGTCAGGAATGAAAGAATTATGTGAAAAATGAAATATTAGTGGGAGATTTTAGTGCAACCATTTCCAAATAAATTATAACAGATAAAAATTAAAAACATAAAGCAATTTACAGATTCATACTCCAAATAGACAATAAAAATAAATTTCTAAGTTGATGGGACAAGGAAGGGTGAGATGCTAAAGCTCAACTTTCTTATCTTCATCCAGTAGACTTAGATTAAATTATAAATAGAGATCTAATTAAAGCTTAAAAATTAAGAAATACATCCTTTAGAAAACTGGAACAAGAGCCAAACAAAAACAAAGCATGATTTAGTTTGTATCTATAAATTTAGAAACTTGAAATGCTTTCTCTAAAGAGGAAAGATAATTAAGCAGTCTGTATCATAGAAAATTAGAGAAATTTCAATAAAACACGAAGCAACTGTGAAGGTACAAATCATAATAATTTTTTAAAAATAACAAAATAGAGGAATGGGTTAATAAATTCAAGAGCTAGTTTTTGAAAATGCTAGTATTCTACACAAATCCCTTGTGATCTGGCAATGACTAAACAATAAAAATGGCAAAATATGTCTGATTAAAAATAAGGAAGGAGATGAAGCCGTGGCTTAGATCACCTACATCAGAGCAATGGCTCCTCCATTTCTGATCCAACTCCTAATAATGCAGCTGGGAAGGCAGTGTATGATGGCTTGAGTAGGTGGGTCCCTGCCCCCCATGTGGATGATCTAGAGTTCTTGATTCCTGAGTTTGTCTTGGTTCAGTCCCTGTCATGGGCATTGGGGAGTAAACCAGTGAAAGGAAGATCTCTCTCCTTTCCTATCCCCTTCCATCTCTCTTTCCCTCCCTCCCTGTGTATGTATATGTGGGTGTGTGTCACTCTGATCTTCAAATAAATAATCTTGAAAAAAGAATAAATAAGGGAGGAGCTATAGACAAAAATTGAAAACATGGCAATATATAACACAAAATATATAGTAATATAGGTAAAGATATATAGTATCAAATATGCATTTATATAATGTGTAATGAAGCTATATAAATTTTTAACCAACCTAAAAATCTAGAGGAAGCAACCCAGATGCCAGTCAAAAGAGGAATGGATAAAGAAACTGTGGTACATCTACTCTGTGGAACATTACATAGCCATTAAAAATGAAATTCTATTTTTCTTTCTATTGATTTTGTATTATGACTTTTCATTTAAGGGGATGTACAGTAGCTGTGAAATGGACTAACATGAAGATGTGAGGATACAATGTAGTACGCATTTCTACTTCCAAAGATGGACTTACAATGAAACTGTTCACTATATCTTGACAATAGGATGCTGGACACTGTGCCATTGTCCATGCCCACAATGACGGACATATGACTGTGTATGAAAAACTATATTTTAGTAATGATATAGAGGAACTAGGTTGGGGGGGAGGGGATAATGGAAATGCCAGGAGCCTATGGAACTGTATCATAAAATGATAATAATAATAACAAAATGTAAAAAAAATGAAATCCTACCAGTTGACTTCATTTTTTATCAACAATGTAATTTTACACATGAAAAGTCAGGAATTTATATTTTAAAAGCTGCTTTATTAAAAGAAAAATGGAAAATTGGCGGAACACAAGATGAAAAAAAATAAAATTTGATAGCTTTTATTTACATTAGAAATGAAAGCTACAAAGAAAATAAGTTTGTTTACAGTAGTTCCAAAAACACTATCAAGAGGTAGAATAAATTTAATATGAAATATTGAGATTCCCAAATCAAAGCAATTATAAAGTCATATTAAAGGAAATAAGTGCTATCTTAGTCTATCCAGATGGCTCTAATCACCTACCACCTCCTGGGTGGTTTAATCTAGAAACACATATTTCTTACAGTTCTAGAAGCTAGAAGTCGGAGATCAATATACCAGCACAGTCAAGTACATCTCCTGGATGGTAGACAGCTGTCTTCCCATTAAGCAGAGCAGAGCAGAGCACAGCAACTGAGAACTAACCTCACTTATGGGTGCTCCATGCTCATTATTTTATCTAATTCAAATCTTCTTTCCAAAGTCCTACCTCTTAATACCAACACATTGTAGGTTAGAAGTTCAACACAGAAATTTTAAGGATATGCTAGCATTCATTCCAGTAACCATGAACAACAACAACATCCTGTAAAAAGTAAAATCTTTTCCATTTTATTCTGTATGGATAGTGTAATTGCAGTTGGAATGCTTTGTCAGGGGGCAGCACTATGGTGTAGCAAGTGAAGCCACCACCTGTCTTGCCAGTATCCCACATGAGCTCCTTCTTTGAACCTAGGCTGTTCCACTTCCAACCTAGCTCCCTGCCAATGTGTCTGAGAAGGCATTAGAGTATGTCTCAACTATCCGGGTTCCTGTTCCTACACGGAGACAGGCAAGAAACTCCTGGTTCCTAATTTTGAGCTAGCCTAGCACCTACCATTGCAGCCCTTTGAGGAGTAGGACAAAGAAGGAGGGCTCTCTCCGCTTTTCTTTCAAATAAATGCATACATATTATATAGAAAAATCCTGTGAAAGGCAATGTTTCATCATCAACTCTCCTTTCTGGGTAAGAAAACATAATTATTTGTGATAAAGTGGCATTTGCCAGCTTTCTTTGCATCCTTTGAAACTGGGTATGGTCATGTGACTAAGTTCAGGCCAACAAGATGTAAAGAATCGTTATGTGCAAATTCTGCCTCTACAAAAGAGGCTGGCATCTCTTTGACCAGTCTACCCCTCCCATTTTTTAAGGCAGAGTTAGAGAGAGAGAAAAGGGAGAGATAGTCCATCCACTATGGCTGCACTGGCTGGGTTTTCCACATGGGTACAGGGGCCCAAGTGCTTGGGACATTCTTTGCTGCTTTTCTAGGCACACCAGCGGAAGGCTGGATTGTGAATAGAGCAGTCAAGATTTTACCCTGAGCCCATATGGGATGCCAGCATCCCAGGAGGCAGCTTAATCCACTATATTACTGACCCTATCTTCCTTTTATTATTGCAATGTACATAAGTAGGATGCTGTGCAGATGGAAAGCCAAAAAGGAATTTTGGCTGCATTATGATAAAAATGGTATGAGGCCCTGGACTGTTTGTCATACCAACCAAAACTTTTGTTCCAGTTATTATTACTCTGGCTTGTTATTCTAGCATCTGAAGCTGCAGCCTAAGGAAAGCAAATCTCATCAATATTTAAAAGAAAGGAAGGAGGGAGGGAGGCAAAGAAGGAAGGAAGGAAGGAAGGAAGGAAAGAGAGAGAGAGAAAGAAGGAAGAGAAAAAAGAAGGAAAGAAATCAAATACAAGGCTAGATAAATAAAATGTTCATATAAAATGTTGTTTGTGGAATTAACAACTGTAAACATTGTATAAAAATATGAGTCCAGAATTTCAGAAGTTATACACAAAGAATGAATAAGACTTCTTTTTGAGCAAGAAGAAGAGATATAAAGAAATTAACTTAATACATCTACTTTTAATTTAAAATGCCTTGTCTATCTGTATGAGAATGTTTTATGAACCTAGCAGAAAGTAAGGAATTCACGTCAAATTTTAAAAATGAAAAATTTCGGCTAGTGACTAGATTAGCAATTGGAAAGGAGATGGAGGTGGAGGAAAAGAGAGAAGGAAAGTAGGCTGTATACACCATCCCCTCATGGGGCCCATTGCCATAGCCTAGTGGCTAAATCCTCACTTTGCATGAACTGGGATCCCATATGGGCATCATTTTGTGTCACAACTGCTCTACTTCCCATCCAGGTTCTCACTTGTGGACTGGAAAAGCAGTAGAGGATGGCCCAAAGTCTTAGGCCCCTGCACCCATGTGGGAGACCCAGAAGACCAGCTCAGCTCCGACTCAGCTCTAGCCCAGCTCCAGTCATTGCAGTTACTTGGGGAATGAACCAGCAGACGGAAGATCTTTCTGTCTCTCCTTCTCTCTGTAAATCTGCCTTTTCAATAAAAATAAACAAAACTAAAAAAAAAAAAAGGCACAACATCCCAATGTTTGTGATGCAATTCCATCAACGTAAAACTATATGTGAATATAGAAACCAATTGAAAATAAAAATAAGATATGAGTTTGAATAGATGACAACCAAATGTTACTCTGTTATAATACTATATGTAAAATATAGTTACAAAAATATAGCCTATGGCTGTCTATAAAAGAAACACACAAAGTTGCAAAGATTGAAAATTTTAGAGATGGATGGTGGAATTTGGGATTACTTCCCAGTCTAATTTTCTAAATTTATGTTTTTCAAAAACATTTAACAAGATTAAATAAACATAAAAATTAGAGACCGGATATCATGTCTGATGCACTTGTTAAAATTCACAGAGACCTATAATGGCTTCCAAATAGCTCATGAACTAGAAAAACACTTGTGAGGCAAAAGAAGTGAATTCTCAGTCTTTCCATATCTATTTTACGCTTGAATTGAAAACAGGCCATTTTCCAATTCCTTGACTCATGTCATTGGGCAAATATGAGATTGTGAAATGACATGATGATTTGCGAAGCTTTTTAAAAAACGGTTTGAATATATGTATTTGCTGAAATCCTCTTAAGAAACCAAAGAGAACTTGGATTTGTTCAGAAGAAACTGGAAACTCTCTAATTTTGATTCTCCCATTTCTGATTCAGCTGGTTGGGTCATAAACTGCTTCTGCTAGAGGGTCAGACGAATCAAGTCTTGTGAGATGAAAAATCAGGCATTGTGGCGGCACCAGAGAAATGAACACAGATCCTGGATGGAATATGATGAAGTAGGATAATTATATGGCCATGAAGGCAACAGAAGGGAAAGGTGGCCTGGATTATTGAGTAAACCTTAGTGCCTACAAGATTCTCTCCCCTAAAGTTACTGATATTCAAGATACTTGGAACAAATGCGTTTGGATTGGATCTTTCCCAGCACAGTGCTTTACCGGAGGAGAAAAACTGGTCCCAAACTTCCCCCGCTTTTGAGTATTAGCTTCCTTGAATTTCACAATGGCACTGCTAGAAAAAGCCAAGGGTTTTGAGAATAAGAGAGCCCTGGAAAAGTGTATGTTAGCAACTCCTGCAAGTGGCCCTTCTTTGATTCCACTCCACATTGCCCCAGCATCTAGTGCGATGATCAATATGTAACAAACACAGCACTGAGTTGCTCTGTTGGATGTGTGCATTAGGCAACAGGCCTTATGCAAACATTGTGTTTTATCTTGGGGAAGAACTAAAGACAGCTTATTATATGAGTTTGTGTGTGTGTGTTTACATTCTCTATGTTCTTTTCCTTTTCGGAGCATGGTCATACTACAAAAAGGCCATGAGGTCCATTATTGCATGCCACGTCCTATGTTGCTGAAAAGATGATATCTGACTGTATCCTATCTCTCAGACTGGAAGAGAAAAGATTTCAAATCTGCAGGTCACCTGAGTAGCTTTATCCACCCATCACATGAAAAGGCTCAACTGGTCTGCAGTCTCTAAGATGCAACACAAATACTTAGTGTGCCATTTCCTGGGTGAGGAGCTTGAAAACACAGCCGTGTGTCCCCTGCCCCTAAAAAGCTCCAATCAAAGTGAGACAATGATTGTGTGTGTGTACATTCAGAGAAAAGAGACTGGGAGCACTGATGTCACTGCCTCCTTCACTGGGAAACCATCTGCTGGTCATGCACAGGTGTGTGCTTTATAATTGCTCCCCAGACATTTTCAAACAAAAAAGCGTGTCCATTGGCAGCATCCTCTGTGTCTCACCTACTCCTCCACTGAGCACATTTTCCTATAGCACTTTAAGAACTAGCCCCTTCAAAATCACAGACATGTCCTGTTTTCTCAGAAAGAGGTCTCTACAGAGCAGTAAAATGAAGTGATGCTTGTTTTTTTCTACAGGAAACCTTTTTTTCCATAGGCTTCTACAGCTTCAGGAAATGCCTATCACATTGGATACTTCTACCCTTGTATCCCATACCTTTCCTGTCTTCAAAGACCTGAATGGATTCCTCAAATGTCTTCGTGAGTTCCTGAGATAAGAAGATGATAAGTAATATTCAGTATGTCTCTGGCCTAAAGAGGTTTTGGCATAAGAATGAAGCTCTGGATTAATTTCACTAATAACATAATTAACAGTTTTTCCTGCATCAGCTTCACTCATGAGGTCAAACCGGTGATAGACGCTCACCTGTTTGATCGACATCATGCAAAATCATACTTCCCGTTGCCCAAGGAAGTCTAATTTAGAGCTTCATTTCCCCTTGGGTCTGAGTTTTTATTTTCCCATATATTAAAAGCAATGGAAACTCTTTTTTTTTTAAATAAAATTAACCAGCTTTCCAAAATTCAGTAAATTTAGCTGTGTTACATTTTGTATCTGGGTGTTCCCTCCCAGAGAACCATGAGCACATCCATGTGAGCTGGATAAAGTCCAGGTGATCTGTGATTTAGTACTTTATAGTCCTTCAAGGAGAAACAAGAATATGCACAGTATTTACAGATGACTTGAACCTTTATATAATACACTTTTCTTGAAAGATATGCAGAAGTTGGAGCAAGTTTGGTAAGAATGTCAGAAGAAAGGCTTTCCCATGGCTTACACAGTACAGGTCATGCCTGCCAGCATTGGCACTGTCTTGTGTAAAGCTCTTAGAACAAAGCCTTAGGAAGAATTTACTCTCCCATCTGACAGAAGATCACATATTTCCTGCCATCTCTTGATGAGACGGAAATAAAGTTCTGTTACTCTGTCTGATGAATTGCAGTCAGAGTACTGAATAATCCCCTCCTTGCTCACAAAGTTACAGCATCTTCATTAAAGTCCCATTTCCTCTACATCTGACCCTTTGCCCCTTGAGTTGTTATTTTGTATTTGATCCACTCCTGGATGTTCAAGACTGTCCTAATTGTTGACCTCAGGGCAAGATCATCAGCGGAAAGCAAATGTCTTTTCAGCTTTGCTTGGGACTCTGTGAAATGGGAACCTGGTGAGCATTTGGTACAGCAGTTAAAATTTTGTTCCTAAACAATAACGAAACAAAATCCTGCTCCGTAACAGAGGGCCTGACTTTGAGTACTGTCTATGCTTCCTATCTAGTTTCCTGCTAATGCAGGTGATGATTCAAGTGCCTGGGTCCCTATAACCAACATGGGAGATCTGTATTTAGCTCCTGGCTCTAGCTTTGGTCTGGCCCACTCTCAACTTCAGTGAGCACTTAAGAGTGAGTAGATGGGAATTCTCTGACTCTTCCTTCTATGTCTTTTAAATGAAATGAAAATTTAGAAAGTATTGAAAATAGTTCCCCCTGGAGGCAAGAAAATTCAATCAAAATCTCAACTCCTATTAAGTATCTGTTTCCCTTATGTATGGCTAATGCTTTAAGTATTGTAACTACAGGTGATTCCTGACTTAAAGTAGTTCTGTTTAGCTAATTTTCAACTTTTCAATGATATAAGAGCAATACATATTCAATGAACGTAGAAATTACATTTTCAACTTTGGTTTTTCCCTGGGTTGGTAGCAGGCATGACATTGCTTCTTGTGAAGCTCTCAAACAGCCACACAAGCACAAGCACACATAACCAGTACCCTACAGCGAGCTTTGTTACTAGAAATTTTGGATATTGTGTTTTGCACTTTTGATCCCTTCATATCTACAAAACACCCATCTGTGTCTATATATGACATTAAAAATGTTGTTATCACAAAGGCTTTGTATTATATAATTTTGCTCAACTGTGGGCACATTTAAGGCAAAGATAAGCTATCATGGTTGGTTGGTTCATTAATTTAAATACATTATTGGCTCACGATTTCAATTTATAATGGATCTTTGAAGTGGTGATCAGTACTATTGAGTTCATCTGCTCTTTCTTCCCTTATGCTGAGATCTTTAGTAAAGGAAGAGGACAAGTTTCTCTTCAAACTGCCTTCAACTGGGCCAACTCACAATCCTACCTTTTCCCAGGAACAGTGCTATATGAACACACTTTCCTGAGACCTGGTGTATTACGTGTGATATCCCAAAAAACAAGATATTGTTTATCTTTGGAATGCCCCATGTTTCTTCCAATGCTTAACTTTGTTTTATATGACTTCCTGGTGCAAAGAGTCATGTTCAAGAATCCGTTGACTGCACCCCCACCCAACTCCAAATGGATCATGATTTGTAGAATCTCCCTAACACTGATTAGAAATTTTCTGTCAGATTACTTTTCAACAGGGAAAAATCTAGTGTTCACATATTCAAAGAGGTCTGCAATAAGATTAGTGACAGATGTTTACTTGGCCTATTTTCTTTATTTTCACTTCCTCTGAGGCTCCAATAGTGTTTGCAGCCTTGTCATCAAACCCAATCCTAAAAACTATGTATCTGAGGGTGTTCGGGTAGAATTTCTGGGCTATACCTGGGCCAACCGAAAGAGGCCATGATAGTTCTGAAGAAGCACAAGATGGCACAGCCTCATCTTGATGTGATTAATGATTTCCAGCAACTTTTGAGGTTTGCTGGGTAGTGTCACAAATTATATTCTACTTTTCAAAGTGTTTACCTTGATCAAAGGCTTCCTTGGGGTGTGTGGATGGCCAAGCAGTTGAGATGCTAGTTGGGATGTCTGCATACTCTAGCAATATTTCTAGGTTCACATCCCCATTCTACTCCCAATCCAGCTTCCTGTGAACCTTGTGGTGATTCAAATAGTTGGGTTCCATGTGGGAGACTTGGATTGAATTACTTGGTCTTGATTGAACTTGGGTCAATCCTAGCCATTGTAGGTCAGAAAATGAGAGGCCTTTCTGTGTCTGTCTCTCTCAAAACATAATAAAATTTTTAAAATATTTTAATACAGACCCCCCTGAAAAAAACACAGAATTTTTGTCTGGTTCCTAAGAGCTATCCAAAGACTATACTAAATTCTCTTCCAATTCTGACCTGTCCTAACCCAGCCCTATGTTGAAAGAGAGGGGTCCATACATCCAGAATGGCAGAGGGATGATTCCATACTAGGAAAGTTTTCTCAAATAGCTGAGAAACTTTCTATATGAGGGAGGGGAGTGGAAGCAGAACTCAGCGGAAGGACAATCTACATTCTGATGCAACTAAGAGTTTGTCTGCAACCTAATAGCTCAACATGGTAGCTCTGATTAGTTCAGGAGGCTCCTAACTCTAGCTTCCTTTCTCTTTGTAACTCCAACCATTGTTTAATACTCCCTGTTCTAACATTTTGAGACATCACTCTCCATATGCCTAAATGCCTATTTATTCCAAACCCACATTCTAACTTCTTGATTGCTATCATCATTTGAGTGCCACTTGGATTTCTAATCAGCATCTCAAGCATTGTATGTTTTTATCTTAACCTTTGAGCTTCTGCTTCTGTCTGCCTCTTTTCCTCTGGTCATAAAAGAGAGTACTTCAAAATACTAAAAAGTTCCGGCACGGGACAGTGGCCTAGCAGCTAAAGTCCTCACCTTGAACTGCTGGGATCCCGATATGGTTACAGGTTTTAATCGTGGCAATCCCACTTCCCATCCAGCTCCCTGCTTGTGCCCTGGGAAATCAGTCAAGGACAGCTCAAAACCTTGGGACCCTGCACCCATGTGGGAGACCTTGGAGGAGGCTCCTGGTTCCTGGCTTTGGATTGGCTCAGCTCTGAATATTGTGGTCACTTGGGGAGTGAATCAACAGATGGAAGATCTTCCTGTCTCCTCCTCTCTCTATATATCTGACTATGCAATAAAAATAGATAAATAACTAAGTAAATAAATAAATAAATAAAACTAAAAAGTCCAGAGAAGATAGAACTAAAAGCCAGAAGTATACTGGTGCAAAAAAAATTTTTTTTTAAAAAAATCCAAGTATATAGGAGGGCACTTTAAGGCATTTATGAACAAACTACATGGATTTCCATCTTTAAAAATTATTTTGATGACACTTCCACAAACTTTTTCAAATGTCTGCCTATGCATCCTGCCTTCTCTGTGATTCTGATAATCAGAATGTGGGTTTTTCTTGAAATACCCCTTCCCCATCATCCATAACCAGGACATTCAAAGTAAGCCAAGCCCTGTTCACTCCACCTCTCAAACAGATCTCAGAGTTGCTTACTCTTCCATTTCCACTCCCTTCATCAGGCAAACATCTCATTCCTCACATGATGTTCATATCTGTCCCTTTCCGATCCATTTTAATAACTCAAAGTGAGCTCTTTAAAATGCAATTATGATTATTACATTGGTCAGCTTACTTCTTCCTACATGTGGATTAAGTTCCAAAGGAAAACAGATTCCTGTCTTTTTGTAGTCAGCCCTATCTCCTGCCTCTCCTGGTTTGTTCTCTTGCTCCAGCCATGCTGGCCTGGATTTCTCTTGTTCCGAGATGCAGATAGTGGGAAGAATCCACAGATCATTCTGGTTTTTTTTTTATGGGGAGCAGGAAGATAGCAGTTTTCAGTGTGAGAAAGACTTGAAAGTCTCTACAACACACTGGAAGCAGTTGGTTTTATGACACTTGCCATAACATGCCATAACATGCCATAATAGCCTGCCACATCGTACCAGTGACAGCTTCTCAAGTGTTACATCATTCTTTTCTACTTCTCAACCATGATCCACAAAAGCCAGGTTATTTTAAAGTACCACTTATTTAAAAAGAAAAATCTATGTTTGCAAATTGAAGGCAGCATCAATCTGTTTTTTCCTTTTATAGTATAATTTGTAGCATCACTAAGTTCAAGGAAAACCCAGGTCTGCTTAACCAAAAAGGAGGTCAGGGAGTTATTAGCAATCTTAAAAATAATATTTGAAATATACAACATTATTTTTAATTCATTAGGAATAAATTTTCTGTAAGCTTATTGTTTTGCAAGGAACATGGCAAATGTGGATTTTGAAAACTCAGTTTTTTCTATGACTAATAAACTTTTAAATTTATTTATTTCCTCCTGCACTCCTGCCCAAATAACTCTACACAATGGGATAAAAGCCACAATAGAATAACATGCATATACTTTAAACCTATGATCACATAGCAATAAAATCAATCACTTCAATAACTTGTTCTTGGAGTCTGTGTAGTTTATACTGTTATAAAATTATTAAACACATATAAAGTAGGAAACAGTTTAATAAACCCTTATATGTCTGTTGCTTCATTTCAATGACTAAAATCTCATGGTCAATTTTTATTTACTTATTTATTTTAAGATATATTTGAAAAGCAGAGTGACAAAGAGAGGGAGAGACAGAAACATCTTTTATCCACTGGCTGGCTCTCCAAATAGCTGCAAGTGCCTAGCTGAGCAAGGCAGAAAAGGAGAAGCCACGAACTCCATTTAGGTCTCTCACATGTGTGGCAGGAACCCAAACACTTGGGTTTTTCTGTTACCTTCTCAGGCACATTAGCAGGGAGCTGGATCAGAAGTGGAACAGCTGGAACAAGAATCAGTGCTCATATGAATGATGGTTTAACCTGCTGTGCCAAAATGCCGGTCCCCATGGTCAATCTTGATGCATATTTACTGCCTCCTATGTCTAGCCTCCAAATGAGTTCATTTTCAAGGACGTTTCTGACAACATCACTTTTATCTGCAAATACCTGGCCAAGTATTTCTGAAAATTAAGGCTCTTTTAGAGCATAATGAAACTAGTATATCAGGAAGTGAAGACATACTGTAGTATGTATCTCTACTCCTGAACAAAAGGAGCACTACCAGTGAAACTTAAGTATATCTTGACAATATGATACTAGATTTATCCAGCATGCCAATACTTACAATACCATGGTATACTTGAATAGCATAATACTGCACTTGTGACAGTTACTAAAGGACTATATTATTGCAATAATATGGGGGAAAAGATATGTGGGGGAGAATAAGGAGGGAGAAAGGGGAAGTGGAGGGAGGGATTGCTATACTTGGAAAACTGTATCATAAAAGATAATAATAATAAAAACATAAAAAATAAAATACAACCATCATACATAAGAATAATCATAATTCCTTAATGTCACAAAATATTTACCTCTTATTCAAATGTTTAAGGTCTAAGCTCATCTCAAACTATTTTATGATTATTTTGTTTGAATTAGGATCAATAAACACATATTGCAGTTGGTCAATATATCTAAAATTTCTTCTGGATTTTACTCTGTATATTTGTGTTTCTAATGTATTTGTGAAAAGATTAAAGAAATCAGATCATTAATTTTGTACCCTGCCACTCTACCAAACTCTCGTACAAGTTCTAGCAGTCTCTGTATTGAGTCTCTTGGCTCTTCTACATAAAGAATCATATCATCTGTGTATAGTGAGAGCTTGACTTCTTCGTTTCCCATTTGGATTCCTCTGATTTCTTTTTCTTGTCTTATGGCCTCAGCAAGTACCTCTAGGACTATGTTGAACAGTAGTGGAGAAAGTGGACATCCCTGTCTTGTTCCAGATCTCAGTGGGAAGGGTTCCAGTTTTTCTCCATTCAGTATGATGCTGGCGTTGGGTTTTTCATATATGGCTTTAATTATGTTGTGGATTTTTCCATCTATGCCTACCTTGGTTAGGGTTTTTAGTAGGAAGTGGTGTTGGATTTTGTCGAAAGCTTTTTCTGCATCTATTGATACTATCATGTGATTCTTGTTTTTCAGTTTTTGGATGTGGTGTATCACATTTATGGATTTCCGAATGTTGAACCATCCCTGCATTCCAGGGATGAATCCTACTTGATCTGGATGAATGATCTGTCTGATGTGTTTTTGAATTCTGTTGGCAAGGATTTTGTTGAGAATCTTAGCATCAATGTTCATCAGAGAGATAGGTCTGTAGTTTTCCTTCTCTGTTAGTTCTCTGTCTGGTTTTGGGATTAAGGTAATGTTGGCTTCATAGAATGAGTTTGGAAGGATTGCTTCTTTTTCTATTGTTTTGAAGAGTTTGTAGAGGATTGGGGTCAGTTCTGTTCGGAATGTTTTGTAGAATTCTGTAGTGAAGCCGTCTGGGCCTGGGCTTTTCTTTGTTGGGAGGTCTTTAATCACTGATTCAATCTCTGCTTCAGTTATGGGTTTGTTCAGGTCGTTTGTTGCCTCTGGGCTAAGTTTTGGCAGGTGGTACAAGTCTAAGAACTTTTATACCATTCAAAATAACAGAGAAAAGTATGAAATATCTGGGAATACATCTAACCAAAAATGTAGGAGACCTATTTGAAGAAAACTACAAACTACTTAAAAAAGAAATTGAACAAGACCTCAAAAGATGGAGTAACATCCCATGCTCCTGGATAGGTAAAATCAATATCATGAAAATGTCTATACTCCCAAAAGCAATATATACATTCAACACAATCCCAATCAAATTGCCCAAAACATTCTTCATGGAACTGGAAACAATGATCCAAAGGTTCATCTGGAAACACAAAAAACCATGGATAGCTAGAACCATCCTGAAGAACAGAAAGTTAGCAGGGGGAATCACAGTTCCGGATCTCTGGACATACTATAGGGCAGTGGTTATCAAAACAGCCTGGTACTGGCACAAAGATAGAGAGGAAGATCAATGGAGCAGAATAGAAACACCAGAAGGGAACCCAAACAGGTACAGCCAAATAATCTTTGACAAAAAGACAAACGACAATCCAGGCAAATGGGAAGGTCTGTTAAATAAATGCTGTTGGGACAACTGGTTAATAGCCTGCAGAAACAAAAAGATAGATCCACATCTCTCACCATACACTAAGATCAGATCTAAATGGATAACAGATCTAAACCTACATCCAGAAACCTTCAAACTTTTGGAAGAAAATGTTGGAAACACACTGCAACACTTAGGGGTAGGCCCTCACTTCCTAAAAAAGACTCCAAAAGCAGTAGAAATCGAGACCAAAATAAACAATTGGGACCTCATCAAACTAAGAAGCTTCTGTACAGCTAGAGAAACAATCAACAAAGTAAAAAGGCAACCCACAGAATGGGAGAAGATCTTTGCACATGACATAGGCGATAGAGGGCTAATCTCCAGAATATACATAGGCGATAGAGGGCTAATCTCCAGAATATACTAAGAGCTACAAAACAACCAAAATGTCAAAACAAACAAGCCACTCAAGAAATGGGCACGGGAAATGGGCAAACACTTCACAAAGGAACAAACCCAAATGGCAAATAAACATATGAAAAAATGCTCAAGTTCCCTGGCAATAAGGGAAATCCAAATTAAAACATCAATGAGGTACCACCTGACGCCAGTAAGACTGGCCCACATAAATAAAAGCACCAACAACACTTGTTGGCGAGGTTGCGGGGAAAAGGGAACCCTACTCCACTGCTGGTGGGGCTGCAGGCTGGTACAGCCTCTATGGAAATCAGTATGGAGAATATTCAAACAACTCAAATTCAACATACCGTATGATCCAGCAATAGCACTCCTAGGAATATATCCAGAACACTTGTTTTATGAGAAACCAACATGCACTCCTATGTTCATAGCAGCACAATCAGTAATTGCAAAAACATGGAAGCAGCCAAAATGCCCATCAACAGAGGATTGGATAAGAAAGCTATGGTTCATCTACTCCATGGAATACTACTCAGCTATTAAAAAAAAACAAAATGCAGTTCTTCGTGGCCAAATGGGCCAAACTGGAAACCATAATGCTAAGGGAAATGCGCCAATCCCAAAAGGTTAAATACCACATGTTTGCCTTAATTTAAGATGATATGATGTTATGTATAACATGTTATATTATGAATGTTATATGTTGTGCATAAACTAAAATTGAAGTAAAGGTGAGGTGGTCACAGAAGGTGGCTGGGAATTCGCATTTACTTTTAACATATTGGTTACTCATTACTATGTCAATTAATTCCATAATGATGTAAATTTTTACTGATGGTATGTTGGAGCTTTTAATTGATCGGGATGATACTCTGCTGGCTCTGTCTTCAGACCAGAAAGGGTATACCTAAGAAGCCGTTGATCTTGACTGGACAATAAGATGCTGGACTCTATGTTTGGTATACGCTTGCAATGGGGGAATCTCAACTGAACTTGAGCTGTGGTTATGCAACAAGGTGGAGGAATCCACCATGGTGGGAGGGTTTGGGGAGGGGTGGGGAGAACCCAAGTACCTATGAAACTGTGTCACATAATACAATGTAATTAATGAATTAAAAATAATAAATAATTAAAAAAAGAAATCAGATCAGCTTCCATATAATTTTATTCATTGGATCATCATGGTGATATCTTTCATGTTCTTGTATCTTCTCACAAATTGGCAACTACATCTAAAGATTCATAAGCATACAATGTAACAAAACAATGGTTACAAATTATGCATAGCTGTATATTTCCATCAGCAAGTACATAATGTCTTTCTATGATGTTAAAATTGATTGATGGCTAGGTCAAATTCCATTAGTCTTCCCTTCATTTTAAAACTGATCATGGAATGATTTTAGCTTATCACTTTTACATCGAATGACTTTAGCAGTCAGTAATACACATGACCCATATCCATCATGCTACTAGGAGTTCCATAAGGATGGCATTACATTAATCCTTCTCCATTAATTAGTTGGAAGATGGATACAGAAAAGACTGTTCATTATGGGCTCTAAGGCTCTCCCAGGCAAACTTCATACAAGAAAAGCAAGATGCTTGACTCTTTCAACAGTTTTACAATTGCAAGTTTATTCCCTAGCATTGGTCAATGGAGGCCAAGACAAATAATATTTGATTTCTTCAGTATCATTTTGAATTTGTGGATGATAATTAATTGATGGCTGAAAATTCTGTGCAGTTGTTATTCTATTTGAAGATCTAACTGTTACATCTTTTATGAACAGAATCCTTTTACATCGGCTCCCAAATCCTTTGGCATGCCCCTAGTGATATTTAATAGTTTTCTTATCTTCTGGTATGATAAGATATTCTAGCTCATCTTGTTTATTTCCTGGAGCAGATTTCAGGCAGTTATTTATCCAAAGAGCTCTTTAGAGGGAAGTGATATTTAGAGATCACAACCTGAGGACTAGAATTCTTATTGCTATTGGTTGTTTCCTTGATGCTTTCCATGGACTGGATTATAAAATCCAAATTTTTAAAAGAGAAAAGAAAAATACAATGGGCATAATGACATAGCCACTTGCAACCAAAACTCTAGCTTTTACTTCCTGATACCATATTTGTATTTCTAATTATTTGATGTTGGAAGTCTTGGTCCTAGTGACATTGACATTACGTGTAATATTTGCTTCATTTCTGTGCTTTAGTTTCACAAAAAAAAAAACGCCTGTGTCATTATTAAAAATGTCTGTACTGAAGACAATTCAAGATTTTCTAGGAGGTTTTTTTTTGTCATTAGGATTTATCCCACTAGGGACAATCAGTCAAGTTTCTGAATTTTAAAATCATTTAAAATAATTGAAATTTATATAGTTAGGTGGCCATTTATTTTTAACAGTTCAATAAGAATTCTTTATTGTTGAAAATAATTCTATGTTTTTAAATAAACACAAAAGCTTTCCAAACATTTTAATAGTAATAATTGAGTGTGAAGATGAAACAAGAATAACAGTTCCATTTATAAACAAAACAAACAAAACACTGAAGTGGAATGGTTGGTCCAATTATAGAGCAGAGATGATGTAGCGAAGGTGAGATTCTACATCTGGACCCACTTCAGTATTCCTGCCAACCTCACAACAACCACCGCAGCACATCCAACAGCCACAACCGGTGGAAGAACTCACCAGTTACTGGTTTTCTCATGAAACTCCCTGATGTATTACATTGAAGAAAGGCTAGCCATTTCCTACTGGACTCCTTCATATCGCACAAACATTCCTGTCTTCTATACATTTGCAGAGTAAGGCCATTCTTTCACTCAACTTTATTTTATCTACAAATTAATGAATAGTTAACATAACCAGAATTTTATGACAGTGTTTTCTTAAAATTTCTTACTTACTGGAGACTCAGAACAAGAGGTATTGTCCATCTGCAGGCTCATTCCCAAAATGTCCACAACAGCCGGGGCTGTGCAGGATTAACATCAGGAGCTGGGAACTCTACCCATATCTTCTACATGGTTGGCCGGGATTCACGTGCTTTGGCCATCACCTGTGGTGTCCCAGGATGCCCAATAGCAGGAAGCTGGAACTGGGCGTGGAGCCCGGACTGAAACCCAGGATCTCCTATGTGGCAAGTGCATTTTAACCAAGCAGCATTTTAACCTCTGTACCGAACACCCACCCCATAGAATAGTGTTTTGTCAAGAGACTTCATTTTTTTTTTTTGCCATTAGGATGTACATTCCCTGTTCCCTTTGAGAGTCATAAACAAAAGTGTACTATTCTTGTAGTTAAGTGGTGAGCTTGCCAATCCAATAAGTATTCCTCTCATGGCATTCCTTAAGAGATGGCAATTGTGACTCATTGTTTTATATAAGAATCACCAGAATATCCTTCATACACTTTTCACACTAAAATGCTTTCTCACAAGACAAACTAAGGCAGTTAGGCACTAAACATGAAAAACTTTTCTTTTCTTCATCTTTTTTTTTTTTAACACATAGGAAGTGTTTTGTCCAATCTGATTTTTCTGTCAATCTCTCCTTTCTAGTTCTCTACCATAAAACTTCCCAGAGTCAAGCAGGGTCCTAGTCCCTTTGCATTTCAGTAACATCATATGTGAAGTTGGTAATGTTCTTGGGACTTGGAGGCAGTTTAGTCATCTGGAGAGTTCTGGATCCTTAGAGATATATAGTGCATGCCAATTAAGGGATCAAGCTCATTAAAACTCACACCATTCTCCTTGAGAACAAATACTTGCCTTTTTTCACTGTATGTAACCCTGTTCTCCTGGTTGGTGCTGGTTTTATACTGACAACTGCTTTTTTCTCCTTTTCTTTGATTCATGATGTGTTTGAAGATTCTGGTTGAGCATTTATGCCCAGCAGCTATTAGCTGTTTTTCTCCCAGCAGCACAACACTTGCCTAGGTACAATGCAACCTGAGCCATTGCTTACAGCTGGGGTCTAGCTCTTTTTTTAAAAAAAATGTTTATTTTTTCTTTTCATTGGAAAAGTATATTTACAGAGAGAAAGACTTCTGTCCATTGGTTCACTTCCCAAATGGCCTCAACCACCAGAGCTGAGCTAATCTGAAGGCAGGAACTAGGAGCCTCTTCTAGTTCTTTTATATGGGTGCAGGGTCCCAAGGCTTTGGACCATCCTTTTCTGTTTTCCAGGCCACAAGTAGGGAATTGCATAGGAAGTGGAGCAGCCAAGATATGAACTGGCATACATACAGGATACTGGGTCCACAGGGTGGAGGATTAGTCAGTTAAGTCATAGTGTCAGGTCCTATATTCTATTTCAGTAATAATTTAAAGCATTGAAAAACAAAGATAGCATTACCTCAGTGCTTTTCAGAATGTTGCCTTTGATGAAAGATTTAATATAATAGTTTTTACTAGCAGCCAGAATAATATATTGGATAAATATATTGCCTGCATTATTGATGTAAGAACTAATTTGATACATGTGTTCCAAGAGGTATTTTGATCTTGTAAATGAATTCACATGCCTTCTTTTTAGATGGTTTCAAATACTACATATGAATATAAAGTATACGTGTATTATTTTCTTTTTTATATGAAAGAAATTTTATCTTAAATTCACCACTAAATATCACTTCTTTTAAAGAATGGTGGGGTCAGGCATTTGGTACAGCAGTTAAGATACTGCCTGGGATGCCCACATCCCGTTATCACAGTACCTGGGCTTTGAGTCCTGGCTCTGCCCCTCATCCCAGCTTCCTATTATTGGTACCTGGAAAGCAGCAGAAAGTGGCCCAGGTACTCAGGTCTCTGTTATCCACAGTGAAGACCTGGTTTGGAATCTGGGCTCCCAGTTTTAGCCTGGCTCATTTCTGGCTGTTTGGGGCATTTGGGAAGTGAATCATTAGACAGAAGATCTGCCTTTCAATTAAATATTTTAAAATTAAAAAAAAAAAAGAAGAATGTTAGGAGTTTTAATCTAAGTATCCCATTTTTTGCTAGTTCTCAAGTATTTAAAATTCTTTTTCAAATAAACACTGCAATAAGTAATAGCTTTTATTTTTGGACATTAGATGCAGGGGAATAAAACAAGTGACGTGATGCTAATGCCATTCCAGCATCCCATTCAATTCCTTCCTCATTTTCATGGTATATTTAGTTTACATGTAGTTTCTCATTTTCTCGTTTTACTTTTTAACATTTTGTGGGTTTTCAGCTCTAAATTTCTTATGCTTTTTCATAATAGTCACCTAAGGCCACTGTTTCAACTCTACAAAGAGTTGAGATACAACTAGGAATTTTTTGGGTATAACATCCAAATTACCCAAAATCTAATTTGTTAGTTTCCTTGATTCCACCAGGTCATTAGGGTAAATATTTTAATTATTAAACAATAACAGATTTCAATATTTTACCTTTGTGTTTGGAATCATCTTCTTTTAAATAATTTTAATAATTCTGCTTTTGGATTAACTGGCACAATACTTGATAGCCTGTGCACCCTGGTTCTGTTATTGACAGTAGAGTATCCATTGCACACATTAGTTTAAGGGAAAAGCCCTGTGTAGTGTCACACTTTGTCTTTTTCTATATAGATCTTTCATCACGTTGTCTCTGGAAACTACAACCTTGCAGGACCCCAGGCCATTTGCTTTCTAACTGGGTTCAGAGAAAAGAATCCTAACAAGAGCTAGGTGGATAGGAGCAAAGGAGAAACCAGGAAATTTTTGCCTTCCCTACCTGATGCCTACTTGTTTTGATGGCTTCTCTAGTGATGGCTGTATCTCTTCTGTGGTTCTAGGTTCTACAAGAAAGATGTTTCCTCTGTAGCATTGGTCCATATCTAGCCTAGTTTGTAAGTCCACATCTGCCTGGCACTTCTGAGTTTTAATTCTAGGTATCACTTTATATAGCTTCTTAGGAGTGCTCTAGTAAGTTCCCACAAACAGATCATTTGTTTCCTCACAATTCTGGAGGCCAGAACGCCAAATTCAAGGTGTCAGCATGGCTGGGCTCTCTTTTGGTCGAATTAATCCTTGCATTTTCCTAGTTTATGGTGGTATTCACAGTCCTCAACAATCTGGTTTGCAGCTAAAAAATTCCAATCTTGGTCTCTGCCATCATAAGGCCTTTGGGCCCCAGTGTCTCTTCTAAGTCATACTGGACTAACAGCACACAACTCTCATATGACCTGATTTAACTTAATCCTTGCAATGACCCTACCTCTAAGTTCACATTCTGGGGTACTGGGAGTGAGGATTTCAATATATCATTTGGAGGGACACAGTTCAGCTATAAGCCAGTTTTTGTAGTCTACTGTGTTTCACTGCCCCCTGTTGGCCATTTCAACTCTTACAGTACCTTAGAAGAGGGTACAGGGATCTATTAATTCCCTATATTAAATTCCTTCCATTACATTCTTTGTCCTGGGATTTGCTTTCCCACGAAGACTTTGCTGGTCACACTGACAGAAGAAATGTGTCTCCTTGGGGTTTTGTTTTTGTCTTAGTTTTCATATTCCAGTTCTTCCATGTAAGCACTGGTTCAAAGGGCAGTGAAAGTGCCAGTCCTTCCCAAAAGGATAGCCATTCACTTCAAAACAAAGTAATGAAAAATTTTGATCTCCATGATACATGCAACGAGATGATGATAATTATCATTAGCATTTCTATCAAAATTCTAAATGTGTGAGACATAAGTCCCAAAACACAAAGGTACTTAACAGATGTCAATACCTATCTTCTATTAGAATGACAAATGCAACAAACAAGGACTGTCATGTCCCCCATTACATCTCCTGCAGGCTACTATATTTTAAGGAAGTGCCTTTACTTTGCAAGGGAGTTCACACCTCTGAAAGAGTCACAGAAATAGAGACTACCTATGCTTCCATTGACTGGCTATAGTCTGAAACACAGATGTAATCTCACCCTCCACAATCTCAGCACATGTGACAGATGGTACTGCTATGGTGTCTTCTCAACTGATTTGGCTCCCTGAAGACCTTCACAAAGTGTCAGCTGTCACTGCATTTTTGTTTCAGGGATAATATCTGCCCTAAAATGAATGCGGAGGTATAAGTAGAATGAATTGGTCAGTCTACAGATCATAAAATCTACTTAAAATATTAGAGCTGGAAAGTGCCTCTGGCTAGATCTACATGGCACAACCAATTTTGGTCTAAAACAACATCCTATCTATTTCCCACACAGTCTACCTCAGTGGTTTAGGATGGGATGAACACTGTGGGCCAAGGTTGTGGCACAGTGTGTTAAGCTTCTACATGGGATGTCAGCATCCCACATGGATGCCAACAAAAATCTGCACCACTTCTGATCCAACTCCTTGCAAATGCATCTTGGAAGGTGGAAAATCTTGGGCTTCTGCTTCCAACATGAAAAATCTGGATAAAGTCCTGGCTCCTGGTTTTGTCCTTACCCAGTCCTGACCATTTGGCCTTAAAATGGAAAATCATTGGAACAACAGCCAGGAGCCCTGAGCAGTACTCAGAAACAGAACAGTAAACTTCCTTCGGGACTAGGGAGAGGAGCTTTCTCTGGTCCTAACTTAGTTCCAACTTTGGCTCCCCATCCTCTCTTGCAATGACCATCAGGGTCGCTCCAGAGCCCCCCCTCCAAAAAAAATTTGGATAAGATAGACAGAGACCAATAAGGAAAGCTTAAAACAGACAGGAAACACTCAGCTTGGACTCACATATACCTAACTAGGTAGGACACAAAGATTAATTACTCCTGCACACCCCTCCTAAAACTGTTCTGCTCCTCAATTGTTAACATATGGCTTGTTTGAGGTATAAGCCTGTTTGGACTATCTTAAATTTTGCATAGTTCAGTAGAAATCACCCCTGAATACTTCAGGCTGCTAAATATATAAATGAAAATAGACATGAGACAGCTGAATAGTACCCTATAACTATTTTAAGGTGTATAGCAGCCGGTTGTATATAAACTGTAATTGAGATGTCAATAAAGTAGTTACAGGATGTGGTTAAGAACTTGCATTTTCTAACATGCTGGTAACTCAAGACCATGTCAATTAACTTCATGATGTTGTAAATTGTTGAAATTGTGTAGTGGCTTTGCTTTGGAGAGGATGATATTATGCCAGCTCTACTTTCAGACCAGGATGGTTTCCCAATGAAACTGTTGAATTTATTAGATACTGACTCTCTGCATGGTCTATGCCCGCAATGAAGGAATTATGTCTGGATATGAACTGTACTACTATAAAAACATGGAGGAATTCAATATGGGGGGATGGTTTGGGGAGAGGTTGGGAGAATCCCAGAGCCTGTGCCATAAAATGAAATAAATGTAGTTTAAAAAATGGAAAATCTGTCTTTCCCTAATTTATCTTTCAAGTAAGATAAATAGATCTTAAAAAAAAAAAAAAAGAATGGGATGATTACTATTAGGTTGGGCCTTAATGGCTGCAGCAGATGAAGCCACCTCTGGGACTTTTCGCATCCCATAACAGAGTACTGGGTAGGGTCCCAGATACTCTGCTTCTCCAGCTTCCTGTTCGAGTACCTGGAAAACAGCAGAGGATGGTTAAAGTTCCTGAGTCCCTGACACTCATAGGGAACACCAGTCAAAATTCCTGGCACATGGCTTCAGTTTGGTCCAACCTTGCTGTAGTGGCCATTTGGGGAATAAATTAGTGAATGAAAGATCTCTTATCACCCATTCCCTCTTCTTCCCTTTCCTCTATCCTTTCTTCCTTCTTTCTGGACCTACTCTCCCCCTCCTTGCTTTTCAAATAAATATTTAGAGAACAAGAGAATAAACACTGAAAATGCTATTTCACAAATACAATGATGTTTCCAGAAAGCAGGAAGGAGTCAGGAAACTGGAGACAGGAAGAGATACTGAACTGGACCCTTGCTGTACATGACCTCTGCTAACCTGGCTCCCCTATGAGGTGTCTCAGTTTGAATGGCAGAAGATAAATACTTGCAAACGGCTGTAGTCATTATGCATTACAGACTGTTACAAACCGTCTGCAGAAAAAAATAAACGTCATTAAGAAGAACCTTCAAATTTTTTCCTAAGGTATGTTTCAAGGGGACTGTTTAATACGCCAGCAATTTTTTCACAGTTCATGAGCGGGAATTTAGATAGAAATTAATACTAATCTTAACACTAAATGTTATTCTCTGTAGGTGGCTAACTTCAGCAAAAGACAAAACCTTTTTGATACTACTTATATAGAAGGCATTTTCAAAAAAAAAATTCATGGAAAGTGTCTATTTTAAAAACCTATGCTTAAATTTTAAAATTTCTGCATCAAAATAAATATTATTTAATTTTCATTCATTATTTCTTTTTTTTTTTTTTACAAAGAATTTTCCATTTGAGAGGAAGCAGGACAGAAACAGAGGAAAAGTGAAGTTCTGTCTTGTGGTTCACTGCCCACATGTCTTTAACTCTAAGGTCAAACCCTGGAACCAGAAATGCATTCCAGGTTTCAGGCACAGGTGGCAAGAACCAAGTTACCTGAGCCATCCCCTCTGTATCTGAGCCCCTGTATTGGTGTAAGTTGGGGTCAGGAGCCAAAACTAGGATTTAAATCCAGGTATTTTGATGTGGGGTGCAAGCATCTTAAAGATTAGCCTTATTGCCAGCCTCTACAAATTTGTGAAGTTTTGTTATAAATAGGTTTATATATGTGAGCATGTATATACTAGGGAATATATATGTGAGTATACATACAAGGGAATTTCATGATTATTGTATATATTATGTCTTTTTGCATCATATGGTTATTAATACAGAAAAGCCCATTTGTCAGAGTCCCAGGAAACAACCATCTAGTGGGGGAAACTCAGGTTCTAGATAAAAGTAAGGCAGAAGCCTTTGCATGCATGAAACAGTTCACAAAAAGATCCTCGCCAAGCCTTATTCTTCTTTCAGCCCTTGGTCTTAATATAATTATCCACAGCATACAGTTTATAATATGCTTAGCCATATGGTTTCCCATTCCACTGAAAATTAGAAGTGGAAAAATTCATGAGGAACAAAGGGTAGCATTAGAAACCGTTAAACTAACAGCAGACAACCTGCGTGTTGTGGCCAAAGGAACTGAGGGACCACGTTTACTGTGCTACCACCCAGAAAGTAGAATATTTTGTGCGGAAATCCTGGGTAGGTATCTGGTTAATTACGTCACGCATCCTTCATTTAGGAAATCAGAGAAATGGATAATGTGTTTTTAAATGCTATTTACTTCAAAATGGTTACACTGTTAGAACTTTTGTTTTGGAATAAACAAGCTTTAAGTAATTGCAATTTTTGTTAGTGGGAAATGACTTGTTTTCTACAACTATGGAAAAATCTCAATAGAACAGCTAGCTTTTCACCTGATACAGTGTGTGTAGTGACCAAGTTGATGAATTAAGCATAGATCTGCTACCCACTCCACTCTCCAAATCCTTTAAAGTGACAGGAAAGAGAAATCAATGCAAAACAGAACTCATAGCAGCACAGGGATAGAGGTGGCATTGAGAATTCCTAAACTGTGTGGAATTTTTGGAAATAGAAAACAGATGGGAATAGACTGACAAGCATTATGAAAACCACAACTCAGCATGTGCACTGAAAAAAAAAAAACTGAGGAGGCAGATATGAGCAGCTGTGGAGAAAGTCCCAGCTCAGTGACAACATCCCAGAAATCAGACGGACACCCCTGGTAATTATGAGGGTAATTAAAGAGTTACATGCAGAACAGCAGAATCCACTGCCAGCCAGTGTGTTTGCAGCTCAAGAGTAAACCCACAGTTTGTTTACTATGTTACCTGGGTTACATAGTTTACTAGTTATCTGGGTGGTTATCAAATAATCATGTTCCTCATCCTTCATGGGAGAACCCCAGACATTTGAAGAAGAAAACATTAGAAATACTGAGGAGGTGGGAGGAAGGGACATAATACTAACTCCCCAGAACACAAAACATTCACAAGAACTGAGGAATGTGATGCTACGAGAAATATGTAGTAGTTTTTCAGGATTATTAAATTACAAAAATGAGACACTTGGTGGAGGGAATGAAGAGAAGAATACACACAACAGACACATTTACGCTTGAAAACAGAGGTAAGGTTTCTTTCTGTGAACCATCAAACTAAGTTTTTTATTTTTATTTTTTTCAGTGAGGTTTTCTGTTACAACTTATAACTTTGTCTAGGAGAGGCAAAGCGCCCACTGAGAATACATACATACTTGATGTTGCCTTTTCTTAGAAAGCTACACGATGACCTGGGTTAAGCCATGGATCGTAGATTCAGAAGATAAAAATCAAGGAAAATTTTAAAACGTAGAAAATATAAACCACTAAAAAAAATCCAAAAGTTAATTTTGTTAAAGATTTATTTATTTTTATGGAAAGGCAGATATACAGAGAGGAGAAGACACAGAGAGAAAGATCTTCCATCCCATGATTCACTCCCCAAGCAGCTGCAACGGCTGGAGCTGAGCCAATCTGAAGCCAGGAGCCAGGAGCTCTTCCAGGTCTGCCACATGGGTGCAGGGTCCCAAGGCTTTGGGCCGTCCTCGACTGCTTTCCCAGGCCACAAGCAGGGAGCTGGATGGGAAGCAGGGTCACCAGGACTAGAACTGGTGTCCATATGGGATCCCGGCGTGTGCAAGCAGAGGACTTTAACCACTACGTTATGGCACTGGACCCCAAAAGCTAATTTTTAAGAGTTCCAACATATTTAATTTTCAGAAACAGAACCCAAGGTTAGATACTGAGAAGAGAGGCTAGCATTATGGTGTAACAGGTAAAGGTACTGCCTGCAGTACCAGCATCCCGTATGGGTTCTAGTTTGACTCCTGGTGGCTCCATTTCCAATACAGCTTTGTAGAAGGACACCTGGGCACGCCTCCCATCTGGGAGACCCAGATGGAGATCCTGGTTTTTGGCTTTGGCCTGGCCCAGCTCTGATCACTGTGGCCAACTAGGGAATCATCAGTGGATGGAAGATTATACGCCCCTCGTTCTCTCTGTAACTCTGACTTTCCAGTAAATAAATGTTTAAAAATAGGAAACACAGAAGTCTCTTGGGAAAAATGATTCCATCATATAATTTTGAGCACAGGATGAGTTAGACTAGAGAAAAGAGATTATTTGGAAGGAACCAAACTGAAATAAAAACATCAAAACACATGGGATACAGCCAAAAAAGCAAACGACCGATAAAAAAAAAAAAGTACAGATTGGACTATTGGAGTTACACTTTCCATGTTGGCTTCCTTATATGAGAAAGAGTACATGGTATTTGTTCTTTTGTGATTGACTCATTTCACTGAGCATAATGGTCTAGAAGTGGGACCACTTGCATTTTTTTAACATATTGGTTACTCAATACCATGTCAATTAATTCCATAATATTGTAAATTGTCGTTGATGTTATGTTGTGGCTTTAAATTGATCGGGATGATATTCTGCCGGCTCTGCCTTCAGACCAGAGATGGTCTCCCCAAGAAATCGTTGAATTTACCTGGAAAAGAAGATGCTGGACTCTATGCTTGATATATGCTTGCAATGAAAGAATCTTGACTGAATTTGAACTGTAACACAGCAACAAGGTGGAAGAATCCACCATGGCATGAGGGTACGGGGAGGGGCTGGGGTAATCCCAGAGCCTATGAAACTGTGTCACATAATGCAATGTAATTAATACAAAATTATATATGAAAAATGTTTAAAAATACATTCTGAGGAATGTTAGCACAGACACACTGTGACAGGCCTATCCAGTGTATTTCCCCCATGATCTGTGTAGGAAGGAAATATCCTGAGTCACCAGAAATGTAGAATCCTTTCTACTTTGTCCATAGTTAATTTCAATTTTTTTCTTTACATTGAAGTTCATGGTAATTGACTGAAGCCCATTTAAAATGATTTCTTCCTGTTAAAAATAGCAAAATCCCTTTAGGTCAGTTAGTAGCATTACTGAGCAAAGAAAAAAAAAGCAAAACAACGCATGATTTGCAGATTATATCGCAATCAGAGCAGGTTCTGAGAACTCCAATCAATATGCAATCAAGTAGCATTTATAGAAAAAGGAAGGTGACACATAGGAAGTAACCACTTGCTATAGCTTAGTCAACTGGCTACCTCCTGGACTTCTTGCAACCAACCAAGGCAATGAGCAGATACGTGTTTATGCTCATTACTACTTGATCTGTTGGGCAGAGGGAAGGAACCCATCCAGATCCATGGCCTCTGCTATGATTTGGATGTTAATTTGAGTCTGAGGTCCCCTAAAAGGATGTGTTAAAGGCTTCATCTCCCAAGTCCATGGTGTCTGAAGGTGTGATTTTTTGGGGTAGAGATTTGTTTAGATGATCCGGGCTTGGACCCTTTTCTGTGTGCTTCAGTCATCTAACTTTATTCCAGCCAGGGCTGTTACTGTCTCGTTTGACTATGGTCCAGGAGACAGCAGCTCAGTCTCCTCATTAAATCCTGATAACATTGTAAGAGACCACATAGATACAGAAATGTGCTACTTTTTGTCATGCGACATTCTGGGCGATCTCAGTACTGCTGTCACCTAATGCCCCACCAATAGTGCCCCTTACACTTGAACTGTTAACATCCAGAACTGAGTGTCAAACATCAAGCCATCTTTGTAAAATTAGGTCTTCCCTGGTACTTCATGGTAGTAATAAAAGTCTAACATAAATAAAAGTCTTCCACAAATTCTATTTACCATTTCTTATTTACAAACATATTCATGTTAACTAAAACAAAATATTTTTTGAATTAAATGTATCTTCAGAAAAGGAAAAAAACTCTATAGTTTCCTTATTTAGAAATAACCAAAACAAAAACTTCTTACTTTGGTATTATAGAAGACCCAGTTATGGCCCTACCAGGAGAATTCTCTATCACTTGAAACTGCGCTGCTGTCCCCTGGACCATAGTCAGACGAGACAGTAACAGCCTTGGCTGGAATAAAGTTAGATGATTGAAACACACAGATAAGGGTCCAAGCCCGGATCATCTAAACAACATTTTACTTGAGAAAAGAGTTCTGTCAAGATGTGATTAAGTTAAGGATCTTGACCATCCTTGTAAAGGAGAAGCAGAATAAGCATATAGAGATAATCCTGCAAGAGAGAGGGAGATTAAACCCAGAAAAGACACCAAGATGATATGCAGATGGAGGCAGCAGTTGGAGCAGTGATGGCTGCTAAGAAAGCCCAGAAATGCAGGCAACCACCGGAAACCAGAAGAGGCAGCAGGAATGCAGGAATCCCCTGGAAAGCATCCACAGGCAGCATGGCCTCAGGACATTTGGGAACATACATTTCCATCAAGTTACCAAATCTGTTGCACTTTGCTGTGGTAGCTACAGGAAACTAACTCAAGATCTCTCCAGTCCAACCATAAATGCAAATTCCACAAAAATCCATATAATTCCCCCATTTGTGGAGAGGGCAGTTGTCCCCACATCCTATATTAGTGACATTTAAAAAAATAATTCCAGGATGTGCTGCGATAGCCTAGTGGCTAAAGTCCTCCCCTTGCACGTGCCAGGATCCCATATGGGTGCTGGTTCTGTCCCGGCAGCCCTGCTTCCCATTCAGCTCCCTGCTTGTGGCCTGGGAAAGCAGTGGAGGATGGCCCAAAGCCTTGGGGCCCTGCCCCCACATGGGAGACCCAGAAAAAGTTCCCGGTCTGGCTTCAGGTTGACTCAGCTGTGATTGTTGAGGCCACTTACAGAGTGAAAGAGTTAATGGAAGATCTTCCTCTCTCTTCTCTTCTCTGCATATCTGACTTTCCAATAAAAATAAATACATCTTAAAAAATATAATTCTGGCATAAAGTGGGGATATTCATTTTTAAGAAAAAAATTGTTTTCTACATTTGAAAAGTGAAAGGACACAAAGCAATAGCTGGGCAGAACCAGGGTGAAGCCCACAGCCAGGAAGTTTCTGATATGGGCAGCAGGGATACAACTATTTGCTTGCGCCATCACCTGCTTCCTTCCAGAGTGTGCATTAGTGGGAAGTAGGGAGTTAGGATCAGGAACAGAGCTGGGACTTGACCGCATAAAGCAAACATAGGATGAGGACAACCCAAGTTAGCATCTTGACTGCTATACCAAAGACCCACTCTGAATTTTCTGCTTTTTATCCTCAAAATTACATGGAAGAAACACGTCATGATTTATTATCAGTTCACAGAAGATGATTCAACCTGAACAGTATTTATAAAAGACAATTCACTGACTGGAATACATCTAAGCTTATGAAAAAAACAGTATCATCATTATTCTCATTGTGAAATGGAGCAGATTGAAACTTCATTATAGGTGGGTAAGTCCTTGTTGATAGAAAGGAATTTAGACCTGTTGGCTCAAGTTCCAGTGTACCTGATTATTTACATACTGGCTTCTGCTCTTTACTATTCACTCTTCTGGCCACATCCTAAAGGAATCATGTGGAAAATTCTAGAGCTCTTCTCTTTTCCTTTAAATCAGATTTAGTTCATGAATATTGTCAAGCAATGTCACTGCACAGGTTGATTTACAGTGATTGTCAGAAAATTCTTAAATACAAAACTATGTTTTTTTCCATTGCTACATTTAAGTTTAATATTTAAGAATCTTGAGGAGTGAAAATGAGGGCCCAGGGTTGTGGCAAAGTTGCAACAGGCTGTGCCTGCACTGCTGGCATCCCATTTGGGCACTGATTTGTGTCTCAGCTGCTTCAGGTTCCTTGCTAATGTGCCTGGAAAACCAGCTGAAGATGGGCCCAAGTATTTGGACCCCTGCCACAAACATGGGTGACCCAGAAGACATTCTCAGCTCCTGGCTTTGGCATGGCTCAGCCCTGTTTATGGGGATTGAGTGCGTAGAGGGAAATTTTCAAATAAATAAATTTCAAATAAATAAATCAATATTTTTAAAGTAAAAAAGAGATAAAAAATGTTAAAAGAAAGAATACATTGAAAGAAGGATAAGAGGAGGAGATAACATAAATGTTATCTATCTCAGAATCAGCTCTAAGCATAAATTCCCAGGTCAGGTCTTCCACTTCTCATCTGGCTGCAAGAGATGAGATTGAACTATAAAGTTCTTGTATATTCCAGGCTAAAAGTCTTGCTCTTCAATACGCACTTACTCCTGAGAGCTATCATTAAGCACATTGGTAGATTTAAAACTCAGCCTAAGCACCCTGGCAACTTTTACCCTCTAATCCACTCTCTCCAAGCTTTAGTACCTTTGTTTTTGTTTGTTTGTTTGTTTTTTCAACAAACTGACAGGATATATTTGGGGAGTAAAAGGGGAGGAATGAAAACATTTGCATATCCACTCTGGGAAGCCACCTGAGGCTGGGTGGCCCTCAGCCTTTTGTGTCTTTTTATCCTTCATGCTCTTTCAAAAAGCAGCACCTGACTCTAATATTACAACTGAGAATCTCAGTAACTGACTCAAATATCAACACAATTGAGTTGAAATTTGAGAAAGGAGAGTTTAGGTTGCAGAATTGGCTGTCTTTGAGAATTTGCCTGTTTGTGATTCCACCACTGCCCTTACAAATAATGCCTGAAGGACTCTAAAAATAAAAGGCTGGAAAGGATTGAGCATAACTTCATGGCTTTATTTTTGGAAAAAACAAAGTTCCAGAAGCTGCATAATCAATACCATGCAATTCCATCTCGACTCTTTCCGTGTCAAATAGGAAAGCAGCAAGTGCAAGAACAAGGAAGCATCATTGACTCCATAAAGTTTTCTGTTTCATAATTTAAGAAAACATGTTTTAATTTTATTGTCATTTAATCTGTCTACCTGATCTGTAACTGTAAATTTCTAGCTACTTTATGTCTAGTTTTAGTGCTTCAGTAATCAAAGTATTTAGCAATGT
Source organism: Ochotona princeps (assembly GCF_030435755.1). Lineage (NCBI taxonomy): Eukaryota > Metazoa > Chordata > Mammalia > Lagomorpha > Ochotonidae > Ochotona > Ochotona princeps. Next base: position 41,797,880 of record NC_080841.1, read on the forward strand.
TCAGGTTGCCCTTTGGCAAGCTGATTAGTATATGCTGCCAATCTGCCAAGTACTATTTTTGACTTTTTGCAACAATGTCAACCAACACTAGGTGAAAATTGCCTTTTGTTAAAGGTTTGGCTCGCCATCACCAATTCTGGTTAAGATTTCCCACAAAAATCTGGAGACAATCGCCACTTTGAGATTAGAACTAGTACAGTGAAGTGTATTTGAAGGCCCTATTTGGAAAGTTTCAGCTGTTTCTCTTTGAGGTTTATTTTTGCTTTTTTTAATTCTTCAGACAAAGGCAATTGGGTTTTGGCTTGGGGCTTATTCTGGAACGATCTGGGTGTGTTATCCCTTAGTTAAATTTCTGCTTACTAAATGCGTTTACACACTTCCCTCCAGTCTTCTTTATAGCACTTGGTGTGGTTCTAAACACTGGGACTGAGTTATGAGGAACCAATAAAGTGTGAACTGTGAGTTTTGTCCTCCAGAGCAGGATGTTTTCCAGTCTTCTTAGTGCAGTTACATAACTTAGAACATGTTGATACTGTTAAGGTTAATGATCTAATAACAGCAGAAGGCTTCTTTCTAGACAAATGGGCTATCAAAATTGTTGCAGCAATAGCATATTGCAAATGGGTATACTTTGTGCCCAAGCATCACCCAAGCCAACTTTATCCAATATGCCATTTGTAAGAGGCAACGCTACTTTAGCTGGGTTTAGCAGCTTCTCATTAACTCCTGAGTGCAGACAACACCTGATGTAGAGCCTGCTAAGGCAGAAAGCACAAAGCCCACACAACTCCTGATTAATCAAAGACTGGGACATCAAGCTTGGTTCAAATTGTATACAATGTGCAATTTAAACCTTGAGAGCAAGTTAACTTTCTCAGAAGTGGCACCTATCCTTCTGGGTAATACAAATGATCACCAATTAACTAATGATTTCACTCTGAATCTCTAGGAAATGAACATCAAATGTAATGGAACCAGCACCATTTGACCTCAAAATTGTTAGGGATCATTTCCTACTAAAGTAATGCATTAAAGGCATTACCTTATTCCATTTTCTGTTACTACAGCAAAATACCAAGACTCAGCAATGTGAAATTAAAAGAGATGTATTTCCTACAGTCCTGAAGGTTGTGAAGTCTGGTAGCATGGATTGGCATCTCCTTGAAACCTCTTGTTAGGTTATGACTTAGCTGAGGATGTCATATGGAGATTTGGAACAAGCTTTCTAGCTCCAGTAGTTCTTCCTCTTCTTATAAAGCTACCAGTTGCATCAGGGAAGCCCTATTCATCTGACCTCATGCAATTCTAATTATCTCCTAAAGGCCCCACCCCCAAGGACTATTAACATATGTGTGTGCGCTAAGATTGCAACGAATGAAAGTGTGAAGACACAGTCAAACCTTAGCAGCCCATTAAATCACCAGAGCAAATTTCAGAAGTTAAGCTAAGAACTCTACTGCGCCAAAATTGAACTTTCTGCAAGAATGATGCTCTCAAATGTAGCTGAATAAGGATTTTCTTGAGAGTGTGTTTCTTATTTTTTTTTTTTTAGATTTATTCATTTTATTACAGCCAGATATACACAGAGGAGGAGAGACAGAGAGGAAGATCTTCCGTCCAATGATTCACTCCCCAAGTGAGCCGCAACGGGCCGATGCGCGCCGATCCGATGCCGGGAACCTGGAACCTCTTCCGGGTCTCCCACGCGGATGCAGGGTCCCAAAGCTTTGGGTCGTCCTCGACTGCTTTCCCAGGCCATAAGCAGGTAGCTGGATGGGAAGTGGAGCTGCCGGGATTATAACCGGCGCCCATTTGGGATCCCGGGGCTTTCAAGGTGAGGACTTTAGCCGCTAGGCCACGCCGCCGGGCCCTTTTTTTTTTTTTTTTAGATTTATTCATTTTATTACAGCCAGATATACACAGAGGAGGAGAGACAGAGAGGAAGATGAGAGTGTGTTTCTTATTTTGGAAAACAGTTTGCCACGAGACCATTCAAGACTCCTAAGCAACACATTTACTGGCACCCTGACATCTGGGAGAGGTCACCCATCACACCAGCAGGAGCCACTCCACCCATCTCTGTGTCCTTAATAAAGGACAGCAGTTACCACTCCATTTCCTAGATGTTGAGACTACTCTTCAGACAGGAAGTGATCAATTCCACATCATGCATCATTAATCATTTGAAAAGCAATAATTTTCCCGCAGCTGATCTTCAGCAACAAGAATTGGGGACTATCCGGTCAGAGGAATGAGTCTTAGGTGAAAATAGGCTTAAGGTCCTAGCCCTTCACATGGAAATGCTTTTTCTTAAAAAAAAAAAAAAAAAAAAAAAAAAGAGGAGGCTGGCACCACAATTTAGCAAACTAATCCTCTACCTGCAGTGTCAGCATTCCATATGGGCACCAGCTCCTATCCTAGCTGCTCCACTTCTGATCTAGCTCCCCATGACCTGGCAAAGCAGAGGATGGTCCAACTGCTCGGGACTCTGCACTCATATGAGAGACCCAGAGGAAGCTCCTGGCTTTGAATCGGCTTAATTCCAGTCATTGTGGCCATTGGGGAGAGTGAATCAGAAGATGGAATCTCTCTCTCTCTTACTATCGTCTCTGTAAATCTGCCTTTCAAATAAAAATAAATAAATATTTTTAAAGAAGATTAAAAATACTTCCTCCTCTTTCCCTTCCCTCTTTGTAAGGCTCTGTCCTGTTTTCTTGCCAGTACCAAGTAACTTTCTACTTGCTATACAGGGAGAAGTGACTGAGCATAAAAAGTGTGCCCTGGAGTGGGTGGGGAGAAGTGCTCTCCAGGTTCTGGAGCTCTTGTCCTTGCAAGACACAGTATAGATCTTTTCAAGTACCCTGCTCTCTGATTAGTGCTTCCATTCTGGGTCCTGCAAGGTTACTTGACTCAAACCAATCTGCTTAAAGGCAGCTTGACTGGTGGTTGTGCTTTTATGGTGCACATGGCTGATCTCAGCAGCCAGCTGTGTCCTTGTCTGGGCTGTCTCCCCAGGCCTCATGCTAAGCAGAATACAGGGTTTAAAGGATTTTGAGTCATGGCTGCAGCAACAACTATGCCAGTACAATGTCAAGAAAGAAAACATACGTTTGTTCTTAATTTGAGATATACTTTCCCTAACAAAAGATGATGAAACATTGCCTTGGCAACCAGGGGCCCTGTTGGAGTAAGATAACTCCTATTTTATTCTTCTTTTCTCCTACCAACAGCTTTACATGAAGGACATTCACAAAAAGGATGTCACAGTCACATTCAATTTTGCTGAGTATTTGGGAACTGAGAAGACACAAAATGAATCCAACATAGTCCAGATCATAGTAACAAGATGCCAATCATCTAAGAGAGAAATTGCAAACACTAATCGCAACACAAGACAAAGGCACAGGCAGAGAACTCTTGGAGCTCCAAAGAACAAGTCACCACTTACAACGAGCAGAGTTCAAGAAGAGATGACGTCTCTCTGCAGTACAGAACATAGGTCAGATTTGTAGGAGGAGACTGACAGGGATCATGGGGAAAAATACAAGGAAAGTATATATTTCTCTAGCTGCAAAAATATTTTGAAGCACATACTTATGTTTTCCTAATGCACATTTTCAAAAGACTTTTTGGAGACCCTGTAAATGTCAAGTTAGATAAGAAATTAGAGGACATGAGTAAAGAACCAAGAGGAGAATAGGGGTAAGGATTTGAAAGATAAATTATCCTATTGAATCCTGAGAGTTTTTTCTTCTTCAAAAAACAGTGATCCCAGTTTATGTTCTGCAATATAGGCATTTGCTTTGCTTTGCTTTTTTCTGACACATCCAGTAAAATTACAATGTATTCTTCCTTCCGAAAGAGAGAAAAGCATATGAAACTTTTCTTATTTGTACCTATAAGGAGGTTGAGTGCAATAAAATATGTTTATTTGGATCACTTATTCTTTACTCAGTTTTCTGAATTGTGATCAAGTGCCAGCATATAACCAGATGGCAATACAGTTATCAAAACATTCTCCTGAGTAATATGGCCCAATGACACCAAGCTGTCAATTAGAGCCCAAAGGGCAAGAATACAGGGTATTGCATTTGCTTCTTTCTAAATGAAGGTCTATGGAGAACACTTCCTGCTGCTGCACAGGAAGTTAAGAGCTCTGTACCAACATTCCCAGACACACCCTACTCAAGTTTTAGAAGATTCGAAGAAATAATACATAATCAGAATTATGCAACAGGCTTTGCAACAGTAAAACCAGAAGAAAGCTGGTTTTGAGAAAAATGTTAAACAATCATAGTTGAATTAGCAAATACTTGTCTTTTTCAGAAAGTGCATAGCTCATTAGAAGTTAGCAATCATGCTTAAAGCATTATGTTTAACACAGGGAATATAAATGCCTGAAATTGTTATCATAAGCATTTCTGGCAATGCATTGTGAACACTGGTCCACAGTCCAGGAGAGAGATGATTTTCAGAGTGGATCAGGTTCACAGGAGCATTTACTCATTGGGTTCTTCTAGTCTAGCAAAAGCCTCCACTATGATGTGAGTTCTCCAGCTTTGTCAACATTGGTGCCCATGCATCTCTTAGGCTCTTTTCCTCTTCAGTTTGATTCTAGTTACACTTTCTCTACAAAATCAACTACCACAAAAAAGAGGCAATTTACCAAGAACTACTAGGTTGTTTTGTTAAATGGACTTTATCCCCAAATTGTATTTTCTTTCTGCTTCAAAATATCACCATAGCACAAGGCAAGGAAGGCATCCTCAGAATTGTTTTTTTCTTCCACCCTCTCTAATGGATAATTTTTCTACAGGAAATAATCACCATCTTAGCTGGAATAACATTTTGTTACTGGTTTAACTAGGAATGTCTTTCTGAAACCATGATTTTTTTTCTGCTGTGGTGAATCCCATAATTTCTGTTCCTATACTTAAACATGAGTAGAGAACTACTAACCATATATTATCATGTCAGCCTTTGCATCTAGCTGTTCCCGAGTCAGAGAATCTATCCCTCGGCTACCACCTCATGGGGTTCAGATGGTCACAAATAGTCCAGCATGTGAAAATAAATTCAAATTCATTATTGCATGTGATACAACTCAAACAAAAAATTAAAAATAAACATTATGGCTTTTATTGTCAAGAGAATTTCTTTGTGTAAATTATTACATGACTCATTACTCTTACTAACATTTTTTAAAAGGCAGAGAAATAGAGTTGTTGATTCATTCTTTAGATGTTCACACTGAATGGGATTGTGCCAAGCTGAAGCTGTAAGCTTGGGTATCAAATCCAGGTTTTCCACGTGAGTGATATGGACATAACTACTTGAGCCATCACCTCCTGCTTTTCCTACATAAGTGGGAAATAGGAATAAAGAATTGGAGCTAGGGCTTCAACCAAGATGCTCCAATGTTAAACCCAGGCATCCTAAGAAGAGTCTTAATGGCTAGACCCAACAACTTCCCCCCTCCACTTACTGTCTTAATATTTTTCTTCTAGATTAAATAGCTTAAAGACGTTCAAACTTCATGCTAGAATCAAATCTTGATTTTTTTTCACATATTTTTCTTCTCATCTAATCTACTTTAAAATAGTTTATTTAGGATGAATCTTCAATTCTCTGGGTTAATGCTTCTTGAGACCTATCTGATGCTAAGAATGGTGCTTATTGGTCTTTGACTGTGAGAACCATATTTCCTTAATCACAGCCATGAGGGGAAAAAGGATTTTGTGGTTTATATATATAATGTATATATGGAAGAAGACTACATTTAGAAGCAAAGCAAAGTTCCTTAGTAGACTCCATTCTACTTCAATTAGCCTCTAAGTGCAGATGAAAATAGTGTGAAGATTTAAGAATCCAGTTACTCATACATGGAGGGGATTTACTGAACCTGAATACCACCCGGGGGCTATACTGGGAATTCCCAACCCTCAGTACCCCATGCATCAATTGGCAAACAGTCCTCTTCCAGTGACTAAGGCACAGCTACCTGCTGTGTTCAATTACTTCTTGCTTGATAAATGCAGTGGAAGCTACTTGTGCAGTTTCTATAGACTCCACGAAATGCAGGAAGAAATGTTCAGACATCTTCCCACTGTGGGGAGACTGTCAGAGGCATCTGTCATGATTGCAGGGGAGGGACCTTAGAGGGTTTTTAGTGTTAATAAAGATGTCTTACAAGAGGACTTAGGGCCTCTGAGCTTCTTCAAAGTGGTTTCTATTTTCAACTTCTCACTCTTCTTTGTTACAACCAAGAGAGACATCAGGGATCTCTAACGAAAAAAAAAAAAAAAAAACACTGCTTCCTGAAGCTTCACCATTCTTCAAGAAGGTGGGTTCATGGCTTGTTGGAAATGCTTGTATAGGCTGTGTGCTGTTACTTGTTTTTAGTTTATACTGGCCTCTTGCATTTTGAATAGCATGATAAAACATTTCCATTGCCTCTTTTGTGAATTTACTGTCAAGGCAATAAAAAATAAATTAATTTAGTAATAAAGATATTGACACTCTACTGTTTATATATCATCTTTTTTGGTTAGATTCTGGCAATGTCTAAGAGGGAACACATTTTCCACCTTGAGTTAAATGCCTCTATGCTTTGTATATCTAGATAACATACCTGTCCATAGGTATAGCTATAGATGAATCCTTGTGGAAAGCAGCAGATGGAAACCTAAGGCGCCTTCTGATTTCTCCAGCAGGCTCATGTGCTATTGTCCTCTGTGGAACTGAATAGGAACCATACTGATTTCCTTCTCCACACAACCACATTGGGCAAGATCCTGATTTGATCTGCCCCAAGTACCTCCAGAGTCTACAAACAACCAAGACAGAGTTCCAATTCAGAATCACAGACTTCTAAACACAAAAAGATGCTTGAACATGCTTTGGTCCTGTTATTTTTATTACAAATCAGGAAATAAGTCTCCAGGGAGGTAAAGTGATTTGTCAAAAAACAACTGAAGCTCAGGTTCTTAAAAACATTCAAAACAATTTCCACTCACTGTAGTAATTGCTTCTTTGCTGTTCACAGGTAGCAAGAGAACTGAAACGCTGGCTTAGTCTTAATAAGTAATGCTATGAAAGAAAGTTATGCCATCAGCTACTGTCCCCAACATTGAAGTTACATCTACATCTCTAGCATTTCCAAAACTACTCAGTGACTTTAGGCAGTGGCAGTGGTATTGCACAACAACTCAACTTCAGAAGGTTTCTTTCACCTTTCTCTCCAGGAAACAGGGTTGCTGCATGGAGGAGATAAGTAGAATAATCATGGGTGAGTGGTAATACTAATTATACCTATAAAATGCCTAAAACAGTATCAAGTAATTAACATATAGTATGCAGCAGGCCCATCACAGGCACTGTCTCCTTTAACTCCCGCAACAACTCCTTGAAATGAGTTCTCTCATTATCCCCATTTTCAGATGATGAAAATGAAGCATACAGAGATCAACTTGTCTGGGTTTACATACCTCAAACATGACAAAGCAAGTGTTCAACAGAGATTACTGGTCCCCAAACCAATGTTGCCTTCAATCACGTTTATGAAATGGACAGAGAGGAAGGTGATAATTACAAGTGGAAGAAGCAATATAAGCAAAAACGTGTAGGATGGGAAAATAAATTCTATGTGATGCAAGGATTCCAGCATGTGTACATATTAGGGTGCACATAGTAAATGAGTTAGGGAATGTCAAAATTGAAAAGGATGCAAAGAGTCAAGGGGAGAAGAAAACAGAGTATGAGAACTTGGGTAAGATACACACATGGAGTAATGCTAGGTCTCAAACAGGAGCATCAGGAATTAAGTGAGGCGTCTGTCAAATATTTGAGGAACAAAAGTGAGTAGGACCTCATGATTGCCCATTCATCTATCCATAGTGCCTTCCTAAATGACACAATCAAGATTGCCAGCCCCTTATACATGTTGGTAATCTTTCCTTTTTAATAGATATTTCAGTAAAAAAAAAAAAGAGAGATATGTGATGAACAACTAGAAATGGAAATAATATTTTAGCTTCTGGTTTACTCTCAATCTTATTTTACTTCAAATTCAGTAACTCTTATAACAAATATACCTTATTCAATTAAAGTCATATTTTATCCTAACATTATTTGGTTTTGGGGAGAGGACTGTCTCAATAGACGAACCAATGAGTCAGACTTAGTTAATAAGTTTCTAAGTCTTGGAGCAGAGATGCTGTACCATGTAGAAGATGTTTAATTCCCATAAGATGATGTCATTTTCCGTATTTTTCTTGATTATTTTCCTTGCAAGATTAACTTATTCAACTGAAAGAGAAGTTGGATTAGCATATTGTGGGATTGCTAATTATTTATGAGATGGAAATCAAAATCCTATATAAGCAAACTCATTAAACCTCCCGTAAATAAACCTTTAGTCATCTTCCAGTAACACAACTCCTGTAATGAGTAATTTATTCACTCTCAAAGACAATTTAACTTTCTGAAATCCAAGTTTATTATCTAGGACTATATGGCACTGTCTACATGAGATCTCTTCTCTCAGCAGTACTGACCCCAAAACGTGCTTCTAGAGGCACTACATTGAAAACAGCACCTACAAACTGACCAGCAACTGGCCCCAACACAAAAGAAGCTAGTTGTTCTGCAACCAGGTTTTGACCATGTAATTGCGTTCCACCTTCCCCTTAGGGCTGGTCTGTCACAGGCTTCACACTGCCTAGCATCTCTGATCAGCTTCCCACTGATTCAGGGACTTTATAGTTCTCTCTGCCATCTGCCCCAACATTTAAGGCATGGCCCTGCTTGCCCCTTGGCAAACTCATATGATGAAATCCAGACAACAACATTCTGCTCACTTCCTCGGGTTTGGTTTTCTCATCAGTGAGATGCTTAAGGGTTGAATCATTTAAATATCCTGGCTACACACATGACACAGCAGCATACATGGCCAGTCCCAGGTCAGCCTCGGCTATGCCTAGAGGTGGAAGTCCCATTGAACAGAGATTTGAGTTTGTTTTACTGACCATCAATTCTCTAGTCACTATAATGGGTCTGGAAGATCATCAATACTCAAAAACTATTTAGATAATGAAAAAAGCAGAAAGCTTTAACATCTTAACAAACAAAAATTTTATATTAAAAATAATTAAGGGCTTGGTGTGATGGCTCAGAGATTAAATCCTTGCCTTGCACACACCGGGATCCCATATGGGTGCTGGTTCATATCCCATCTGCTCCAATTCCCATCTAGCTCCCTGTTGTGGCCTGGGAAAGCAGTCAAGGATGGCTCAAACCTAGGGCTCTGCACCCACTTGGGAGGCACAGAAGAAACTCCTAGCTCTTGGCTTTGGATAAGCTTAGCTCCAGGCCATTGTGACTACATGGGGAATGAATCAGCAGATGGGAGATTATTTTTTACTGTCTCTCCTCTCTGTAAATCTGACTTTCCAATAAAAAAGTGGTACTTATTTTGATATTGTGATTGGAAAATTAACCTCCACATGAAGCAGTGATCCTGTTTCAGAGTACACCTCTAGCAAATTTTTGCTTATGTCAACATACTGTCATTCATATTTTTTTACTTGTTCATCTTTTTTCTTTTATTATTATTATTATTATTATTGTTATTGTTATTATCATTTTATGATACAGTTAAAGAGGCTCCTGGGATTTCCCTTATCTCCTCCCCAAATGCCGCCCCCCCCAGTTCTCCTATATCATTACTAAAGTATAGTTTTTCATACACAGTCATATGTCCATCATCGGGGGCATGGACAATGGCAGAGAGTCCAGCATCCTATTGTCAAGATTTAGTAAACAGTTTCATTGTAAGTCCATCTTTGTCTGGAAGTAGAGATGCATACTACAATGAATCCTCACATCTGGATATGTTAATCTCCATTTCACAGTTACTGTACATCCCCGTAAATGAAAAGTCATACTACGAAATCAACAATAGGAAGAAAAATAGAAATTTACAGTGCCATGAAGTTACATAACATGTTACTAGATATGACAGTCTCCATTACACAGCTATTACACACCCCCTTAAATGAAGAGCCACAAAACAAAATCAGCAACAGAAAGAAGAAATTAACTACAACATGAAATTAAATAACATACTACTGAATGATCAATGTGTCATTGAAGAAATGAAAAAGCAAATCTAGAATCTTCTTGAAGAAAATGATGCTACTGAATGATCTATGAGTCACTGAAAAATTTAGTCACAAGAAACTGTTTTGAAGAGAGAAATTAACAAAAACAAAAACATCAAAATCCATGAGATACAGTTTCTGCTGATTTTTGTTGGTGAAATATGTCTCTTCTAGACAACAAGTAGATGTGTTTTGTTTTTAATCCAGTCTACTAATTTATGCCGTTTGATTGAGCTTAAGCCAATTACTTTCAGGGTTAATATGTATGGGTGATACTTTGGTCCTGTCATTTTAAGAATGGGTTGTTCACTGATTTAGTCTTCTGTTGTCATTTTATTGGGATGTTCTTCACATTGGCCTTTGGTTTTGGTGGGTGCTATTCCTCTTCTCTGTCAAGAGAACATCTTGAAGTATCGTTTGTAGGGAAGGTTTGGAAGAGGCAAATTCTTCTAACTTTTCTTTACTGTGGAAGAATTGTATTTCATTTTCAAAGACAAAAGAGAGCTTTGCTGCATATGTTATCCTGGGCCAACAATTTTTTGCTTTTAGAATCTGGAATTTGTCACTCCATTCTCTTCTTGACTGTAGAGTTTCCTGTGAGAGGTCTGCTGTGAATTTAATTGGCATTCCTTTATATGTCCGTTGATTTTTTTCATGTGCACATTTAAGGATCTTTTCCTTATGTTCAACTGAAGAGAGCTAGATGATCATGTGTCATGGTGAAGATCGCTTTTAGTCAAGCCTGTTGGGAGTTCTGTGTCTCTTCTGGATGTTGTTTCCCAATTCTTTCTACAGATCTGGGGCAAATTTTCCCTTATTATTTCATTAAATATATCTGTAAAACCAGTTTCTCTTTCTGCACCTTCTGGGACTGCCATAACTCTTATATTAGTGTCTTAATAGTGTCTTTCAATTCTTGAATACTTTTTTGGCCTAATCCAGCTCTGCTTCCAGCTTGTTGTTTCTTTCCCTTTGGTGACAGGAAATATCTTCCTATTCAATTCTGAGAATCTTTCTTCTGCTTGCGTCATTCTATTTTGGAGATTCTCCACTGTACTTTTAATTTGCTCTACTGTGTTCTTAATTTCTGATATATCAGTCTTGATTTGCTTTATGCTGCTATTTCTTGTGTAATATATTCCTTAAATTCTTTGATGTGCTTCTCATTGTTGATCACAAGCTTTATAATGAGTTTTCTGAGGTCTGTGTCCCCTACTTTCTCGATGTCTTCCTCAGTGAACACTGAGATTGGCATAGGGTTTTGTTTCTTTGTGGGGAGTCTTTATAATATTCATTTTTCCTCTGTCTCTTCTTTTGCTCTTGATTATTGTACTTCTGGTTATCAGATTCTTCTCCTTAGGGCAGGTTTCTAATTGTGTCACCCACAGGTCTAGAGTTCGATTTTACTTATTGCCAATTTTACTTATTATTTTCCTGTGGGACCAGTGCAATCCATTGAACTCTGTGCGTTCTCACGAGCTCAGCACATTCACAGTTCACTGTTGTCCCCTGCAGTCTTAAACTTTTGCCACACTGTACAAAATGGCACCTGACATACCCCTACTAGAGTTCTTGATCTGCTGGCTGTCATGTCTGAGGGCTACCCAGACCTATCTTGGGTGGAACCTCTAGAATTGCCACTTTGATGCAGTTCACTGAGTCAGAAATGAGCTCACTCTAAGCTCAGTTTATGCTCAGTCCTTTCCCTTGCCCTTGCCTCCTTATGCAAAATGGTGCCCAATTTGGTTGTAGGGGGCTGAGTGGGCTGTGGAATCCACCCTGTTCTTGCACTGCCCGTCTGGGATCTGCCACTCTATCTCTGCTCCTGGTCAAATCACACAGACCAGCAGGATGGAAAGTTCTTTTTCTGGGTTCACCTCCCAAGCTCCCAGTGAAAGTCCTTTTCCACCTGGTTGCTGGTGGAATTCCAGCTGCTTGTGGAGTTCAAATCACCATTAGCTGAATGGTACTGAATTATCAGTCACTGCAACACCACACCATTGTTTTCGCTGCTTTCCTGTGTCTGTCAGTCTCCAGGTACCCCTCTGCTGTTGTTGTGTCCTCTCCTATTTCCTGGAATGTCCCCTCTCTGCTTCATCCTGATTAAATGTTTTTCTGTCCGTTTAAATGTGTCCTTACCCTTTTTCACCATCTTGATTTTCCCCATGTATTTGGTTGTGATTTTTCATTCTCTTTGTCAACCACTGATAAAGATATGTTTACCCATAAAGCAAAGATCACAGTATTGTAAGTTTCCTATTTATCTTATCAAAGTGCTTTGAAAGAAGCAAGTACCCTTTTACAATCCAGTATCATAGGCAGTTTACTAGAGTGACATGTTTGTGCTCATCCACATGGATCAATCTTCTCCAAAACAAGGTTTGCATATTGGATGGCTTAGAAGTGGTATCTCATATTAGTTTCAATTCCTGTCTGTTATGTTGCCAAGAAAGTATTCTCTTTCCTTATGTTTACTGAAAGTGAGCAATACTTCCCCCAAGGGAATGACATAGGTGGTTATTCTCCCCTTTTATAAGGAGAGTACAGCTGTGCATGTGGTCACACCTCCTCACACTACAATTTCCCATTTCCCTTGCGAGATATGTGAAACTAAATTGTCAAAAGCAATATGTGAATATTCTACAGAGGAAGTAAAGACTCTGATTTTCACTGATCACAGGAGACATCTGCACAAGATTTGGATTTACTCGAGTGTGACTGTTGTTCACACATACATTGTTATAACCTTCTGTCTCACCTTGCTGATAGGCATGGCAGGTGTGCTAACAGCTCCTCCAGCCCTCCAGTTTTGTTGGGTCTTATAGTTCCAGCATGAAGTGTGCTGGTTTCTTCAGTCACCCACATTCCTAAAATTGGAGGCTGGAAGTGTTGAGAAGGCAGACTGGTGTCCAGTTCTTTCATCTAGCTTCTACTGACCCTGTTGCTTCATATCCATATTCTCTTTGCAGAGGCTTGCCTTCTCCTGTGCTATACTTTCATTCTCCATTTGTCCATTATTCCTCATTATCTAATTTCCCTATTTGAATTCTAGCTGATACATAATTTGGTTTTGAGAGTAGCTCCAGAAGAAGAGAAACAGAAGAGTGGATTTCCTGAGACAATTTTGGGTTCTGTTGAATTCATTCTCTGACCTGATTTCCATGGAAGGAATTCACAGCCCAAATCTAGTGTAAATGGGACACAGACAGCCAAGGCATGTAGCATCAAAAGTTCTATAAATTATAGGCTGTACATGCCCACAGTCCAGTGCATACCCACAGAACTGCAGTCACAGAACATTTGTATGGAAATAAGAGTATAATGGGGCTGTTTGGTTGCTCCTAAGTACCCTTGATAATATGAGGAAGGAAAGTGATGAGGTCAGGGATTACAATTTCCACTTGAAGAGCTCTGTGCGGAACCTGTGAGTTTCCATCCTGGACGTAAAATAAATGCTTGTCCTGCAGCCGTAGTCCAAAAGGTCTCAAATATCAATCTCTAATTTGATAAAGCGATTGCATTACAATGAAAAAATGATTCACTAATCAAGCATGGTTTCTTGTTTGTAAGTTAGGGCACTGACTGGGAATATGTAAGCCCCTGAATATTGGAATAGAGTCACAAGGTCAATTTCAATAAGTCTTGGGGCCTAGTACTGTGTGGAGCTGTATTTTCACTTGAAGGAAAATGAAAAAAAAAAAAAAAAAAACAGCTCAGTAATACTGATCTTTTCTTAGGATTTTAATACCTTTTTCCTTGATGCATTTCGTGACATTGAAATTTGATTTTTGAAATATTGCATCAAGATGGTGTTCACATTGATTCCTGAATTTATTGGTGCCATCCAAAATTTTGCACCCAAAGTAGGTATGTCACTCAGTTTAATTTGGGCTCCACTTTTGTTGAAACTTTCATTCTGCAAAATCTCCTTTATGAATCCATTGTTGCTTTAAGGTTACTCTCCCTTTACCTGGAGGACCTATATGACCTTTCAGAGTTGGCTACATTGAAAAGAGAATATTGCAGGAATATTTTCACCATTTTTAGACTAGACTAAAATACTCTACTAGGCTAGACTCAAACCAATACTCTAATTAGACGAGAATGTCCCAACTGTTTAAAGGTGGTGGAATTCTGATCATTCTAACACCTGTTCTGAATTAGTCAGCATTCATCAGATATTAAATATTTCACTTCTCACCCAGACATATCTAATTAATGGCATATTACTGTGTTAAAGTAATTGCGATTTTAAGTAATACATCATTTTGATGTACTATTTGATGTCACTGATACATTGAATTTATTCACAATAATTATATTTCTGTCCTTTTCTATTTTTTTAATTTTTTTTTATTATTTAACTTCATTAATTACATTGTATTATGTGACACAGTCACATAGATACTTGGGTTCTCCCACCCCTCCCCAAACCCTCCCACCATGGTGGATTCCTCCACCTTGTTGCATAACCACAGCTCAAGTTCAGTTGAGTCTACGGCCATACCACCCTGAACGCGCCCGATCTTGTCTGTCCTTTTCTATTTTACATTGCAGATGTTTTGGCTCTAGACGGATGCAGACAGATAAAGAGGTAATATTATATATATATATATGGTTTGATTCATATAGCTTGATTTATAAATATATAAAACTATATATAATATGATTCATAAAATTCACAATAGCGTCTTCATTTTGCCAACATAATATTCTGAGTTAAGAATCCGAACCATAAAGATATCCAGACCTGATTAGAAAAAAGGAAATTTGAGCCTGGTGCAGCAGCCTAGTAGTCTTTGCCTTGGACGTGCACCGGGATACCATATGGGCACTGCTTCTAATCCAGGCAGCCCCGTTTCCCATTTAGCTCCCAGCTTGTGGCCTGGGAAAGCAGTTGAGGATGGCTCAAAGCCTTGGGACCCTGCACCCCTGTGAGAGATCTAGAAGAAACTCCTAACTTTGGATAGGCGCAGCTCCAGCTGTTGTGGCCTCTTGGGGAGTGAAACAGTGGACGGATCTTCCTCTCTGTGTCTCCTCCTCTCTGTAAATCTGACTTTCCAATAAAAATTTAAAAAAAGAAAAAAAGCAAATATAATGATAAAGTAAAAATTCTTCATAAAATTGCACATCTGGAGACAGCTCTTCTTACTATTTTTTGTATATTTTAGGAGAAAGTGCAAAATATCTCCTACTTTGGGACAGCTATTTTCCTTATCTCTCACACTGGAGAAGCAAAAGAATTACTATTTGAGGGTGGTAAGTTTCTTAACTGACCTATAAATGTAGAACCTGTGTTATCCCAGTAACCACCAAGAGAACTAAATACTGTGGTCAGCATATATTCTTGGGAGTGGTGGGGACACACTGAGTTGAAGTCAAAGGGAAGTATTATGTCTCATTTTTTATCCTTTTTCTGTTCATTTTATTTTTTCATGTATACATATTTTTCTTAAATGATTAAAACCATAATGCATTTTAAAGAAATAATGCAAGATTTGGGTAGTAATAAAAGAGGCACAATGCATGGAAAAAAAGGCTGGTAGGGAAGTACTGGGCTTCAGGGTTCTACATTTCTAGATTTACAGATACACACCATTTTAGTTATATGCCAGGATCAAAGCTATGGACATAAATGCTTCTTTCATTTCATTTTCAGTAGTCATAAGTCATGGTATTATAGAGAATACAAAGCCTAGAGAACTATACAGAAACAGATAAAATTGGGCTATAAACCACATCTGGAGCCAAATTGTATTGATGTTTGATTGTGTATTATATCAACACTAAGATGATAAAGTGTATATGTTTTGGATATTTGCTAAGGTATCATTGGTACACATTAGATACATAGCAAAGAACCTTTTCTCTGAGGTGCCTGACATGAATTTTATTTCCTGTCTGTAAGTGCTAGAAAACTGAGTTTATTTTAGTTAGTCATTTCTTTAGAAAAACATGGCATCTCATTTTAACTTGCATTTCATTACTTAATAAGCAGATTGAAGCTGTTCATATTTCATTATAAATATTGTGATAATTTATGTATTTCCCAGTTTCCTATTTTAACATAATTTTGTTAATTTGATACATTTTTACTTAGCTGCATGTACGTACTTTTACAGCTTCACTGAAACCTTTATCTTAGCTGGAGTTAATGCAGTGTACAGTTAAGTCAACCTTATCTTTCCTAAATAGTCTGTTGTACAAGGGCCTTTCACAATGTAGATAATGGCAGACATGCAAACACGCATCATTCAGGGTTTTCAATTCAAACTTTAAATATTTGCAATCACTGGAATTTCTCTAGAATGAAATCAGTAGCCAAAATTGATCAAAGACTCAAATTAAGTACACATATTCCTTTAAGCTATGTTTAACTGAGGCTATAGGACAATGACTTTATCATCTGTAAAGCATTTTTCCAAAATGTTTAAATGCATGAAGCCCATACAAACGGAAATACTGGATTCTAGTGAACTGAGAAATTCAATTGAGAAAACTCACATTATTTGTAATCGTTCTCACTTGCTCTTAGTTTCAGCATTCACAGCTTCTCTGAAGTTATTCAATTCCCAAGCTATAAAATTGTGAACTGACTCTCACTCTTTACTGGGGAAATTCTTAGTGGGGATGAACCATAAAGTAACCTTAATTATAGAGTACATTATACTTTCATGATCACGGAACTCTCAGGGAGATTAGAGAATTGTTTAATTAAAGGCATAGAATATATTAATGCATTTTGTGAATGTATATAAATATTTATATGTGTCTTTGTACCCAGGTACATGCACACCCAGACACACATATTTTAGACATTAAGGCCCTCAGAGCAGCATCCTATATTTACAAAGGAACAATTAAGGTCTAAAACTACAGTCTGTCAATATTTCTGATATCAAAATGTCAATTAAAATGTGTGTGTATATATTTAGGATGCTGTATTTATTAAAGTTTGATATACTTTGTAAAGCATGATACTACAGATTTTAAATGACTTAATGAAATAGTTATGACCCCAGTGAACCATCCCAAACACTCATCCCCTTTCTTTGAAATTATCACCTTAGAGAGTTAAACTAACTTGTTCAAGGTCATGTGAAGGGAAGGAAAAACAGAGCTAAACCTGTGGTCTTCTAGCTCCCAGTTGTATTTATTGCTACTCAATGTCCTGCTTGCTATCAAAGGTCAGCTGGGTTAATAGTTTCCACTCCTGTAAACTCTACACTTGAAAATCTCTTACAGCCACAAATAACTGAACTTTAGATTTAAGGCTAATATTAAAAGCATATTTAAGATTGACTTTAAGGTTATATCTGAGGGAAAGCTCCAAATACTAATTTCCTGCCAATTTTGCATAACCCTGCTTAAACCTATGGTATATTCTTGGAAACACCTCCACCCTTACCACAAGGCACTGAACCACCACTAAAATTTCTAAAATTATAACACGAAGACAATTCTTTAGGAAAGCTCTGTGCTTTAGCTCTCAGAAAAAAAAGGAGGCCATGTTTTCCTAAATTCAAATTTCCTCTTGGTTGCAGATTTTATAATCCCATACACTGAATTTCCGAAACATATCTAGCCGTATAAGATCAGAATTTCTCTTAACTAAATGATCTGAAATGGGAGCTTAATGTTTTAGAAAGAGCTAAAGAAAATAGCACATCTACAAGATATAATTTCATGGGAAATTACCATGTTATCATTTGGATGAAGAAGACTCCAAGATGTTCAAGAAAGACCAGGCCCAGCATGTTCTTTATTATTCAGGATTCTGAATTCACATTCAGAGTCAAGTGTGAGTGTGTGTGTGTGCAGATGTACTTTCACAAGACAATAATCTAAGTGTATTTGTGTTCTGGGTTATCTGAATAGTATTTATGTGTTTATTTGAAAGAGATAGAGAGGGAGAAACAGAGAAAAGAGATCTTCCATCAACAGGTTCACTTCCTAAGTGGTTGCAATAGCTGTATCTGAGCCAGCAGCCAGAAGCTTCATCTAGGACTCCTACGAAGGTGGCAGGAGCCCAAGTGTTCAGACTATCTTTTGCCCATTTTGGGATCTTGGTGTCACAAGCAGCAGTTTGATTCACTGTGCCAACATGCTGCCTGGGTAGTTATCTTGTCCTAACGTTCTACAGGGTAATTTCATTGCTTGGCTTTGCATTTGGGTTGGTGATTATGGTGGCATTAAGCAGGGCTGCCATAATTATTATGGGATGAATTAGTTAGAATTTTACTATCATTTAAAAAAATCCAAATCATATGCCTTGCATCATGTCTTGCTCCACATCCAGCAAAGATCACAAATGTTAACTTGGAGGAAGCGTCTAAAGTAGGAGAAATGTGTCTGAGCGCTGTGAGAGTGAGAATTCATGCCTCAAGGTGGGAACTCCACCCGTGTGATGCTCTTCATATTTATGGGAGGAGGGACAGTGGGCATCTAGTGGATATGTAACAGGGAGGCTTGTGAGAAACAGAGAGCCTTTGGCACACAGCAACAAGGCCAAGTCCATCCTTCAGTGGACCTCACATACATGTACAAAGCCAGCTCATGAGAAGTTACTGGCAAGGTATATGAAATGAAAGTACAAGGCTACATGAGTTTGTCATTTCTCACTAGCTGAAGCAAATGAAAATTTATGGGTTTCCCCAGACTTGGAAGGCCTCTTTAAATGTCTGGGTCACTTGCTCAGTTCATGGAAAGAAGGATTGAATATTATGATTAGTTTCATCTAGTTCTCTTGGGGACTCTTGAAGGGTGAAATATCATGCTTTGCTGCACAGAAGTTGGGAAACATTAGTTATTCAAAAGAGGGGATGCCAGCAACAAAATAATCAGTTGATGCCCTGCACCAGGCAGAAGCAGCTGAGCAGAGGTGGTGCACCCGAGTTAGGTGGTGTGAAATTAAAGGCATGAGTGGCAGCTTGAATTGAAACAAAGAGTAGCAAAAGTAAGTGATCTCATAACACATTTTGGCATGTCAACTTTAAAAACAGCAACTTAATGGCATCAGTACTTTACTCATGCTGTTAGTGGTAATTCAGTTTCATCAAAACAGTGCTACTACCACATAAAATTAATGTTGTTAATTTTTATGCACTGTTTACACTTAATTAGTAAGTTTGCTATTTTATCTTTCAAATTCTCTACCTGGTTTTACTTTTTAAAAGGTTATTTACTTATTTATTTGAAAGGTAGAGTTATACACACACACACCACACAAAGAGAGAGAAAGAGAGATCTTCCCTTTATTAGTTTATTCTCCAAATGTCTGCAAAAACCAGGATGAAGTCAGGAACCAAGAACTTCATCCATGTCTCCCATGTGGATGATAGGAACTCAAACACTTATGACAGCTTCCCTATTTCCCAGGTGCATTGCCAGGTGCTGGATTGGAAGTGGAGAAAGTGAGACTTAAACTGACACACCAATGGTGCCTTAATTTACTGTGCCACAATGCTGGCCCTTTGCTTTCTGTTTTTATTTTTTTAGCTAGTATGATGGTAAAATTAATTTTAGGCAGTATAAGGCTTGACTTTCCTTACAACACAGCAAAGCATTACTTAATTCTGAAAAGTCTTGCTAACTTACCTGCTTCATCTCACATCCATTCTTTTTTCTTTCTCAATCAAAATATTAGAATTCCATCAATCTTCCATATTTTTAATATGGTTTAATATTTAATATTCTTTATAATAGGAATTCCCAGTGGGGTGATTTAGTTGGGAGATAAATTAGAATCATCTGAGGGGCTATGTTAAACATCACAGGTGGCCTGTACCTTCTAAAATCCACCTCAAAGTATGTGTGATCCACTGTAACCATGGAATAAATAATTAGTGTGCTTTAAGGGCACCTGGCTGGAAAATGAGACCAAAAAATCAGGACTTTAGAAAGTTAATTTCCTAGAGCCCCCAGAGCTGGGCATCACAACCTTTGTTGATACGACTACCAAGAAACAGAAAGAATGAATTCAGTTTGGATCTGTCATTTCATGAATTGTCTCTCTGGTTCTCGGTTTTGTCACCTTTTACCTTGGAGTTCCTAGTAGCAACTGTGGCAAACGGAGTGGACTGCCTAAACTCTCCTTCGAGGAAGAACCTGCTACCCACCACCAATTCTTTGGGATCTCTCTCTCTGTAAGAGGCCATCAGGTGAAAGGTCAAGGTCTTTGTGGGGGTAACCGGCAGTTAATAACTATCTTAGCCATCCAGGGCACACAGATGGGCAATCCCAGCCTCAGGCCTTTCTGCAGAAGCATTCTTTGGAGATTCATCATGATTCAGTGTCGTCCTCTCCCCCTTTCTGCTCTGCCCCTTTCCTCTCAGGCATTGATCTTTAATACACATTGTGTACCTCTAACATCACCTCAGCACCTGCTATTGGACAACCTGGCCATCATACTACCTGTGCTTCCTCAGCTTCCCTCCAGTGTGATCCTCTTGCTTGGTAGTCTAGATGTTCCTGCTACTTCCTAGGTGACTAGATGTGTTCTGCTATACTCATTTGGAGAACTCCCAAAAAGGTTCTTTGGCTAAAGGGATTTCAAAAAGCACTTCCAGAGCAGTTGGTGTGTAAGCATTGTTTCCATTCTAAAAAATCACAATGACCTACAATTACTGAGTACCTTTTACACAGCAGACTCTTATACAGGCAAATTTATTGACCACAACCCTATTGTCAATAATATTACTATTCCAATTTTTCTTGTTTTTTTTTTCTTTAGGTAAGGAAACAGGCACCAAAAATCATCCAGTTTGGAAGGTGGTAGAGCAGGGACTTAAAATTTAAACAGCCTTACTTCAGAGTCCATAGTACTAGACAGTATACCAGGGATTCGTTCCCCCATGTTTATCTGTACCAGAAGTATTTGACAGGCTTTTAAATCACACATGGCCAAACCATACACCTATCATTTCTGATGCAATAGGTCTGGGTGGGAGCTGAACAGGGAGCAGGTTCTGTATTATTTACATTTCTCACAAGTTCTCAGGTGATGCTGATGCTGCTGTTCTAGGGACCCATTTTGAGAACCACTATACTACACAACATGGCCTGTCAAGAAAAATGACACCTGTCATCAGGTGGTGATGCTTTGCTTTTCCCCATATGGTAAAAGACAGTTTTTAAATATAAATTTTGGGAACTACTCACCAGATAATCTGAGCATGGCTTTTCCAATATCATACTATTCTCTTTCTGTTGTTAAGCCTCTCTGTGGCCTGTGGGTAGTCTAGTGTAGTTGGCAAAAGCATCTTGATGAAAAAGCTCAGTGTTGCTTTCCTTGAATGTTAACAGGAACCTGAAATTGATATATTAAAGGCTAATATATTTAAGCTGTAACACTTAGGTATTTTAGCACTTCCTTAAAATATAACAGAGTTATCATTATTAGTTTAGCCAATGGTAAAGCCACAAAATGGACAACCAGCCTCATGAAGTATTTCAGATATGTTGCTAAATAGATTATGTGAAGGCACACATGTATAAAAACCACATCAGTGTTATACCTTTGAATTTGGAAAACAATCATGTGATTTGTTGGATTTTTTTACCATGACTTTTTTATTTGCTCATTAATTCATCCAATTAATATTTAGTAAGCACCCACAGGGTTATAGCATTGCACTTGCAGGCTCATGTATCATTATAATTATTGTAATAACAGTCACTAGTGTTTTTATCATCCTACTTTCTCAGGGAATTTAAATCTGCTACAAGTTTTGGTTGGTTGGTTTTCACATCATCTCTGTGAAAGAAGATGATCTAGTGTGTTATTACATCCACAAAGCCAGGGTGGACTGTAAAAAGCTAAGGACCCTCGGGGGCGGGGGTGACCTATAGGCAGACCCACAGGAGAACAATTAGAACTGACTTCTCTGGATTTCCAAGCATCACCCCACCAAGCAGTTCTTCTGTTCAGGGAATATTCTGTCCTACATTGATATAGTAAAATATTTACTTAAATTTCACTTTTTAAAAAATGAACAAAGACTGATGACTTCAAATAGGAAATCTGTTGCTTGTCCCTTAAACTCCAAGAGGGAAACAGAACTTTGTCATGTAAGGACTCAATAATTTATAAACCTTAAAAAATGATAGTCCAGATTAAAACAATTATAAAATGATAAGGGTGACACATTCATTCATGCATTTATAGTATTATTATTCTCAGCCAAGTGTGCAAAAACGCTGGATGAAACTGCATGTGTTTTTTTTTTAAACCACAGTACACTATCCTAAGAGCAGTGGTGAATCTCCATTAGCAGTGTTCATATGAAATGACAGAACTAGACCACGTTTATAATGTGTGTTTCCAATGTACTACATACTCAGTTTTAAGTAGCTTACAATAAATGAAAAGTTAAATGATTTTTGCATTGATGAAAACCTAATAGAGTTGTCGTTCCATGAAAAATTCGAATCAGTTCAGTCAGTTTACGTGATGCTTACAAAGTAGCAATGTAAAGAGGACTCATGCAACATGGTTTTCATTTAACTAGGCATGCATCCCTGTATTTATTAGCTGAGTTGATAAAATGACCTAAGATAAAATACCAAATTGCCTCTCTCCCACTCAGTACAAATTCATTTTGTTAATGATCTTTAGGTTATACAGTTTTAGGAGTCAATCAGTTATCACCTGAAATCTAAAATCAGGAGAAATCAAAGCTATAATACAAATTGCTTTAAGAAATTATTCTACTTGTTTGAAAGGTAGATTTACAGTGAGTGTGTGTAGAGGGAGATATTCTATTCATTGATTCTCTCCACTAAAAGGCCACAAGAGCTGGAGCTGAGGCAAGCCAAATTCAACAGCTAGGAGTATCATCTGGGTCATCCAGTTGGGTGCAGTACCTTAAACTCTTGGATCATTCTCCGCTGTTTTCCTAGACATATTAGCAAAAGGTGAATAGGAAGTAGAGTAACCAGGACTTAAACTGGTGACGATATGGGATATGTATAATGCCAGACAGCAACCAACAGTATGGGTGCTTATATTGCAAATTTAAAGCAAATATTTCCATAACGATATTTATATTTTGGAATCCAAATACCCTAAGAAGGGCTGCTGATTTTCTGTAGGAGAAATCATGAGATCAAAAATCAGAGCAAACACTTTCAGATCTGAAGAACAAGCATTTGCAAGCATACAAATTCTGAATACGCACAGAACACACCTGCAAGTGCCCATGCAAGTAAATAAAATGACAATATGAGTTTCTCCTTTTACACTAAGCATTTATTTCAAACTTTGTTTTTGCATTTATGGTTAATTGGGAGGAATAATAGTCATTAACAAATGCTGTAAAATTATAACTTAGTAATCCCCCCCAAAAAAATCTTCAGAGCTGATGGAACAAACAAGCAATGTATGCAGCAAAGTAGAAAAGTAAAAAGTGAAAGTGTGGTCTAAACTGGAGAATAATGCATCAGGAAGGAGGCCTGGGGTGCATGGAGGGTGATCTATCAGGATGGAGGTGCAAGCTGAGTGGAAGGTGATGGCTTAGAATGGAGGATCCTAGTGGGTGGAGGGTGACCTGTAAGTGAGGAAATTCCTCTTTTAGCAAGGACACCAATCCTAGGGATTAAGGTAGGACACTGACCTTAAGTAAGCCTTTAATGCTCTAACCAAAAATATTCATATTAAGGGTTAGTGTGTTAGCAGATGAACTTGGGGCAGAAAGCACATTTCAGTCCATGACACCACCGTGTCCTTTTTTTGTAGTGCTTACCTCATTTTACAATTCCACCAACAGAGAAAGCAGTCCAAATTTCTCTACAGTCTCTTCAGTACCTGTTATTCTTTGATTTGGTTTGGTTTTGCTTGGTATAGTAAGTTATCTAATGGATAGCGGGGTGTGATCATGCCTGGTCATGTGTGGTCTGGGAACTATGATAAGTAGTTTCCCCTTATGCACTGGTTCTATTTGTGGCCAATAGAAACAACTAAACATGCCAGAAGATACACCTGTAGAGAAACAAAAGAGAAGACGAACATTTCAAGATGGGGAAGGGAAACAACTTTTTAAAAATCTATGCTGAGAGAATCAAGATGGCAGAACAGGGCAAGGACACAAATAAATGGTTAGAGAAATATTTAATCAGGATGAAGCAGAGAGGACACATTTCAGGAAATAGGAGAGGACACATTCCAGGAAATAGGAGAGGACACAACAACAGCAGAGGGGTGCCTGGAGACTGACAGACACAGGAAAGCAGCGAAAACAATGGTGTGGTGTTGCAGTGACTGATAATTCAGTATCATTCAGCTAATGGTGATTTGAACTCCACAAGCAGCTGGAATTCCACCAGCAACCAGGTGGAAAGGGACTTTCACTGGGAGCTTGGGAGGTGAACCCAGAAAAAGAACTTTCCATCCTGCTGGTCTGTGTGATTTGACCAGGAGCAGAGATAGAGTGGCAGATCCCAGACGGGCAGTGCAAGAACAGGGTGGATTCCACAGCCCACTCAGCCCCCTACAACCAAATTGGGCACCATTTTGCATAAGGAGGCAAGGGCAAGGGAAAGGACTGAGCATAAACTGAGCTTAGAGTGAGCTCATTTCTGACTCAGTGAACTGCATCAAAGTGGCAATTCTAGAGGTTCCACTCAAGATAGGTCTGGATAGCCCTCAGACATGACAACCAGCAGATCAAGAACTCTAGTAGGGGCATGTCAGGCGCCATTTTGTACAGTGTGGCAAAAGTTTAAGACTGCAGGGGACAACAGTGAACTGTGAATGTGCTGAGCTCGTGAGAACGCACAGAGTTCAGTGGATTGCACTGGTCCCACAGGAAAATAATACTGACTGTGGCATCATACCAGTCAAAACAGGTCCGTGTGGCACCAGAACTAACATCTACCAGGATCCGGCAAGATCAGCACCAACCACCTTGCTATATAGGACACCTGGTATCTCCCTATTCCTAGGACCTACTCCAACCGAAAGTGGGAGAAAGGTTGCAGAGACAACAGTGCAACCTCAGCATCATAGCACAGGAGGTGGAGAGTGGTGAGCCAGGAGTTGGGGTTACGGAGATCATGGTGGAAATCGAACGTAAGAACCCAGACCTGGAACTTGCTGGAAGGAGTGGCACAATTGGCTGCAAGCAAAGAGCCTTGTGCCAATGGCAATAAGTAAAATCGAACAGTGGACCTGTGGGTGACACAGCTTAGAAACCTGCCCCAAGGAGAAGAATCTGATAACCAGAAGTACAATAATCAAGAGCAAAAGAAGAGACAGAAGAAAAATGAATATTACTGAAGACTCCCCCACAAAGAAACAAAACTCTATGCCAATCTCAGTGTTAACTAAGCAAGACATGGAGAAAATGGGGGACACAGACCTCAAAAACTCATTATAAAGCTTCTGATCAACAATGAGAAGCACATACAATGAGAAGCACATCAAAGAATTTAAGGAATATATTACACAAGAAATAGCAGCATAAAGCAAATCAAGACTGATATATCAGAAATTAAGAACACAGTAGAGCAAATTAAAAGTACAGTGGAGAATCTCCAAAATAGAATGAAGCAAGCTGAAGAAAGATTCTCAGAACTGAATAGGAAGATATTTCCTGTCACCAGAGGGAAAGAAACAACAAGCTGGAAGCAGAGCTGGATTAGGCCAAAAAAGTATTCAAGAATTGAAAGACACTATTAAGAGGCCTAATATAAGAGTTATGGCAGTCCCAGAAGGTGCAGAAAGAGAAACTGGTTTTACAGATATATTTAATGAAATAATAAGGGAAAATTTGCCCCAGATCTGTAGAAAGAATTGGGAAACAACATCCAGGAGGGACACAGAACTCCCAACAGGCTTGACTAAAAGCGATCTTCACCATGACACATGATCATCTAGCTCTCTTCAGTTGAACATAAGGAAAAGATCCTTAAATGTGCACATGAAAAAAATCAACGGACATATAAAGGAATGCCAATTAAATTCACAGCAGACCTCTCACAGGAAACTCTACAGTCAAGAAGAGCATGGAGTGACATATTCCAGATTCTAAAAGCAAAAAATTGTTGGCCCAGGATAACATATGCAGCAAAGCTCTCTTTTGTCTTTGAAAATGAAATACAATTCTTCCACAGTAAAGAAAAGTTAGAAGAATTTGCCTCTTCCAAACCTTCCCTACAAATGATACTTCAAGATGTTCTCTTGACAGAGAAGAGGAATAGCACCCACCAAAACCAAAGGCCAATGTGAAGAACATCCCAATAAAATGACAACAGAAGACTAAATCAGTGAACAACCCATTCTTAAAATGACAGGACCAAATTAAACTGTCATGTCTAGCAACATGTTATATAAATTCATGGCACTGTAAATTTCTATTTTTGTTCCTATTGTTGATTTTGTAGTGTGACGTTTCATTTAAGGGGATGTACAGTAACTGTGAAATGGAGATTAACATATCCAGATGTGAGGATTCAATGTAGTATGCATTTCTACTGCTAGACAAAGATGGACTTACAATGATACTGTTTACTAAATCTTGACAATAGGATGCTGGACTCTGTCATTGTCCATGCCCCTGATGATGGACATATGACTGTGTATGAAGAACTATACTTTAGTAATGATATAGGAGAACTGGGGGGGGGGCGGCATTTGGGGAGGAGATAAGGGAAATCCCAGGAGCCTCTTTAACTGTATGATAAAATGATAATAATAATAATAAATAAATAAGTTTTTAAAAATCTATGCTGAGTGAACATAGCATCTATATATAACTGAGCAGGACTACAGCTTCCTTTGGAGGGAGGTTGCATCTATACAAATAATCACTGTGATGAAGCCATAGTTTACAAATGCCTGGTGTTATTTAAACCATAGCTGAGAATCAGCAGGAATCCCATGGCTCCTGCTGTCTTGTGGGCACTGGCTAATGAGCGCTCCTGAGGAGTGCATGAACACAAATGAAATCACAGAGAAGTCCATTGTGTCATAGAACTGGCATGGAGACAACAGATAATAATCTTGTTTACTTTAATCTAACTACCCAAGGCTTTGAATTTAGCTGGCCATATCTTTAAAATCTGAGGCAAGTGAACACAGTAAAGTCTCATTGAAAGACCCAAGGTTTCCCAAGATTTCTATAAAACAGAATTCCATACCAGAAAGTTAACTGTGTAAAGGGAGTAATCACAACTTTATAAAAAATAGTTGTAAATTTTAGCTCAATGTATTTACATAACTTGTTCTTCACATGTGCATATAATGTAACTGTATTCTTCTTATATCAGTTCATCAAATTTTTATGAAAACTCTGTATGTAAGGTACTGTGGTAATGATTATAGATTTAAAAAATAAAATAAATTACATTGGAAAGGAGCATTTAGAGTTACAAGGTAAAAACATGCACAAAATAATACAAGACAGAGTTCACGAAAGAGATTAGATGAGGTGAAAAGAGATCACTTTCAGTAAGGACTAACAGGAAAGAAATTCTTTTAAAAAAGCATGCATTTGAACTTGATTTTAAAGACATACAAGACTGGAGATCTGTAGAGAAGTAGAGGATAGGCATTGCCTATGGCTTAAAGGCTAACTATGAATATTGGTACTGAAAAGACGAAACTAGTGTATGAACAAGGAACAGCAAATGGTAGAAATAAGGATAAGACATTCCTTCTGAGTCTGGGTCTAAAGGGCTTGTATTGCTATCGAGTAAATTATTTCACAATATTAATTTTTTAAAAAATCCAAACAGGTAAGCATGAAGTTAGCTTTTTTTTCCCTTTGATACACATAAAGCTTGGTGACTGTGGAGCTAATTTTCTCTTTTGAAGTTCCAGTTCAAGATATGATCAACACATGTATATTTTAAGGGAAAATAGCTTTTAAAGGTAAGTTGTGGCTGTAACTCTAAAATAGATGTTGGAGAGTTAGAGGACGAGTGCCAAGGGAGTTTCATTTTTACAGTGTTGTTGCAGAACCCCCTATCTAAGTGGCTTTCATTAAAAAAAAATAACAAGAAGAAGAAGGCAAGGGCAGAAGGAATTCCAACTATGCTTGGCCTTTGAGATCTAGAAATAGGATGATGGTATTTATAGATGCCCCACTTACAATTATCTCTTATTTTAAGTGACTACCTGTGACAGCCATTAGAACTTAATTTCTGGTAGTCTAGAAACTCAGAGCTCCAGCAGAGAAAAGAAGTTTCCTCTGAAGGTGTTGTACATCATAGTTTCTGCAATACTGATATCCAGAACTATACTCTCAGGGTGCTGGGTATTCACAGTCTTTTGTGACTATTCTGAAAGTTGTGACAAACACTATTACTTTATGAAAAAGTTCAAACCTCTATAAAAGTACAGAAATAATACATTGAGTTTTGCACAAACCCGTCACATAAACTCAATAATGACCACTACGTCACACTTGCCTTTCCTTTGTTATTTCTTGTGCCATTACATGCCTACTATTTTAGCTTACATCTATTATTTGCAAAAATATTGCCAGAAATAAACAATAATATTAACACTCTTCACCTTAAAGCATAAATTCTTTTGGTTAAGTGTCCTCTAGTAATGGTCTAAAATCAAATGACCTGCCCCGTTGTCTCACACAAGTCATGTTGTTTAGTCTTCTTTTAAAAATGAGATTCTGAAGAATGTGCATAGATTTCTTTTGCTGATTATGTCTCTTATGGCTTAACCTGGAGCAGTCCCCTTCACCATCTCTCCTCTTCCTACAACATTGATTGGTAGTTAGAACTCAGTCAGTTATCTTACAGAACAAAACAATGTTTGATGTGCCTTTTTGCTTCGATTGGGTACTTTTTTTTCTTAACTATTTATTTATTTATATTGGAAAGACATACAGATTTACATGGAGTCAGAGAGGTAACAATCTCCCATTTGCTGGTTCACTCCCCAAGTGTCCACAATAGTTAGAGCTGAGCTGATCCAAACCTAGGAGCCAGGAGCTTCTTCCAGGTCTCCCACATGATTGCAGGGACCCAAGGCTTTGGGCCATTCTCTACTGTTTTCCCAGGCCATAAGCAGGGAGCTGGATCAGAGGCAAAGCAGCCAGGACATGAACTGGTGCCCACATGGAATCTTGCTGCTTGCAAGTTAAGGATTTAGCTCCTGAGTTATCATGCTGGGCTCTGAGCACTTTTTAATGACTCTTTTTCTTTTTCCCCAAATGCATTTTTTTTTACATTTTTTCTATTCATTTATTCATTAATTACAGTGTATTACATGACACAATTTCATAGGTACTGGGATTCTCCCCCCTTCACCCCAAACCCCTCCCCCATGGTGAGTCCCCCCACCTTGATGCATAACCACAGCCCAAGTTATCAAATGCATTTTTTTTAGTTTAAGATAGATTCATATATAGATAAGTTCCTTGCACATAGACAAAGTAGAAGAATCTAACTCAATAGTTGCCAACTACTTTTTAAAAAATGGGTGGACCGAACCCAGCATGACAGTCTAATGGTTAAATCATTGCCTTGCACACCTGGGATCCCATATGAGTGGTAGTTTGTGTCCCAGCTGCTCCACTTCCCATCCAGTTCCTTGCTCATGGCCTGAGAAAGCAGTCAAGGATGGCCCAAAGCCTTGGGACTCTGCACCCACGTGGGAGACCTGGAAGAAGCTCCTGGCTCCTAGCTTTGGATCAGTGCAGCTCCGGCCACTGAGGCCACTTGTGGAGTGAACCAGTGGAAGATCTTCCTCTCTGTATATTTGCCTTTCCAATAAAAATAAATAAATCTTTAAAATATGAATGGACTGTGTGGGAGACCCAGAAGAAGCTTCTGGCTTTGGATCAGCTCAACTTCAGCCATTATAGACACTCAGGGAGTGAACCGGCAGACAGAAGATCTTTCTGTATCTCCTTCTTTCTGTAAATCTACCTTTGCAATAGATTTAAAAATTTTTAAATTAATTTTATAAAAAATGGATAAAACTGAATTTTAATGCACCATTACTTAATTACTTGCTGTAAAAATTGATAGACATTGTTAACTTCCCCAAATTAATTTCATTGGCTTCATTATCAATAATTTCATGGTATTGCTATCAATAAAGAGAGCCAGAGAGGGGGCCAATATAATGGCTAACACATATAACAGTATTGTATGTTATACATAGATATTTTTTTCAGTGTGTATCAAGCTCCAGCTAATGGTCACAGAGCCCCTGAAGTACTAGTATGGTTGATTAAGTTATCAACAGTTTTGGTTTAAAAACCTATTCTTAAAAAGATAGGTAACAAATTATAAAAGCAACAGCTGACTGTTCTGGAGGAATCTAGATTAAATGAGCAGTATTTAAAATAAACCCAATTTAAAGCTAATTCTACAATTCGAACAGAGATGTGAATTATTCTTCACAAGATGGTCTAAGCCAAAATAGCTAACAGTGTTCATTTTCATAGGGAGAAGAATTTATGAATTAAATTGATTTTGGAATCTTGCACTACATCAGAAAGCAGAGAATACTTTAAGAACTCTAGTCAATTTTCTGTGAAAGAAAAAACGAATTTTGGTTTGTTGACAAGGCAGTATTCAATCTATTGTTGAGAGACACTGAAATCTACTTCCCCAAAAGTTTTCCACAACCTCTACTAAGTGTATGATGGCAAGTTCTCAATCTCTCTGTCACTACCATTGCTACTACTACTTTTATCTCTCTTGGGATGGGGATGTATTGATAATAAAGCTTTTCCTCCTTTTCACCTTGGAAGTAGAAAAAGAGAGCTATGAGTATATATAATTTTCTCCCTTGTTGCCTTGATCATAAAACCATTTTACTTGTTACAGACTAATAATTCAGCTATCTGCAACATACTGCAAGTGAGGGTGATAATTCTCAACAAATAGTATAGGGGCTCTCTACATCAGAAAGAAAAGCTCAACTTACAAGAGTAACTGAAGAATCTGCATTTAACATGTATATTATAGTTTGAGGATCTTTGAGACAACATGAGTGGAAATGTCTCACATTGGTGAGCTTGACCCAGAGTTACATAGTTATGAAATGGAGAAGCTGGTACATGAATCTACGACTGTTTGACTCCAAGGCAAGTTTTGGTTTCATTATGCTACGTTTCTATAATCACATACCTTATACTAAATAACTTCTCTCAATGAGGCAGGCCATACAGCATATTAATAAAAAATAGTTCTCATTGCCCTTCTATGCTGCATAATTTATCCTTCCCTTTCGTTTCTGGCAGAGAGATTCAACAGAGTGGGGTTAAGCCACCTTTTCCCTTGAGTCACTAGTACTTTCCTGGTTTACAGTCCTCAGGCTTCGCCATTCCTTTTACCTTCCAGTCTTTCTCTTTGTCCTACTTCCCAAGTGAATGATTTTCCAACAACAAGTTCTAGAAGTTCCAAAATAAAAATTGAAAACGCAATGCAGAGATTTGGTATTACTTTAAATAATGTTTTTAGATTATTTGTATTTACAACACTTACTTCATATTCATCATATTGGAAGTGATAATCATGATTATGATCATAGTTCTGCCTCTGATTTAATGACAACATGTAAAGGAACTACGATTCTCCCTCTCCAGAAAGTCAGAAAGAGAATAAATTACTAGAAATAAGGAGAACGTGTTGGATTCAAACACTGGATGCTTATTCTGAGGATAAGATCATGTCACCTTTACTAATGATAGAATATTTAAAGACAGATATTACCAAAGTTCTGATTGTTTACTGTCCATACATTGGATGAGGTCCATTTTTTTGCCCTCTTAGGAGAGGGACATTTGACTTAGATTTCAGGAGTTTCTAATCAAGTCTTGGGGCGGGGTACCTTTCTGTCGACACTTTTTCATCAGAAGTCCTAAATGAATGACCATAGATATGTACCTCTCCTGTCAGAGACTTTCTGGCTCTGGGAATGTGGGTGCATTCAGAGTGCCGGCCTGCAAGCCTGTGGAGATAACGGAGGAGAATCTGAGCACAGGATGGCTGCAACAGGACCCTCAGTTTCTGCTCATATCCGACCTCGGAGTGCCTGGGGCGGATTCCCAGCTTTGTCTCCTAACTCCACCTGCCTGTCAGAGCACACCATTGGAGATGTCAGTGATGGTTCAAGTAATCTGGTCCCTGCCATTCACATGAAAGAACTGTATAGTGTTCCTAGTCCTGCTCCAGCCCTGGCCCAGCCTCAGCTGCTGCATTTAGGGAATGAACCAGCAATGGAAGAGCTCTTGCTCTGTGTCTCTAACTCTGCCTCTCAAAAAAATCTAAAAAATAAAAAGAAACCCTTCATAACAAGGAACTTCAAAAACTTCATAGGAAGCAAACTTTAAACTTTTATTTTGATCAAAACCATTTTGAAGTCCATGCATTTTCCCTGACATACATATTCCACAAACTTTTAAATTTTCCTTCATATTGTAAAATCAATGACCCTCCTGCAAAGGCTTCCCTATTTATATGAGTATATAAATTGTATAGAAAATATACAAGTGCTTCTAGTTCACATAATTAGCCTTAATCAAAAGTCTTACTTCAAATGTCTCCTACAGGGAATGGATGTGTTTGATACCTCATTGCTTTTCACTTTTGAATATGTCATTGAGTCTGTCCATTGAACGTGTGCCTTTGCAAGTAGACTGTAAGATTCTTATAGACAGGAACTGTAGCTTCATTTATTTAATTTAATGAAACCTCCCTCTCACATCTGCACACTGTAATACCAAGTCCCTCCAATTATGAATTCTGTAACTTCATAATGTTCTTCTGGGAATCAAAGCAATGTAATTTTTAACTATAACTCATAAAGCTGGATAAAATTGAAATGTCCACATAATGTTAGTCGGCACCCTCAAAACCCAAAGATCGTTTCTCCTCATCAAATTTTAGCTGCCTCAATAGCAGAAATTAGATCCTTCAGCAGCAGAAATCTTTATGCATAACAACATTCTAAAACCCTTCCACCAGAAAATGACTCTTCCATCTGTTGTCTCTCTCAGTTCTAGCAGCCTGTATTGTGCCTGCACATTAGCACAGTTAACAGCTTTCTAATAAATGGCTCTGGATCCAACTTCTTATTAGTAGAATTCATCCTGTGTTCTTTCTTTTGCTACATTTCAAAACATTTATACAATCGCGACTTACTCATTCAAAGCAATTTATGCAGCATAATATCCAAATTCCTTACTGAGACATTCAACATCCTCCACATATTGGCCTAGTTTTTCTGCTGGCTACCTTACTAGAATTACTAGTATATTTTTAAGAAAATCTGGGATGTTGCAATAAGCTCTGTTTCTGTATTTGTGTTTGTGTGCACAAGTATGCACGTATGCATGTATGTATAATGGAATCTGTAACATTACTTTTATACACGATTGCTCAGGTGCAAGTGTTGTTAGAGAGAAAACTGGAGCCAGAGAGTAAAGAAGGAAGAACATATTTTACTCAGGACTCACTGCAGCAGGAGGCCTCAGGATGGAGCTGGGCTCAATCCTGGCTAAATATATTGATAGACCAGCAGCAGTGAGAGATGGCCACGTGAGTGGAAAATTAGTAAGAGGAAACATCAAGGATGCAAAAGAGTCTGGTAAAAAGAGATTTAAAAGGATTCCTGCTGAAGGCAAGCTAAGGTTAGTTACCTAGGATGGATCAGGTATTAAGAATAGTCAGAGACAAAGGGCCACACAAGTTCTCTAGAAAATTATTTTATAACTGGATAACCTGTGCCCCAGGTCAGACGTCAAGGTCAAAAACTAGCTGAGAAGAGTCAGAAGAACCTGAGTAAAGTTTAATTCAGGAAGTCTTGGTCAGTGTGGTTCTGCTATGCTGCTTAGCTGTTTACCAGATTTTCCTGAGGCCATAGGAGCAGTGTCTCTATTTTGGACAAAACCACAGCCAAGGGGGTGACTGTTGGCATTTCTGAGGCTTTCTTTTGCCTGGGAACTAGGAGAGAATACTGACTTATTTTCAATATTTGACCTGATATCCAATTTATAGGCTCCACAGTGATTACAACACCACAATGAAAGACTGTGCTTTGCTTCAGGATTCTTGTCACATAACAGCCTTAATACAAGTCTCTTAGGAGGAAACTGCGTACACCGAGTATCCGAGCCCTCAGACCAAACACAAAGACTTCAGCACAGGCAGTTGTGGCGCTAAGGCGCAGAGGCAGCCCCCTGGGTCTCGCGAGACAGCAGACCAGGCGCCTGCTTCTCGCCTACTCTCGCGAGAGCCCAGTCTTCACTCCCAAGCTGCGAGAGCCAGGCGGCGTCTCCCGGGGCAACAGCAATGGCGCCGCCGCAGTCGGAACACCTCTTCTCTTTGGAGCTGGTGGTAGATTGGGTGCGTCTCCGAGCCGCGCTGCCCTCGCCGATCGTGGCAGGGGAGCAGGAGACCCAGGAGGCTGAGGAAGCCTCGCAGCCGCGCGCGCTGTGCCCCGCTGTGGCCTTCCGCCTGCTGGACTTCCCCACGCTGCTGGTTTACCCTCCCGGCGGCCCCGCGGCGCCCTCCCCCGCAGCCCGGCACGGCGTGATCCGCTTCGGTCGCGGCAAGTCCTGTCTCTTCCGCCTCCACCCTGCCACCCTCCACCGCCTGCTCCTTCAGACCCCGCTGTACACCTTGCTGCTGCAACTGCCCCCTGGTCGCCCGACGCCCACTCCACAGCTCCTGGGGTCGTGCAATGTCTCGCTGGCCTCCGCGGCCCACAAGGTCATGGGGGCAGCAGCCTCTGGGTGCTCCCAGAGTCATCGGGGAAGTTTCCCCCTACTTAACCGACTCGGGGAGCAGATTGGGGACATTGCATTAGCCTACCGCCTTACTGACTTGGGAAGCCGTCTGCTGGACCATCTTGATCGGCCCATCGAGGCCACCAGGTGTGCTACTGGAGTGGGGAGCAGAGAGGTGCAGAAGGTAGTGGAGCTCAATCCCCAAACCCTGCAGGAAAAACAGGCACTGGAGCAGCCAGCTTCTGTGCCAAGCCCAAGAGATGCTGGTAGGCCTCCAGGGTCGCCAAAACCCCAAAAGGCCTTCCAGAAGGATTTGAAGGATACAGTTTTCCACAGTGAAGCCACCTCTGTTAAGATTGGCTCAGCAGAGAATAGCAAAACCTACTCTGTTGTTACTTGTAAAAATGCTAGCAGTGGGAGGAGTATCAGCCCCCTAAATGAGGAGGTCACAGAATTGGACATTGAAACCAATGTATTTTGCCCTCCTCCTCTGTTTTACACTCACTGGAGGCAAGACAAGACCCCTCCCGCACAGGTGACAATCATCGTTGAACCTCAAGGGAATCACCCTGAGGACTTGGATAGTGCCCTTCCTGGAAAAAACTGTGCAGATTCCCCATCACAGGGGAATCGTTTAAGACATAGGCATCCTGCCACTTATGAGAGCTTCCCGGTGCATATTAATCCTCCACGTGTTCAGGATATGGGAGCAGCTAATCAAACTGTATGTCACCCTCAAAGTGAACAAAACAAAGTTAACATTATACGGCAGCTGCCTTTGCTAAATGCTTTGCTGGTAGAGTTGTCGGTGTTATACAACCAACCCATGGCAAGCCCTACTCACATACATCCTCATTTAGCCTGGTTATACAGAACTGAGGATAATAAGGCCCCAGAATCTTCTGCCAAATCTGCAGGTCAGTCTGAATCCAAAAAAGATAGGCTTGCTGTGGGGGAGCATGAAAAGTCAGAGAGTCTTCAGTATAAAAAGAACCAAGTTGAAAACTGTAAGAAATGTACATGCTTTGAAAAGAAAAGTGGTGCCCCCACTAAAAGAGCTACAAGGGGGAGGCTTCTTTATGGCTTAACAAATACACTAAGGCTACGATTAAAACAAACAAATCCTGATATGTTGATAGTACATGAGAAGAGAGAACAGTTTAGAAAAATGAAAGTACAAATGTTGGATACAAGATTCAGAATGTCATCATCCAAAATTAAATTATTAAACTTTGAAGGACAAAGCGAGAAGGCTTGCCAACTGTCTAAAGACAAGTGTGTAGCTCTTGATGCATCTTCTGCTATAAACAGTGATACCTCAAGGCAAATCAGTGGGATCTCCAGGGAGACCAGCACAACTAAGGAAACCAAACTAGAATGTGCAACTGAAAAAATGCAAGTTGGCTGTGGTGAAATCATAGCTGATAATAGTTCATCAAAAGAAATCATGAGTCCTAGAAACTCTGTTATTCCAGAAGAATTTATTCCTACAAATATTTTGCGAGAAAAGGTAGGAATGGAGATCCAGAGCCCACTTATTTTCCAACAGGACACTGTTGATGGAATTACAGATAAAGAAGTGGGAGACAGAATGGTCAAAACCACAGATAATGAGTTTCCTATTGGTGATCTGAGTGAAAGTAGACAAAGTAAAAATAGCTGCTCTGAGAGCATCTCAGAAGGAAAGTATTCCCGTGGACTCAGCAGCCCGTGCTATTCTGATGATTTCTGTACCACTGAAGACAGCAGCGGAAGCTTAAAAGGTCATGATGGCAAAACAGGAGTGGAAGATCCAAAGAACAATCATTATCAAACCAAGTCCAGTGAAGCAAGAGTGTTGGTAAGGGACAATGGCAGTGACAAGAATTCAATTCTCAGCCCGCCCTTCTCAGCCGGATCACCAGTACACTCATCTAAAAGGTCTCATACTTTAAAGACGCAGGATAGAAGTTTGGAGGAATCATCCAGTATCTCTAGCAATGATTTGGCTTCATCACATTGGACTCTGGAAAAAGAAAGCCACATGGACCAAAATGGGATGGGTAATTATAAAGTGACAAAGAGAGGTCCAGACATCTGTATTAGACTTAGGACAAGAACAGGTTGCAAGGCTTTAGAAAAAAGCCAGTCGCCACAGACATCTCAAGTGAGTTCTTACCTGCCGTCTAATTTGTCAGAACTAGAACTTAATGTCCTGGATGAGAGCCCACCCAATCACTTTGAAGAAGATAGTGACGATGTTGGCCCACTAAGTATTTCCAAGCAATGCAAAGACATTAGTGAATTAGTCATAAATAAACTCCCAGGATATACGATGTAAAAATAATGTGCTTTAAAAACTTTTAAAATAATCTCTATGTCCCGTAAATGAAAAAAGTATTTACATTATTTTAATATGTAAATTGTATGAATATATCTTTTTAGGAAATATGTGTGTCATTCCTTTAATGTTTACATAGTCCTTTACCATTAAATATGGTAATACTGATCATGAAGTCATGTTGTTGCCTAGGTAATATTTTGTAAACTGTTGTTTAGTCTTCTAATAAATGTCATTCCTTCTAAGCAGCCTCAAAGTGTAGATTATCCCAAAGCTGATTTCATGGATGCCACTGAGTAAAGGCTAGATAAAAATGATAATCTCAATTTTGAGTGTATGCAGGTATAGAAGAGCTTATAGCTGTGTGACATGCAGAGAAGTATAAAGATACTTAAAATACAATTCCTGTTATTATATAAGTTTTGTGATTTTATTATTGAGATAAAGCTAGTCTATATATCCAGTAGGTGAAGTTGCTTTTCTTTGCAGTTAAATTGTGCCATTTCCCCCATAATCATAATATGCACGATTATTTAATTAATGTTTATCTCTCACTACATTTAGATCCTGTAATAGGAAGAACTGTGGTTTTACATACCAATATGCTTTTAGTAAACAGCATAGTCCCTGGCTTGTGCTGGGACTACAATAAGCATTTTTTTTCAATGAGTAAATGAAGGCCAGACATTTATAATACCTAAAGGGATGGTATGGAATTAAGTACTAAAACCATACTGAGATCCTTACCAGAGGTTAATTTGTAATATTTTTGCTTTCCTGGCTACACACAATCTTCAAGTATTTTGTGAGGTATTTGAACTGGGGAACTAAAAAAGGAGGATTAAAATCAATCGCTTCCTTTCTGTATTGTAGAGGAGTTGTTTTTTATTTCCTATTTCATGATGCTTATTAGCATTTTTAGTGTGTGAAACTTTATGAAGTCTAATAATAATTTCTTTAAATGTCTTCCTTCGGTTTTATACACAATACTTATTCTGTCTTTGAATGTTTACCAGTGTTTTATTCTGTGTTAAACTTCAATTTTATATATTTTTTTGTCTACCAAAATGATTTTTCCAAATTTTTATTTACTGACATAAGGACAAAGAGAGACAAAGGAGATACAAATCAACTGGTTAACTCCCCAGTGTCCTCAACACCTGAAGCTGAGCAAGGCTAAAGCCAGTAGTTGAAATTCAGACTAGGTCTCTCAAATGAGTGCAAGTACCAAATTGGCCATCACCATTACCTTCCAGCATCCTTGTCAACAGGAAGCTGAAGTCAGAAGTTTGAGCCAGAATCCAGATAATGTTATATGGACCTTGAGAGTTTTAACTGGCATCTTAATTACTAAGCTAAGTGCCTGTCCCCCTCAAAAATATTTCTGAAGGTATGAGATGAGATTGTAAATCAGCTCCCTTTTTTTGAAAAAAGAGTTGCAGATAAGGGAAGAGAAAGATTACTTATTTGAAAGAGTTACAGAAGAGGGAAGACAAAAAGGTTTTCCATCCACTGATTCATTGCCCTGCTGGCTTCAATGGCCACAGCAGAACCAGGCTGCAGCCAGGAGTCATGAGCTTTTTCTGGATCTCCCACGTAGACGGCATGGGCCCAAGCACTTGTGCTATCCTCTACTGCTTTCCCAGGCACATTAGCAGGGAGCTGAATCATAAGTGTTGTATCTGGGACATACACTGGCATCCACATAGGATGTCAGCATTGCAGACATCAGCTTTACATGCTGTACCATATATCAGTCCCTTAATTTCCTTTTTTTTTAAAAGCAATGATTTACATAAGCATGGCCTCTTTATTTATTGCAATGTATCAGATTTAGTTAGATGGTTTACATATTAAATGTTAATATTATTGGGGGATTCCTAACCAGAAGGCCTCTGCAACAATCGAGGGGATAAGGCAGCAGCAGTCTTCCTCAGCATGAATCACCAGAGACAGTTTGATCGAGTATGTCCACTTATTGTAAAGCAAGCACAAATTATATAGACCAAGAAAGGGGGAAGCAGAAGGGCATCTTTGACAATCCTCCCACCCAACAATTACATTGTAATTGGTTAGAAGGTATGTCAATATCTCTGGACCCTCCAATCACGTAGCAGGACATGTAAAACTTACATGGCTGGCAGGTATGCCATTGGTCCAGCTCACCACGTGTGGCTGTAGGTCAGCTTAAGATCATGCACACTATGTGTGACTTGAGTCAGCTGAAGGCCACATACACCACGTGTGGTTGGCAGGCAACATGGGCTCACACCAGCTCCTCAGAGTTGCTCATCAAGGAAGTCCTAGCACAGCTCATCCAAGGACAGAGAAGAGAGACTGGAGTGCAGCCCACTGCTCTCACCTGTACGATCAGTGATCAGGTCAGTTTGAGGTCTCCATGAGCCAAGACCTTTGCCAGGGAGTTCCCTTGGGTCATGGTGTGCTGTGTGCCTATGACCTCCCACATAGGCCAACCAGGCAGAGATCCAGGAGCGTTTTTCCACAGAAGATGTTAATTTTGAGGAACAAAGAGTGAAGACGAGAATGAGCATGATATGTTCATGGGACTTTGAAATTTTTATCTTGTGTAGAATGCTACAAAGTAGTAGAAAAGAAATCTGTCAAGTAAGGAAGTCTGAGATACTCAAGAATCTCAGGTGCCAAACAGAATAATAAAATCCTAAGCAATGGGAGCAATAGTTTGTTTGAAGGTGTAAGTGAAGATTAGCATGTAGTATTGCCATTTTGAATCTTTTAAAATACTGAAGAATAATAGAGAATTTAATTTATCTTAAAATATTGAAATATGAAATGTTTTATAGTTAAAGCATATGGTCTTAATTTTCCTATATATAAGGCATATAACAGATCTCACAGAATCAAAATAAACTCAACTACTATAACTTGTTGAGTGACATGAACACTGTAAACTTCATAATGGAAAAATCTCATTACTATGGAAAAGGCAAAATACGAGCAATGTCAATATCATCAAAGAAATAATTCCTTAAGAAGCAATTATTATTTTGGTTGAGAGTCATGAAGATAGGATTGGAAAATGCTGAACTCAAGAGTGTGTGAGGTCTATGAATCAAAGAGCTAATTCACTTCACATTAGAAAATGGAATAGCTGAATAAGCGGCTTTTTGAGTTACTCCATGAATACTTCTTTCTAAAATTATGGTATTGCCTTTTCTAGCTTAATTCTAGTGAAAATGCCTGTTTTCAGATATACTTTATAGCTATATGCTATCTATAAACTCTGTTTTACATTTTAATTCTAAGTTCTATAAAGTTTTAAAAGAATTTCATAATAGATACTCCCTGTGAAATCTTATTTCATCTTCTTAATCATAAAAATTATTGGAACATAATAATAATAGTATTTCAAAGTTATAAAGGAGACAACAATTTCATTGTAAAACTTAGCTATAGAAATGCAGTGTTTCTGAACAGGATGTATGTTTAAGCTGAATGGGAGAGGGTCCAAAAAGCAAAATGAGCCACAGAAATGGTGTTAGAACCTACTTCTGTGTATTAATATTTAAAACTTAGGAAACAGCTGTCGGTTTTGACAAGTCCTTTGAATTACTACTGTAGGCATATTTGCAGAGGACTGTACAGATGCATATACTAGTGATAATGATAATCTGTCACTTGTGGTGGCGTTCTGTTAAACGCCACCATTTCAAATTTTCATTCATGTTTCTTCATACACAGGGAGTGAATTTATTATGCACCTATATGTAAGAATCAGTCTTTTATTTGTAACAAATATAAAGATCAAGATTACAAATTCAAAAAATAAATTTTTCATTACCATCTTATGCTTTAAGAAAGGGGAAATTTTATTTTGTTATTTTTAATTACTACTTGATTGAAAGACAAAGTGACAGAAAGTAGAAAAGGCAGAGATCTTTTATCTGCTTCACCTCTCAACTGTCCATAACAGCCAGACCTAGACCAAGCTGAAGCCAGGAGGTAGGAATCATGTCAGGATCCCCCAAATGGGTGACAGGGATTGAAGTACTTGAGCCATCATCTAGTGCCTTGCCATGCCTATTAGGAGGAAGCTGGATTGGAAGCAGAATAACTGGGGCTCTAACAAGTGAGGAATGTGCATGTCTTAAAAAGCACTTGAACTTGCTCTGTTACAATGCTCATCCTCAAGACAAATTTCTTAATTAAGAAACAATATGTTAGCTTAAGTTTTCTGAACCAAACACCTTGATGTAGCAAAGCAGTTATTCTTCAGGCTGTCTATATTTTAATTTGCAACTAAATGTCTGAAGACTTATACAGAATGACAATGAGAAGGAGCCGAGACTTGCTGAATGCTTTTCTTTTTTGAAATTATTTCTTTTATTGAAAAACAACAAGCTTCCATATTGTGATTCACTTCTCAGATACTGCCATGACTAACAAGATAAAGGATGACATAACTATGTGCTCAGAACTCAATCCTGGTCTTTCACACAGGTGACAGAAGCTAAGTACTTCAGCCATCGCCATTACCATCCAGGGACTGCGTTAGCAAGAAGATAGAGTCAGGAAATTGAGTTGGGGCTTGAACTCAAGTTTTTGGATAGGGCCATGGGCACTTTGGCCTTCTAAACACCAGGAACCAGGAACTTCTTTCCAGGTCTCCCACGCAGGTGCAGGGTCCCAAAGCTTTGGGCTGTCCTCGACTGCTTTCTCAGGTCACAAGCAGGGAGCTGGATGGGAAGTGGAGCTGCCGGGATTGTAACCTGCACCCATATGGGATCCCTGCGAGTTCAAGGTGAGGACTTTACCATTAGGCCACGCCCCCGGGGTCCTAGAAAGCCATCTTTAACAAAGCCCAGTGAGGGCGCCACTGGAGAAATGAGAAGCTAGTGTTTGCTAACAGCTCCAGATAAATGTCAAGCAAAGCTGAATAGCGAAAACATGTCATGGGAAGCTGGAGGAGAAGCAGAGCAGGAGTGATACACAAATGGACTATTGTAACTTCTCAACTAGAAAAAAATATTGGAACCAAAGACAAAGACCAGTACCTTTCCTTTTGACACACACACACACACACACACACAAAACATACATAAAAAATGTGTGTGTCTACTTCATCAGGTTGACCACTAACCCTAGTGGTAAAATTATCAGCCTGGTCTTTGCATACTAATGAATAGAGTTTGCATCTTTAATTATATTGCTTTCTGCAAAAACTATTTTTCCATTGAAGAGTTAGTTTAATGACTGGATCAAATACATTGTATGTAACAGATTTAATGATACTATAGGGAATCTACTGTGTTATCTGTGTTTCTATTGTAGCAGGAAATATTTTAAGTTACAACGTTAGTCAGAAAATCAGCTCTTCCTCCTAGAAAATCTAAATAACGGTCTCAGCAGAGCAAGGCAAAGAAGCCTTTGGACATAAAAGATGCAGCACAAAGACTACTGGCCAGGGAAGAATACTGTTTAGGTCAGAGAGCAGAGACACAAAGCCAAACAGAAGAAAAGAGCCTTCCTCAGAACATGAACTGGAGGCATCCAGCTTTCTGCAGATTATTGGGGGCAGGAGGAAAGTCAAACTTTCTGACTATTCGACAAGAAAAGGAATTCTGAGTTGGACCACTGGCAAAGACAAAACTTTGTGAAGTCATAAAGCAGCATAGCAGCTTTCCTGAATGCTGACTGAATGTTTACAGCAGGTTGCTCTACTAACAGCTAAATGGCCCATCCTGTAGGAGGTTGCTTTAGAGCACACAGAAGCTGGATTTTTTCATCTCTTTTTTCTTTTCCCTGTTGTATATTTCATGTCTTTCCATTGAGAGAACACTGATATATTTGCTACCTTCCTTTAAATGCCTTAGGGTTAGGGACAGAGTAATTGAGGAAGGATGTGACTTAATGTAAGAAAAAATAATAGTTTATAGAATGAGTTGGAAAGGAATGAGACTTAGTTCCTGAATCAAATATTGAGTGAGAGAACCCTTGGCAGCAGGAATCAATGAAAAAGTTTGGGTTTTTAAAAGGAAGAATGTTTGTGTTCGTCAAGAAATAGGGTAGGATAGACTAGACAAGCTCCAGTGCAGTAGCTAAGACAGGATAGTAGTGGAAGATGATACATTGTCAAGAAAGAACATGGAATGGAACCAACAGGTCTGTGAGTCAGTAAGTTGTATACCCCAAGAACTTATAGCTTGATAATTTAGAACAGTGTATATTTTGTGCATATCCTTTTGGTTTTCTCCTTGGTTCTTAATATAACTGTTTCTGAAGGATCTTCTAGTTGAGTTGTAAGTGTTATGAGAAATGGACTTGTGCCTAATAATTGAGCTGAAATCCAAGGAGAAGTAGCATACCCCAGAGTCTGCACAGCAAAAGACAGAAGAGACTTAGGGCCTCTTAGGAGCTCCTCCTTTATGCTCAAACATGTCTTCAATTATTTTCTACTTAATAATGTGTGTGTGAGTGTGTGTGTGTGTCTCAGCCACGGGAGGGAGGCATTTGCATTTCATTTTATTAAGGGAAGCTATTCATTTAAAAAAAAAGCATCACAACCATTAACCAACTCTCCTAACTTGTGATTCTGGTGTCAATCCTGCAGAGAGAATTGGGACTGAATTCTGGACATAGGATGACATTAAAATAATAGGTTGCTTTCAGTAAGCAGCAGCCTGCTGTCAGAAGAGTCACACTGAAGACTGTTACTTATATGTTTAGAGCTTTCAGATAATTTCCAAGTCCCTATCCTCTATTGACACCAATATCCTTTGCAGTAGCCAGAACTAGTCATGTAGGAGGGAGGAACCTCTTTTCTGGTGAAGCTCTAGCATTTCTATTCTGCAGTGTGTGATCTCTAGGTTCTCTTCCTATTTCATTGTGAGGGGTCAGCTTTGTAGTATATGGGGTAAAACTGCCACCCCTGACACAGGCATCCCAAATGGGCACCAGCTCCAGCCTCTACACTCCCACTGCAGCTCTCTGATAATGGCCTGGGAAAAAGCAGCACATGGCCCAAGTGCTTGGGCCCTTATTACCTCTGTGGGAGACCCAAGGCTCTTGGCCTCAGTCTGGCCCTGCCGCCCTGGTAGTTCCAGCCATCAAGGCAGTGAACTAACAGAGAAAAGATCTCTCCTGCTCTATTTCTTCCCCTCTCTCTGTAACTCTAACTTTCAGATAAACAAATCCTGAGAAAAAACAAGAACCAGTGTGACAGATAACTCTTTACTAGAATTGGGCCCTCTCTTCATCGAAAATAGAATGCAATTGTTGACATGATTTTTGGTGATTTCATTAATTTTTAATGCTAATGCCTCCTTACACTGAAGAGACCTTTGTAGTGTATGAACTGCTTCCACTGTCTCCTGCCATTTTCACAAGAACTTGGGGAGCTAAGTATTAATATAAATAAGGAAACTGAGGTTGTTATTTATTTTCATTGCCTAAAAGATTTCAGCACAAGCCTCGGAAAATCAAGACTTTACTATTCTATGATCAGGGTGGATAGCAATGGTTGCTCTAGAATATCTCATAGAACATCAAAACTAATAAGCAGTTATTTGTATTCTATTGTGGTAACAGCATTTAACGTTAAGATCTATCCTGTTAGCAAAATGTTGAGAATGCAATATAGTATTGTTGACAACAGGCACAGCATTCTAAGCACATGTCCAGACTGTACTCATCCTGCTGACACTTTATGCCCAATGATTAGTAGAATCTTATTTACCCCTCACCACAGCCTCTCAAACCACCATTTCTTTTTTTAATGGCCTTATATGTTTGGTTATTTTAGATGTCTCATATAAGTGGAGTATTCATC
This sequence comes from Ochotona princeps, assembly GCF_030435755.1. NCBI lineage: Eukaryota > Metazoa > Chordata > Mammalia > Lagomorpha > Ochotonidae > Ochotona > Ochotona princeps. The sequence continues at coordinate 41,842,871 of NC_080841.1, forward strand.
CTTCTGTAACTGACTTATTTCACCTAGCACTAATGGCTTCAAGTTTTATCCATATTGTCATACATTTACAGATTTTTTTTAATCTCTTAAAGGATGAATGGCATTTCACTGTGTAGATATAGCACATCCTCTTGCCCCATTCATCTGTTAATGGACATTGAGGTTATTTCTACATCTTGATTCTTGTGAATACCACTTCAGTGGACATAAGAGTGTCAGTACCTCTTAGAGATTCTGATTTCAATCATTTTGGATAAATGCCCCATAAATGCAAAGCCATGTTGTATTTAGCCATCCCTCTCACCTCTGAATATGTTAAATATATATAATCTGGAAAGGAGAGAGAGAAAGAGAGAGAGAATCAATCTTCCATCCAAGGATTCATTCCCCAAAAGACCACAATATGTTCTGGGTCAGGTCAAAGTCAGGAGCCAGGAAGTCCTAGTCCTATATGTGGGCAGTAGGGTCCCACGCACTTGGAACCTCTGCTGCCTTCCTAGATGCATTAGGAGGAAGGTGAACCAGAAGCACAGACATTCTTTTGTGATGCTGTCATTGAAGGAGACAATTTATTATGTGACAATAACAGCCTTTTGTCTTTTGTTTTTAACTTCTACAAAAGTTAATCATCTTTTATCACTGAACAAGGTGTATGCTTTCCTATACCAATAAGAAATGTCCATATTTATACTGAGAGTATAACTATACTACTATGTATCTTAGTGTAGTATTTAATAAGAGCTGAGGTTGTTAGAAAAGAAAGATTAACTCCATAGGAATTTGCAGCTATAAAATACTTTATACATTATATAGCTCAGCTCCTTCATTTTATAAATAAGTTCCATGGTCCAGAAAAATGCAGCTTGTTAGTCTGCTGCCTCTCCCTACTAGACTCTTTCCAGCATCACTTTATATTTATAAAATAGGTTTTAAATAAAACATGCTATTGAAAAATTCTACTCCAGGTTCCTACCTAGAAACAGCAAACACACATTTGTTTCTGGAAGCTGCTCTGTAACATTTATGTTGAAAACACTACTCCAAAAGCTAATTAATTAAAAGATATGAGAATTCACTCTCCATTTCCTGGGAAAGCTATTACTAACTGGGCTAGGATCAGAGAGTTGTTTGAGGCCTGGCTTCTCCACATGCTTTCTCTTAACCATAGAAAATTTTCCCAGGGGGAATTTTTGCTTTAGGATGGAGTGAGTAATGCTATTTATTTCATAAAGTTATAAGGATTAGATAAGAGGTTGTATAAGTAGTATACATGTTGTTTTATTGTACAGTGTATCAGTTTACCTTCCTACACATAGGGGAATATGTGCCAGGAGAGGATATATAAGGTTAAGATACAGTGTGTCAGTGCTCCTGCCTCACATGTCTTCTTAACTGGTCTTCCAGAAACAAGGTGACTAACACATCTCCTAATTAAAGGACATCATGAACCTCCTGGTCTCCTAAACTTGACTGTTAATAACCTCCATGTCAATTCAATGCTATTCTCTCTCTTTGATAAACTTTGCCATCCTATACCCCATCCTACACCTCAACCAAAAGTGAGGAGTCCTGTGACTTTAAGGAAAAGTAGATTCCTGACAACTTAAAGTACAGCTCTTTAGAAGTAGTTAAGATAGAAAGAGCTATCCTGTAACTTTTACAGCTTTATTAGTGTGCAATAATAGCCATAACTTGGGCTTTGTGGTGGGCAGACTAAAGAATGCTCTAATCACACTAGGTCCCCTAAAAAGGAGGGATGAAAAAGGTCACTAGGTTTGCCTTCATGAGCAGATGCATGTAAAGAATTATAAAACTTTTACTCGGTAGGACCCTGTGATTTTTCTGCTATTTCCATAATTAAAATTTTAGTAATTTTCTCTTAGAACTTTCGAGAGAAACCCAGTGGAGACTGAAATATGTACATGAGCAGGGGAGGTATGTGTAATAGGTCTCTAGCTGACATTCCTTGGGACTGCATCTCACATCTCGCATTGCTATTTCCATGACACATATATTTTCCATGCAGTGCCCCATGCCCAGAAAAGCCTTGCACTTGGTTTCTTACTCTATTACTGCCACCTCTCATAAATTTATCTTGCAGTGCATAAACATACAAATCCAAATCTGATCTGAGACAATGGAACGAGTGCTTGAAGAGAGTGTGCATCTTCACCATTCTCTTTGTGTTCATGACACTCCACAAACATGGAATTTTTGTGAGCCCTCCGATGTGTGGCAGTTCAGTGAGCCTCAAGGTATACCACCCCAGATAGATGAGTTATATCTTAATCTGGGTAAAGCAGGTGCTGATAGCATTGACAGGGCACACATTTTATGAAACAGAACTTACTTCACACAAAGAAAGAATGCAGTAGTGTTCTAAGAAACATAAATGACCAAGAAATTCCATCAACTCATTTTTCATTCATTATCACTTTCCTGTGTTAGCCAAACACTTCAGATGAAAACATCCCATAGATGACATACACAGAAAATAGAAGATAGTGTAACCTCAGACTTTTCTTTCAGCTCTTTCTTACTCATTAGTAAGTTGAAGGAGAGAGTGCTGGTAAAATACATCTATATCAAGAAGTGAATTAAGATTGGTAGTTTGGGATTGTGCCTCTACCATCCAGGTGTATAAAAAGTTTTTTAAAGATTTATTTTTATTACAAAGTCAGATATACAGAGGAGGAGAGACAGAGAGGAAGATCTTCCGTTCGATGATTCACTCCCCAAGTGAGCCGCAACGGGCCGATGCGCGCCGATCCAATGCCGGGAACCAGGAACCTCCTCCGGGTCTCCCACGCGTGTGCAGTGTCCCAATGCTTTGGGCTGTCCTGGACTGCTTTCCCAGGCCACAAACAGGGAGCTGGATGGGAAGTGGAGCTGCCGGGATTAGAACCGGCGCCCATATGGGATCCCGGCGCGCTGAAGGCAAGGACTTTAGACGCTAGGCCACGCCGCCGGGCCCCAGGTGTATAAAATTTACAGGAGCGGGAATTTGGCACACCAGTAAATCTATCAGTTGGAATGCCAACATTCTGTTATTGGAATGCAGCTTAAAGTCTGGACTTGGCTTCTGATACCAGCCTCCTGCTAATGCGCACTCTGAGAGACAGCAGGGGATGACCCTGGGCGGAAAGCCCTTAGACACTACTTAAGAGCCATTTTGCCATTCAGAAATTTGGGAGCCCTGGAAATAATGTTTCATGAACTAGCTTACTTAGTCCTCAAATATCCAAAGCAATAAAACAAGGCTAAAACTCCCAATGATTTCTCAAATTAGTTCTTTCAGCTATTTATCTTTGGGTCCTTCTTGGTTAAGAATGGAACACAAACCAGGGAGATAACATTGCCCATTCTTGATGTTTCCCTGGTCTCTGAAATTGGTCCAGTGGCAAGTTATGTAAGAGGACTTTATCAGAAGGATGCACTTTCACAGCGGATGTTTTTCTGGCAGACAACTATTCCAACATATGGCATTTCCTTAGAGGTACCCAAAGATTGAAACACTCTCCAGCCTTCATCCACATGTCTTCAAATAGCCAGTCTATAAAATTCACAACAAATAACACTTCGTTTAACACCATCAGAGTGTTAGGAATAGCTAGACTACGGTATATATATTTAGACCACTTTTTGCCTGAATTTAAATTTAAACATTCTCTTGATAGGCAATGAGTTTCATTGTGTACATTAACAACAAGAATGTAAATGAGTATGTTGCATCGCAAAGCTGTGGTTGCATTCACTTATTTTTATCTTGCAAGATTTCAAATATTCAAAAGAATACAAATAATACAAGCTCCTATGTATACAGCATCCAGATTTAACCCAATGTTTACAGTGTGCTGTTTATACTTCCTCTCTCTCTCCCTCTCCCTCTCTCTCACCCTCTGATACCCCTTTCCTCTCTCATAAACAAACCATACAGACACAACTGAAAGTCATTTTATTTCCCTCCCTCACTTTTTTTTATTGTCCCCTCTTGCAAAGAGTAATGTTACTTTAGAATTATTTATCTGTTTCCCATTTCCATGGAGGGATGAGGAAGTTGTTTCTAGGCTTCTCTGGTTAAAAGAAGTGCTGCAGGGCTTGGCATGATGGCTCAGTGGCTAAATCCTCGCCGTGCATGACTAGGATCCCACAGGAACACCAGTTCATGTCCTGGCTGCTCCACTTCCCATCCAGCTCCCTGCTTGTGCCCTTGGAGAGCAGTGAAAGATGGTCCAATGCCTTGGGACCCTGCATCAGCATGGGAGACCAGGAAGAAGCTCCTGGCTCCTGACTTCAGATTTGCTCAGCTACAGCCATTGCTGCCAGTTGGGGAGTGAACCAGCATATAAATATGTTTTTGTCTTTCTCTCTGTAAATCTGTCTTTCCAATAAAAATAAATAAATCTTTAAAAAATATAAGAGCCAGTGCTGTGGTTCATGTTCTTGTCTCTCTGTGATTCTGTGCTCCAATTTCTTTCTGGACTTGGAAACAGCAGGTCCTAAGGTATGATCATCAGCTGTCCTGCCAATTCACTTTGCAAAGTATGTAGTTGATCCAATTACTATACCATCAGCAGTTTCTCACACAGCACTCAAAAACTGGCAAATGTTATGTTAGCCATTTTGATTTTTACTGCTATATTTATCTATTCTAGCCTAACAATAAGTCAACATCCAGAAGAGAAAGTCAACCTTCTATTTTCTTTATTTTTATAGGCTGTCACAACAAGCACTTTCCAAATTTTTGGTCCCCGGAATCTTTCATATTCTTAGAAATTACTGACGATAAGTGAGGGCTCCAAAGAGCTGTTGTCCACGTGTGTGTGTGTTCATCCAGAAATTCAAATGAAAAAGCTTTATGATGTTCATGAGGCCTTTAAAAGTAACATTAATAAATGTGGTATATGTTACATTTTTTATTATAAAGTGTCTAATCATCGGGCCTGGTGGCGTGGCCTAATGGCTAAAGTCCTCGCCTTGAATGCACCAGGATCCCATATGGTCACTGGTTCTAATCCCGGCAGCTCCACTTCCTCTCTATCTCTCCTCCTCTCTGTATATCTGACTTTGTAATAAAAATAAAATAAATTTAAAAAAAAAAAAAAAATAAAGTGTCTAATCATTAAAATTTCTATTTTACATTTTTCACATTTTATAATTTTTTTTTGCTGTGTTGTTAATTGGGAAGCAGCTTGAGTCTCATATCTGCTTCCACATTCAATCTACTATAATGTCATTCAGTATGTGGCTTCTGGAAAAATCCATGATGCACTAGTGAGAGAAAGAGAATAAAAATGGCAAATAATACCCCATCTATGTCTCATGGACCTTTCTCACACTCTATAAATGGGTCTTGGGGAGTCTTAGAGATCTTTGGATAACACTTGGAAAAATGTTATTTCTTTATTATTCTTGGTTTTTTGTTCCACATAATTTTTTTTTAAAGATGTATTTTTATTGGAAAGCCAGAGATACGAGAGAGGAGGAGGAAAGACAGAGAGGAAGATCTTCTGTCTGCTGATTCACTCCCCAACCGGCCATAACAGCCAGAGCTGAGCCAATCCAAAGCCAGGAGCCAGGAACTTCCTCCAGGTCTCCCACGCGGGTGCAGGGTCCCATGGCTTTGGGCTGTCCTTGACTGTTTTCCCAGGCCACAGGGAGAGAGCCGGATGGGAAGTGAGGCTGCTGGGATTAGAACCGGTGCCCATGTGAAATGTTTCCATCTTCTAGTTCTCTCCTCTCAGTGACCCTGTTTGAGTGTACCACCTTTATCTAGTCAGCATGCTCACTGATGAATCTTCCCAGCCTCAGTAAGTCACCACCATCTCTTTTGGACAAGCAAGATTACTGGCATCATCTTCCCTTCCATTCACAATTCACATCCAACCCATTACTCCAGTATCTTGGGGCTACTAACAGCACATGTTTTGAAATAAACCACTTATCCCCTTACCACAGTTGAGTAGTAATCTAGTCAGTGACCTGCCATTTTTACTCTGGCCTCTTTCAATCTATTATTGCATAGCAGACAAGATGATGTTTTAAAAATACAAATCAGGCTACATTCTGTTTGTGAACTCAATGATTTTCTCTCAAATGCCAAGGGTTCCTATCATAGCCCTATTGGATCCTGTGTCATTGACCCTCTACTTATCTCTGAAAATGCATATTCTCTCTAGTCCTTCACATACACTGTGCTCCCCTTTGTTCCCTAACATAGAGAACTTGTTCATAACCCAGGCCTCTGCTCATGCTCTTCCCTGGAAAGGGTTCTCTCACTTCCTCACATGGAGCACTTCTTGCACTGCTCATTGCATCATATACCTTATGCTCCAGTTTTCCATTTAAATGACACTTCTTCAGGGCAGAAGTGTGACAATCTAATTAAATTAGGTGTATTTATTTTTAATTTGTATTTTTCATGATACAGTTCCCTAGGCTCAGGGATGTCCCCTTCCTCCATGCCCATCTCCCCTCCTCTCAACTGTTTTCCCTTGTAATAATAGTACAGGCCTTCTTCAATAGTCACAAGTCCATCATTATTCTATTTAAATGTATTATGGCATACACACATAATCCCACTTTTCACATACCCTATTCTTTTCTGTCACTGCATCTCATTAATATCTTTATTGTTTATTATGATATATAATTTTGTGTATCAATAGTTTTTTCCTTGTTGGTTTATGTTCTTTACATATTCTCTGTTTTCGTTAGGGTCTTTAATGACAGAGACTTATGCCTATTTGTATTACTACTGTACAACCAGCTTTTAATGTGACAAATGTTATGCTGCCCTTTACTGGTATAAAATCATCTTCAATACATATTTGATCAATGCATAGATTTTCAGACTTTCAAGCATGAGAGAAAACACAATTAGTGTTTCTTTAAAAGGTTCACAATAAATATATATACGCACATATATATATACTGGTCCCCCCTAAGGGCATGATCAACATTCAGATACTCTTAGCCTATTGAGAATCCAGAAACCACTCAGCTGCAGAGGAAATTTCAATTACACAATGGAGATTAAAGTTTCAGCACTTGGGAATAATTACAAAGATGTTTTCCATTATATATGTTCAAGAGGAAAAGAATGGCTCAAAAACCCAATGGAAGGGCATTTCAAATGGTAATCAAATTATTATTTTTATCACAATACTAGAACCTTTGTTGCAAAGCCTCAGATCTTTGCTGTAAGGCTGGAAGACTAATTAGTTAGTGATGTGCTTAAAACTCAAGAATTCAGAAAAGCCTGGACTGCACAGGAGTATTTTGAACCATCAGATTATTGCTGGAACCACTAAATGCAGGGCTGATGTGTGACTCATCATCTGAACATAACTGCAGTATTTCCTTCTCCAAGATACATTGGTTATCTGTAATTAATTTACAGGTTGGTATTCTGAGGCATTTTTGTTTTTAAAGATTTATTTATGTATATTAGAAAGGTAGAGTTACACAGAGAAGAAGAGATAGGCAGAGAGAGAGAGGGAGATCTTCCATCCATTGTTTCACTCCCTAAATGGCTGCAGTGGCCAGAGCTAAGGTGTTCCAAATCCAGGAGCCAGAAGCTTCTTCAGGGTTTCCCACGTGAGTGCAGGGTCCCAAGAACTTCGGTCCTCTCTACTATTTTCCCAGACCATTAGCAGGGAATTGGATGGGAAAGGAAGCAGCCAGAACTCAAACCAGCACTCACATGGAATACCAAGACTGCACACAGCGATTTTAGCTTAACTGTACCACCGCACCAGACCTGGTGTTCTTGAGTCTCTATTCACAAGTATTTTTCTCAGAAGTATAGTTGATTTCTCATGTGTGATAATTTTTGTGGCTAAGGGTATGTTTTACAGGGTTTTTTTTTAAAGTTGTTGAAATCATCTTCTAGAGGTCTTTCACCATCTCTTTCTGCATGTTATGATTTTGCCACCAAGAATTCATTCAATTTTCTTAGGTAAAAAAATTGACATTATTTCTCCTCAGCGGAGAACCCTAACCCCTGTTCTTGAGACGTGACTGTGCATTAATTCCATTTCTAGTTTAAAACAACAGTATTTCCTCTCCCAGGGAAAAGAAATTGGATGGAAACACAATTCCACATCAGGAAATGTTTTACAATTGTTCTGGCAGGAACACTTCCTTTTCCCCACTGTGTTCCAATGATGAACAACATTGGAACCTTTCATAGAAGCACTCACACAGAGCAGTCTGCATGGAGATGACGTCAAGAGCAAGAAATGGGGACAAGGAAACCAGGACTGGATCACCAGTGAGTCCCGGGTCACACATTTGAAAAAAGTTAACTCTGGGACTCTTAAATCACTGAAATGAGTAAATTAAGAAAATAAAAACTGTTATGGCTTGGTGAGTCTGCCAAGTACAACTAAAATAATTCTCTTAAACAGAAGGCACTTGATTAATGTTTTGGTTAGTTTTGCCAGTGTTTCTCTTCATTTTCAGATACCTTACAAAGCTTTATTTTTTACATTTTATTATTATTATCATTTTATGATACAGTTCCATAGGTTCCTGGCATTTCCCTTATCCCCTTCCCAATTCCCTCCCCCACCCTGTTCCTCTATATCATTACTAAAGTATAGTTCTTCATACACAGTCATATGTCCATCATTGTGGGCATGGACAATGGAAGAGAGTCCAGCATCCTATTGTCAAGATATAGTGAACAGTTTCATTGTAAGTCCATCTTTGTCTGGAAGTAGAAATGCATACTACATTGTATCCTCACATCTAGATGTTAGTCTCCATTTCACAGCTACTGTACATCCCCTTAAATGAAAAGTCATAATACAAAATCAACAATAAAAAGAAAAATAGAAATTTATAGTGCCATGAAGTTAGCACTCAGACTTCTCTATTTGATATTCCAAAATCTTTTTTTAAAATATTGTATTTCCAGACCATGCCAGGCTTTCCCTTAGCTTTGTTTGCTGTGTTAAAGACTTATTTATTTGCAAGTCAGTTACAGGGAGGGAAGGAAGGAGGAATGAAGGAACAAGAAATGAGAGAGGGGGAAAAAGAGAGACAGAGTTCTCCCTTCTGCTTGCTTGTTCCCCAGATGGTCACAACAGCCAGGGCTGGGTCAGGCTGAAGTCACTGTTTTTCTTTTCAGGCTCTTAGTAGGGAACTAGATTGGAAGAGGAGCAGTGGGGACTTGAATTGGAGCCCATACAGAATGTCAGTATTGCAGAGGTTTTACTTATTTTGCCAAAATTCTGGCTTCATTCCTCTGCTCTTTCTGAAAAACCAATGACTCTTCATTTTATACACTATTAAAATTAGAATGCATTATTCTTTATTCTTCAGAATGCATTTATTCCTTAGCAACTTTATTTGTAATACAACAATATAACATTGTATCTACTAAAGGAATTAAAGCTGTTTAAAAGTACAATTAGTATTTCGGAATTTAAACATGAAAAATACTTTTATTGAAAGTGAAATGATTTAGAAGTGGACTTTGAGGCATGGTGGGTTAAATCATTGCTTAGAACACTGGCATCTCACATTGCACTGGCAGTTTAAATCCTGACTACTCTGCTTCAGATCCAGCTTCCTGCTAATGTGCCTGAGAAGACAGCAGATGATGGCTCAATCACTTGGGGATCTGCTAAAATTTTCTGCCGACTGGTTTCAGGGTGGTCTATCTCCAGGAATTTGGGAAGTGAACAAATATGTGGAAACACCTACTCTTTCTTTCCGTCTTGCTTTCTCCCCACGTCTCCCTCTCTATCATTCTGCCTTTGAATAAATAAGTAAATACATACATTTTTTTAAAATGAAAGATTCAAATAAATGGAAGTGTAATCACATTATGAAAATCATTTGCAATCCAAATTCCCAGTTATCCTAGCTGATATTTTGAAGTATATCTTTCTAGAAAAATTCATATGTAGAAATTTTTTGTTAAATAAAAAACAGTTGAATGTTATGTATGTATACTGACTATATGATTTCATATTTAATAGCAATAGTTTGGCAGCATTGCAAGCCAACATAAATAATTATCATCATCCTGAATGGCTATTTAGTATTTTGTTGTATGGATATGATATGTAGGTTTAACATTTTATTTTCTTTTATTCTTTCTTTCTTTTTTTCTTTCTTTTTTCTTTTCTCTTCTTTTCTTTCCTTTCTTCCTTCCTTCCTTCCTTCTCTCCTTCCTTTCAAAGAAAAAGAGAAAGAGAGGGAGAGGAAAGAGAGAACTAAACGCTCACAAAATTTGGGGCTCTGTCAGGCCAAAGCAAGGAGTCAACCTCCTATCTGGGTAGCAGAAATCTAAACACTGTAGTCGCCACAGATTGCTGCTTCTTGCTGTGGGCATTATTAAGAAACTGAAATCAGGAACAAAGCCTGGATTTCAAACCAGGCTATTCCAGTATACCAAATATCTGTCCTTATATAATATAAATATTCTGTTAGTCAATATAATATCGTCAAGCTCATCATTCAATAAGGAGCAACCATCTTGGTTGGGCTCTAGAAGATGGCGGTCTCCATAGAGTCCACATTTCTCGTAATTTTTGCTTGTTGAAAGAATTTGAAAAAGGACAAAAAGGAGTAGGTGATGCTACAATTAGTTGGGCCTTGAAGATGATGAAGATACAACATTTACAAGGTGGAGAGGCATGATTATTGGACTATCTAGGACAGATTATGAGAGCAGGATTTATAGCCTGAAAATAGAATGTGGATCTAAATACCCATAATCTCCTCTGTCAGTTAGATTTGTAACAAAAATTAGTATGAATTGGATAAATAATTACACTGGAATTATTCATACATCCACAGAGCATACCAGTTTTAGCAAAATGCAAAATTCATATAGCATTAAAGTTGTATGTCAGAAACTAATCTAATAATGTCCAAAGAAAATATGAACCTTCCACAGCCACCACAAGGACAAACATACTACAATTCATTTTAGTGGATCTCAAACTTTTCTTAAAAACCTTCTACTCATATTAATGTCATGATTAAATATTGCAATGCAAAACATCCACACATTCAGTAAAGAATTCCAGTTGGTATACATGACCCAAACATTTATAAGAATATATTTAATATATGTACACCCATTATGTCTTCAGGTACCACAAGGAAAAATGCAGCACAATTTTTCTTTCTCTTGTTGAGGCACTGTCATTTAAACATAAACCTGGCATGCTCCAAGTAGGATTCGAGTTTACAAGATGCAAGCATGGCACGACATGTCAAATGGCGGTGAAAACAGGTGTTGTTGAAAAGTAAAAATCCCAAGAAGGACAAACAGCAATTGGATGTTGTAACTATCTTGCTTAGTAAAAGAGCTGCAGTGGAAATTGTTTAAAATAGCTGGTACAGTGAATATTGTCACAAATTGTGTTAAGTTTTGAAGCAGTGTGGGAGCTGACTACTAGTAGTATAAAAATATGTTCAGGATTATTCTGATTCCTGTATTTATAATAAAAAAAATGTTGGGGAGGGGCTGATGAATTTCCGTTAAAAGCTGTTCCTACGTGTTACATGTAACAGGCATGGCAAATATTTATTTATAATCTTTGTTGAACAAACCATGTATTTAAGTGAAGTCAACAAAAAAGAAAATAGGTGTATGGATTTGTGATTTTTGAGATTAAAATTAGTCCTAAAATGTAAATAAAATGTGAAACGTGTAAGAAAGGAAAACCAGTCATCTTGCTTCCTCAACGTTAGTATTATAAGCTAATTAGTAAGTTGACACATAATTACATGTTTCTTAGCATAAAATTTGAAGGTAATATCTGGCACACTTTAAGTTTCCAAGTGGCCTTCCAAAAATGATTTTACATTCCAGCTTTTTGTATAATCACAAGTCCTCTTTATAGCACCCTCACTTATTTTCAACTACCTTGCAGGTGATAAAAGTTCTACTCTGCTGTTTCAGTTAATTTTTTTTTTTTGATAGCTAATGTATTGGAACTTTTTTATGGGTGAATTACCAGTTTTTACTGTTATATAAGAAACCACACAAGAATGTGGGGTAACAATTCATTACAGCTCAGGATTCTGGGCTTCCGCTGGAAGGATGTGACTTGTCTCATGTTGTGGGTTTAGTTGTGCATTCATATCTCATGGCAGGCAACCTGAATGCCTTTGATTCTAATTTTGATGTAAGAATGCTGGAAAATCAAGCTGGTTTGCATGGTAGCAGCAGGATTCCAAGAGAAGGAACAGAATTTTCAAAGACTGCTGATATTCGACTTGGAATGGGTATATCATCCTATCTTTCTCCTTCTATTTGTCAAAGTGAGTCACTTTGGCCAGCTTGACTCAAGGGGTGGGTATGAGCCTCCACTTCTTTAAGCCAATACCTAAAAGTTCCTATTGCAGGGACCAGGGACACAAGAGAGAAATTCTAGCTATTTTTGAAATCATCTACTACCTATATTTTCTTTAGATCAATATATATATCATAAGCAGATTAAAATCCTCAATAAACTCCTAGGAAACAAATTCATATTTTGGAACACATTTAGAGTTTATCCTCAATGTGAAGGGTAGATAATGATAGATGTATTTCTCCATCTGTCTCTTGTGTTAGCAAAAGCAGTAATTTAATGTCTTCAATTCATAGTATCCTTTTCCTTCACAGACTAATTCAAGTGTAGGTTTTTTGCTTAGCCTCTCTAAAACAAATTCATTAGCTGTGAATTTCTTCCTAAATACACTTTAAAATAAAAAAATTAAAATGGATTTTTTTTGATTAAAATGCACTGTGTTTCTTATTTTCCAGATTTTTGATAACAATAAGCTTCCTAATAAGAAAGTTTCTCCCCTTATTAAATTTTCCTGGCATCTCATCCAGGAAATTTCTTTTAAATAATTTCTGCTAACATTTTTCTATGCTGAGACTGAGATTTGAAGGACTTTTATTTCAGAAACACAGGAATTATTTGTAAAGATTAGTTCAGGACAAAGTAAAAACCTAGAATCTATGAACCAAATATTCTATTTTGGATATGAGACTCTTCATACTGAAAAGACAATTAAAAGGCATAAACAAAGGACTGGAAAAATATTCTTTTATGTATTTTGATTTCCTAAGGAATGTAGGATACATTGCAAATTTGAATATGTTCTAGTTATCTCTAGACATGGTACTTAGCCTCAATATTTCTAGTCATTCATTTGTTAAATAATTAGAGAATATTTACTTTTTATTGCTCATAACCAAAGGCACAGTTCCTTTGGTCATTAAGTTTATAATCTACTGTGAGATACAAATAATTAAGCAGGGGATTGTAATCATTTGTAAAGAGCAATTCTTCTGAGATCCAGGCAAGAGGCTCCACAAATTTATATCTCAAACCCCCTAAAATAAATTTATCAAAACACATATCAGTATTCTAAGATAAAAATGCAACAGACTGAGGTGAGGAAAAATAACCTTCAAAAGGATTATTATAACAGGGATGGCAGTGGGGAGAAGCACTGCAGCCATAGGGAAGAGGACTACTATGATAGAGGAGATTACAGCCTTATGAGAGGGGACCACAGCAACGGGAAAGGGAGGGAAGTACAGCCATAAGGGAAGGGACCATAGCAAAAGAACAGGAGATTATAGCAAAGTTCATTGGGATTGGGGCAGGGGACTACAGTAATTGTAGTAGGACTGTTAAATTTACCTAAAACGTACAATGGGAATGGTGGTTTTTTTTGCATACTGTGATAGGGCTTGGCTTCATATCTGAACAGAGTTGAATCAATGTTAAAACACATGAGGGTATGAGAAGGAAACAAAGAAAAAAATTACAACTCAGGGACATTTGCAGGTGAGGGATGAAGGTGGGGGCTTTGGTGGGTGCTGAAGGAAGACTCTCCAACTCCATGAAATTGATCTCTACGCAAAGGGGCAAGAGATGACCCATGGATTGCACTTGACATTGGGAAAATTTTCTTTTCTGCCGAGTCATAAGCATGATCATAATAAGCTTCTGATGATAACTAATCTTAAACATTGTAAAGCAAGTACAAAAAATATTTCCAGTTAGAGGAAAATATTCACTTATTTACTTACTTTGGTGGGGTTGGGAGTAGAGTGTAAGATATAATTTCACTATTGGCAACACATATGAGTTCATTTCTGCTCAATGTTCCCCTTGGAGTCAGAATCACCTCCAGTATTTAAGAACAGCTCAGTTTATAAACACTATGGGATTTCTTCTTTTTCAGAAAGCACACTCTTAAATCTTGCAAAGTTCTGTCCAGGATCAAACAAATGATCCGGAACAAAAGGTCAACATGACCTATCTTGCTCAATAGTCTGAAAATCCGTTTTGAGAAACAAAAACACAAAATGCTCTTCCTCAAAGAACCTTTTCAGCATTTAAAGCTTTAAATACAAAGTTTCTGAGAAAGGTAAATTTCTCTAAATTGCAGTTTCTAAAAGCTTCAATAACTTTTCAATAATAATAAAAAAGATGCCTAGGGTCCTGTTGTCTAACTCTCTGAGACACCAATTAATGGGAAAGAAATATAATCCATAATAGACTTGTTCTAGGAACCCTGGGCAGAAGTCATTTAACATTCTGTACAGCATTCAGTGACAAAGGACATGCTATTACTATTTTGAAATACTGTAGAATTTCCTATTTATTTTTTAAACAAAATCATAGCTTTTGAAACTGAAGCTTAGATTTTGACTCAGCTTATTTGCTTTCCTAGGTATCAGGTATTTGGCCTCTATACATTTGAGATTGATTAAGTTAGGTATACACAGCTGGAATAATTCTGATTTATAAAAAAAACACATTATTTTAACCCCAAAAGAAAAGTAACAAAAAGTATAAACAATTCAACAAAATGCAAGATAATGTACTGTGATGGCTCACAGTCAGTTTCAGAAGGTAATAGTTGGGTGAGGAGGGGAAAAACATCAAATAATCTTTTTCAGTTACATCCCACACTCCTTTCAGAAGTGGGTGCTTCAATTTCCCCACTAACTTCCAGCCATTCCATTCTGCCATCATCCCCATAACTCTGTCAGTAATTCTCCTAGAAAAAAAAAATCCGGTGTTCCTAATGCCAGAAAACTGTCCTCTTTTGTTTGGTTTTGCTGATTACTAAGATATTTTTGTGTATGCTTAGAGTCTTTCAATATTGTAACTCTTTACACATGTATACCAGCTACAACTTTGTGTTTACTTGGTTAATAATCTTCATTAACAGAACACAGGCTTCAGCAAAAAAAGAAAAATATATGAAGTCTAGGCAAATTATGTGTGTTTGTGTGTGTGTGTGTATAAATTAGAGCCATGGCATGGATTGGCATGAGATGTTGTAGAAAAGAATCACAATAAGCAAACCATATGTGAACAGTAGCCTCAGGACGCAGCATTAAAGTCCAGGTTCTTCATCTGACTTTGGTGGGATGGCACTGAACATTGGTCATTTTAACATTTTGCTACCTCTGCCTTTTTTTTTTTTTGCAGGGGAAGGTGCATATATTTTAATAGGTGTTTTGAAGCAGCAGGTACCTCTTAGAAACACTCAGTTCACTTCTAGCTAACTGAGTATAGTAAGTCTCTGTCTTTGGCACTTCAGTGAGATGTTAAGATGATGGACCTGGACTTTGCATCAGTTGGTTCCCTATTAGTTATGGGAACGATTCACACTTTGCTTGAAGCACCCAAGAAACACCCCACCAGTGGGGGGCAGGTGTGGGGTGGTAGAGGAAAGGCCTTGAAAGAGGACAAAGAAATTAGGGTTTCTGATCATTTACATTGGCAACATTTGTATTTATTTTAATTATTGGCATTTTATATAAGGCTCTGTTTAGAGACAGAGACATGGTGCTTTTTTAAAAGTTTGAGAAACTGTACCTCTAACACTGTGGTTCACTCTGGCAAGTAGCCCAGCCCCAGCCATTATAAACATTTGTATGGAAGAGTTTTCTCTCTCCATTTCTTTCTGAATCTTAAAAAAAAGGCAAAAATTTTAAATTCCTTTCTCCATTTTAGACTTTCACATAAAGCACTACTTGAAAGTTCTTGTTAGTTCATATCCTCAGTAATATTCCTACTGTAGTCGTATATTGAGAAGTTTAATTTGTATTTCCCTATGCTTAATAGCATTGATATTTTAATGAATTTGTCTATTTCCTTCATAAAGTATGAGTCCTATGCTCACATTTTTACTAGGTTGTATTTTTTAAGTTAATGAGTGGTAGGAACTCTTTTATATATTTAGGTTATGAGTCTTTTGGCAGATACACGTATGAATATTAATTTCTCCAACTCTGGCTAGTATTTCATTTTCCCAATCGCATATTTTACCAATAAACTTCTTATTTCTAGATGTTTTATTTAAAAAGTGTTTAAAAATCTTAATGTTTATTTATCAAACTTTTCTTACTATTCTGGATAGTACTTTTTAGACTTAATTTTTTATTTAAAATGTTAATTTTAAATTAGTATTGAACAGATTCCATGTGATTTTTAGATACAATTCTAAGAACACCACGTCATTGTCCTCCTTCCTTCCTGCCCTATCCTCCCTCAAGTTTGAACAGTAGTGGTGAAACAGATGCCATTGCCTTATTCCTGACTATCCAGGGAAATCATTCAGACAATCGCTGTTAGGGAAGAAATTAGCTATAGGTTTCGCAGATTCCCTTCACTAGGTTGAGGAAGTTCCCTTCTTTTAAAATTTTTACTTTAAAATGGATCCCAAACTGTATCATAGTTAAATAAGTTATTTCATATATACAAATATTAATGGAAGCGGTTTATAATTAGCTACAATAATAACTACATAATTTCAATTTTTATCCTACCTACCACATTTGTCTTATAATTTGACCTATCTTAGCTGACATTAATTGTTTAGCTTGTGAACTGTTCTGAAAATGTTTAAATATCAATATTTGATGTTCCTTTTTGAGTGTATATTTCCTATCCAAGTGTATATATATACAAATACATACATACAAGCATTTACATTCAAAAATGTGTTATTGAAACTCTTCAAAAGCAAGATTCTCAAACATATTAGAAAATTCTATGTAAAATGAAACTTATCATAAATGACACATATATTTTTAGCAGTAAAATTACACAGCAGTATAAACATTTCAAAACATCCATTTTCCAAGTGGTTTTTTATGTAACAGATATCTATCTTTGGAAGAGAAGCATTTTTTTTCCCTTAAAAATAATCCACCTTATTCTGAAGTGCAGCTACAATGTGACTTTCCTAGTAAAACATAATTTGGCCTGTAGTATTGCAACAGTTGCCATAATGATCTTTCTGGCATAATGTTCTCTTCACTCTACTTTCTGTACTGCGTCACAGTCATCTGATTTAAACCAAAACTGGACCAACTCTCTCTCTCTGTGAAAATGTCCATGGATACAAAGTAGGCTTTAGGGTGAGTACTAACCTCTGGCCTGTGCCAGATCCCTCAGACACTCCAGCTCGTTCTGAATGAAGGATCATGGATTCTAGCCTCAATAGTCTTTTCACTATTCTCTGCACAGAGGATTTTTCAGGCCTTTTACATTTGCATGTTCTGCTGAAGCACTCAGAATACTACTCCTCCATCTGCAAAGGTTCTCTACCCCATCTATACTCAGCACAAAAGTCAGATTTGTCCTCCTTGTTACAGCCAGAGTTGATGTGTCCCACCCCAGCTGCCTAACATTTCCTCCCCATTTAAAGTAATGGGAGAAACCTGCATTTTTTTCAACAATTAAAATGATTACATCCCAGATAGGAGAACCTGGTTTGAGTTCCTGTTTCTGCTTCTAGTGCAGCTTGTTGCTAATGCAAATCTTGGGAGGCAGCAGATGAAAGCTCAGTTGGTTGGGTCCCTGTCATCCAAGTGGGAACTCTGCACTGAGTTGCTGGCTGCCAGATTCAGCCTAATTTGGCCCTTGTTGTTGAAAACATTTGGGGAGTAAACTACCTGATGAAAGATATATCTCCCTCTCTGTCTCTATTTCAATTTTTCTCTTTCTACTCTTCAAATAAATAAAATAAAATAATTTAAAAAATGTAAGTCCTAGGGCCTGACCATAGCCTAGTGGCTAAATTCTTGCTTTGCATGCCCACAATCCCATATGGGTATTGGCTCATATCCTGGCTGCTCTACTTCCCATCCAGTTCCCTGTTTGTCGCCTGGGAAAGCAGTAGAGGATAGTCCAAAGCCTTGGAATACTGCATTTGTGTGGGAGGCACAGAAGCTCCTGGCTCTGGGCTTGGATTGGGTGAGCTCTGGCCATTGTGGCCACTTGGGGAGTGGACCAGTGAACAAAAGATCTTTCCCTCTGTATATCTTTCTCTCTGTGTATCTGCCTTTTCAATTTAAAAACTAAATAAACCTAAAAAAATTTTAAAAACGTAAGTCCTAGAATACTATGCTGTGAAGAAAAGTTCACAAACAAGTTCGTTTCTCCCACTATACATGAACAGGTGAATCCTAACAATAAATATAGGAAACTCAACACATTTTGTTAAGTAAACAAGTGAAGCAGATAGATAATAGCATAGAAAAGAAAATATTTTAGAATTAAGATTTTTTTTTACCAACATATTTTTATTTTCTTTTGTTATAAACTCAGAAAAAAATTGAATGAGGCCAGATCATTAAAGATTGTATAGCTTAGTTTTATTTCTGGATTTTTCAACAAGAGAAAAATCGCAGTTCTCACATTAGACTACAGCTGCTATTCGTTTGAGTTGTCCCATTTTCAGTAATATGCATAATGAATAAATATTAGAATTCAATAATGAACAGTAAGATTAGGTGATGACTAAGGATTAATTTAACTACATAAACTGAAGAGGATAGAAACTAGTCTCTGAAGTACTACTTATGAATGACTAATTATGGTGACATCCATAACACAGGTAGAAATACTAGATTAAAATTAAGAGAAAAATTTTTAGAAAAAGATAAAAGTCTCCAGACAGTGAGATCTACTAGACTGTGAAATAGGCTTTCAAGTAAAGTGATAGAAACAGAATCCCTGGAGACATTCTAAATAAAGGGGACAATGAACTAGAAAGTATTTGTCTGCCAAGAATTTTACACTGATGACTGGAACAAGAAGGGGTAGAGAATGGGGAGATGACCAGATGTGGCCCAGAAAAAGAGTTAAGAGAGGAGGGCTGAGAGTGTGGAACTCCAGAAAGGATTTACTTAGGAAAAAGGCAGATAGCATTTGTAACCACAGAATGCAGTCAGGAATATGACCTAAAACTACATTCAAACAGATGTTTGTAAGTTGCTAGAAAAGGCCATCTACAAACAAAAACTGAATGGACAGAATAGATCTTGATCAAAGAGAAGGTCTATGGATTCAAAGAGTTTAATCTTGGTGTAATGAAGAGCAGGGCAGAAGGGCAGATTCCTGAATTAAGAATTAATTTTTGCATAACAGAACATAAATAGTTTCTTATGCTCTTCCTATGTACATTGTGTATTTGTCAGCCAGGCATATAACAGAATGAATGTTTGCTCAACATTTGTTGAAAGGAGAGAAGACCAGCTAAAAGTTACATAATCAAAGCACATATATGTAATGAAGACTAATTTTACAGTAGAGTAGAAGACACATCAGAAGAGAGAGGCTCCAGTTAAGACCACCACAGACTGCCACTTAGGGCAGGATATAGACATGAACTTTCAAACTTTTTGCCAAGAAGAAATAGATGTTATGCTACAACTCAGTATACATACACACTCACTCACAGGTGCATGCAAGTCACAGAATACTACATTCCTTTTAAGTAGGATAAGGTTTGAAATGACTTTTTGCTTCCCCTTTCATTATTTTTTTTAAAATTCTGGCTAGCATTAAAAAGAATCAAATTCTACCACTTGTAACCAAATGGTCCCAACTAGAGACCATTATTCTCAGTTAAATAAGTAAACTCCAAAAGGACAAATATCACACATTCTCTCTGATAGAAGGCAACCTCCAAGTAAAATACAAGATCAATAGATAGATAGGTAAACGTGCATGTACATATAGTCATCTAGAGGAGCTGTATAATAGAGACTATCATACAGAAATGTGAAGAAAAAATGCAATATGCACTCTACTTCCAAAATGAAATATGGATTCCTAATGAAACTGCTAGATATACCTTGCCAATAGGATGCTGGACACTGCCATTTCCCATACCTACATTGTCAGAACATACTTAAATAGCAGAATGATGGACTTACGAGTTTTGTGAAGGAATATATGAATGTAATAAAATAGGGGAAATCAGGTGGGGGAGGGAGACAGGAAAGTCCCAGAGCCTTTGAAACTGTATTATAAAATAAATTAATTAATTACAATTTTTGCCTAAGATACGCTAAATGGATTTCATGATCAGCTCATGTTATAGGTCCACAACTTACAGAATGAAGAGCTTTGGATTTAAGACAAACAACCAATTACTATCATCAAAAAAGACAACACATTGGATATATTCTTGAAAAAAATAGACAAGATATTTTTAATTAACGTGGGACATTTCCAGCAGTTAATCACTTGGTCAGATCATGGAAGTGCAGCCACACAAAGTAAGATGTTGTTAACTTCTGACAAACTGTCAATATGAACTTGCCAGGGCTTTAGTTGCACCAAGATATCCTTAAAAGCACAAACCACACAGCATTTTTAGAAAACTGACTACATACCTGAAGCGTAGGATTCAGTTCCTATTCAATGGATTGCTCTGTTAGCTTAGATGAATGCCAATCTCTGCAGAAAGCTGAAAAGAAAATTGTTTTTGTTGTTATTTTGACCAAAAAAAAGTATGTTGCAAGCCTTCTTGATGAATACAGAGATAAAGTGAATTTCAGGGTTAAAATCCACCAAGCCTTCAACTTCTAGATATTTTCCCCAAGGATACAGATCCTTTCTAGTTCTGCAATTCCTTCTGGTCCAAATCTCTTGGATAAAAATATTTATAAATTGTTCTAGTTTCGGCTACTCTTCCCATTGGCAGAGATAGAAAATCATGTTGCTGTCTTCACTTCCCAATGGGTCTGTTCATCTAATTCTCCCTTCATTTCTTAATAGGTTTAGAAGGATCCTCCTTGGCATGCACTTCTCTCCTGACACAGGAGTAAAAGGCCATCTTCCTTCCTTTTATCCCTTTGGCTGGCAATAATCTCTTCTTGTCTTGTCTTGTCCCTAAATGACATTGTTTATACTCACAGGGATTCCTTTACCCCTCTTTCTTCCTGGTGGCTTAAGAAACCCACCTACCTCCACACCTCATTTGTCTGAGTGCATTCCCTGGTGATGCCTTGCTGGCAGTCACTCAGTCCTCTGCAAGTTCTTTTTTAACTTGGCCTCCCCGCTGGGTCTTAATTATGTCTTTCTGAAAATTCTTTAGCTTTCTTAAAGTCTTGTGAATGTCAGTGCTGTGGGATTTTAGCTAATGAACCCTCCAGGAAGGAAGACCTTTATAAGCCACTGTGTTTTTATTTTTTTATAAAGAAAAAACAAAATAGTTTTTTAAAACATCTTGGGAAAGTGCTGGTTTGCACTACACACTCAAAGGAGACAGATTGTCCTTCACTGCTCTTCTGCCAGCAGCAGGGAGTCCAACGGTTCCATTCCTGTGCAGCACAGCTGAACAAGCTTGGGTTTCGAGGCAGGCACATTTGGGTTTGCAAACACTGAGTCCATCACTTTTTTGCATATTAAATATCAAGTACAGTGGCTGTCACACTTGACTGTGTATCTTAACATCTTAGAAATTAATAAAGAGTTCAGAGGTTTACATATATCAAGATTATCTGCATTTTAAAGATTCATTTTTTTATTTTGAAAGGCAGAGTTACAGAGAGAGAGAGAGAGAAAGAGAGATCTACCATCTGCTGGTTTGCTCCTCAAATGTCTCCAATGGCCAGTAAGTACTTAGCCAGTTCAAAGACAGGAGCTGGGAACTTCTTGTGGGTCTTCCACATGGCTGCAGGATCCCATGGCTTTGGGTTCAGGGCATCAGTAGAAAGCTGGATCAGAAGTGGAGCAACTGGGACTTGAACTGGAGACCGTAGGGGATACTGGCTATGCCAGGATGCTGGCATAAAGGCTATCTAGTTCTTTTTAACCAAGATTGCTGAGATTCTGGCACACAGCAAAATAGGAGATACATCAGTCTAGCATCTTATGGACACCAAAAATATGTTAACGCTTTGCCCTAGTTTTACACTCAAAACAATCTAAAAGTAATTTGAAGTAATCTTGACTTAACCTTGGGTTGTAGAGTTCAGAGAGCTGGAGAGGAAAGAACTTATGTTGAAGATAAATCTATTTTAGGTTTCTGAACCTGCAGTCCTAGAGGGTAGATCTTCTAGCCTACCATCACCATGCCTGACTAGTGATTGTTGTCTTTTGTGTACTGATAGAAAGTTTTGAACATTAATTAAAGGGTAAAATTCATCTCACATTTAAAAAGGTTTTTGAAATAATTTATGCTTTATTAAACTTAAGTTAATATTTAATATTTTTAGAAAGTCCCCATTTTATTTTACTTGTGCATATATCATATTACTATTACTTACATCTCTTTAAAAATATTTATTTGTTTATTTCTTTGAAGAGGTCTACAGAAATTCATGTGGGCTTCTGGCTTCCGCTAAAGCTATGTTCAAGTGAAAAGAAGTTACCTCCTATTTAACAACAAGGAAAATTTAGAAAACCTAGAAAGGTATAACTTTCTTTGACTTCATTACAAAACTGAAGTCACAGGGCAACCAGTGCCTAAAATCTAAGAGAAGTTTCTCCAAAGAGTGGTAGGTCATGAACTGCGGTTTATAATGAGAAAAGTCATTTTAAAAATTATTATCGGGCCCAGCGGCGTGGCCTAGCGGCTAAATCCTCGCCTTGAAAGCCCCAGGATCCCATATGGGAGCCGGTTCTAATCCCGGCAGCTCCACTTCCCATCCAGCTCCCTGCTTGTGGCCTGGGAAAGCAGTCAAAGACGGCCCAATGCTTTGGGACCCTGCACCCGCGTGGGAGACCCAGAAGAGGTTCCTGGTTCCCGGCTTCGGATTGGCGTGCATCGGCCCGTTGCAGCTCACTTGGGGAGTGAATCATCGGATGCAAGATCTTCCTCTCTGTCTCTCCTCCTCTGTGTATATCTGGCTGTAATAAAAATGAATAAATCTTTAAAAAAATTATTATCAAAGCTTTTAATAATTGTTAAAGGTTGAGTGTAAGCTAGCCTGAGAATGTAGCTCAACATACACTCAGAAGAAAGATTCAGAGCAGGGCAGGAGCCCAGGGAAAACTGCCCCTGTGGTTAAGATTGGAAGAGGGGAGCCGCCATCACTGTGACACAGACATGAAGTAGCTCCTGGCCTACTCCTTTCTTCTCTATTTTTCTTCTGGAACAAAAGACTTCAGCAAGTTCTTTTATTCCTGGGACAGAGGTAATGTTTCATGTCCCTAGGGAAAACAAAGAGAAAAAAAAAATCTCTGAACAGTCAAAAGAGAGACTGCACTGTTGAAGCTTAAGATTATTAGAAATCTCTTATCACCAGGGATGATACAGGAACCTCTCAAATAAGATATGCTAAAAATAGAGGATAGTTTGGTTGTTATAAGAAGAAGGCCAAGATCACTGGCCTTTTTTCCATTACTGAGACCCTGTGACACAGGCACTATGGAAGATGGAGGATGAACCAAGAGCATAGCCATGGTCAGGCTACCTAGTGTCAAGTAAGCATTAATAGCCATATACTTGTGAAATGGAGCCAGAGCATGGAGGTTCTCCTTCCCACAGGAATACTGTTACATTCCTGAAATTTGAGCACACAAGGAAAGCCTAAAGATCAGTGTGGCACTGACAGAAAAAAACCTCATCCTAGACATAAAATAATACTACTAAATACTATCTATCTATGGTGCAGTGAGAGTAATCAAAACAATAAAATCTAAATCCAGCTTGCAAATCAATAGTTGGTTTATATATATAGCTTATTTTTTTAAATGAATCACCCGGAAAGTACTGGTTTGCACTACATACTCAAAGAAGACAGATGTATATACATACATATGTACATATACATACATACATCTACATATACACACAATAGAGTTTCAAACTCTATTGTAAAGATCTATGAAAAAAAGGCATCCTTAACTTTGGGCAAAAATTTTATTTCTCTCAAGTATTTAGTGTGATAAACAGTATGCTTATCTTCCATCAAAAACAAGTTGTAAGACATTAAGAAATGTGAAGAAAAACAAAGACAATACATTATCAGAAGACAGGCCAATGAACAGAACCATAGAAATGAATGACTTAAAAACTTAGACAATAATATTAAAACAGTAATTATTAAGATATTGACCAAATAGTAAATAACAGAATGCATAAAGACATGTAGAATTTCAGCACAGTAAGATAAATTATAGTGTTTGATTAAAATTTTAGAAATAAAAACAGTAACAGTGATTTAGAATGCCTCCAATAGGCTCATCAGCAAATTTGACACAAACAAGGAAATAATCAATATATCTAAGGATATATCATCAGAAACAATAAGAACTAAAAGAAATTATAAAATGAAAACAAAATTACATCAAAGGACTGCAGGATAATATTGAAGATAGACTCTTCAATTCATGTAGTTGGGATGGTAGAAATAGAAGAGAAAGAAAAGAATGTGTGTTTGAAGATATGGTGTCTAAGAACTCTTCAAATTGTTAAAAACAAAATATAGAGAGAAAATCTAGACTCCACCTGTTACAGTTAGGGTAATATTTTGGTGCCCCCAGGCTCATGTATTAAGGGCCCGATCCCCAGAGTCTTATGGTAATGCATTAAGATGAATCTACTATGATTATAGCATTGGAAGGTGTATCAGAATTCATTTAGGGCCTGAATCATACATGTATGATAATCATTTTAATAACGAGACTGAAAAACTTTTAAATCCTGAAGGTATTCTAAAAGACAGAAAGAATAAGGAGGAAACTACTTCATGATGATTTTGTTGTGTTACAATTATTTGATAACTATTAAATAATTTACTCATTAATTTGCAAATATTTGTTGAGCCCTTCCTCTGGACCAGGTCTTATGCTAAGTTTTAGGTATGTTATAATGATTAAGACAAGCATGACATCCTTCCATCAGGAATTAGATGTCATCTCAAATCCTAGCTAAAGAAAAACTGGAATAGCAGAGTACTTCATTTGCAATCATTCTGAATAGATAAGCACTGCTATAACGGCACTAGAATATCCTCTAGCATAAAACCAGTTCTTATGAGAAGTTAACAACATTGTCAAATAATTTCTATTCCTCTTATTTTTCTTGATGATTTGATGTCTCATTTCTCTAATGACTCTTTCCAGGCTGAAAGTGATCTTTTCATTTCTTCATCTTTTCCATTTATTTTATTCTTCCTTATCTTAAAAAAGTCTTCTGTCATGTTTCCTTCTTCAAATGGTTTGTTCCTAGAAAGTGGAGTGTAGGGTAAGATGTAGGAATAGTCTCTGTAAGTGGATGGTACAGTTTCAGAGTCTCCAGGATTTTCTTCTCTTAACTATACCTGGCACTGCATAAAGACTGGTGTTCAGAATGCTGTGGACTCCTCCAGAAACATCATAGAAAATGTTTTTTTTGTTTGTTTTTGTTTTTTTTTTTAGAAATGGTAGTTTAATTTCTTCATTAGAAAAAGTTAGATTTTCAAGCTAGACTAAATTTCAGTATTTTCCAACCACATTTCTGTGCTCCTTTAAAATGCTCTGAAGTATCAGATTAACAATTAAGTAGTTCAGTGATAAGTCCTCAAACTTCACTGACTATAATCCTTAGGATGGGATAACATGGGATGTATGTAAAGATTTGAAATGTCCTTATTCAATGCTTCTGTTGTATTTTCTTTTCTGTAAACCCCTCCCATTCAAACCTTAAGGGTGAGATTTTTCTTCTTGGCATTCTGAATAAATAGTGCTGAATATCAAGCAAGGGGACTTGAATTTAAAGAAAGAAACATTGAAATTTAGAAACAAAATAGAAGGTAAGCAATTATTTAATAGATGAAGATACAGGTTAAGGTTTGGTTAAATAATTTTTTAAAATGTGATACATTCACTATATATTCTGACCTTCACATATGTCAATTCTTGCATTATACACATGATTCTAGATATTTTTGTACAAAATTCTGCACTCTCTTCAGGAATACAGTTCAGATTTTGATAATTGTTTTGATTTCAACATGACTGTTTTAATTATTTTCTCAATTTTAACTGATTAATTTTAATGATAGATTTTACCATCATATTAAACAATATGGTTTTTAATATAAAAGAAATTACTTAAATGATCCCAGCATTAAAATGAATAGCAGTTGTGTGAAATAATGTGTGATTCCACCCAATATAAAATATGTGGACATAACAATTACACACCATCTGTTAAACTGGCATCTTGTTGTACAGGAATGAAAATTCAATTAAGTTTTATTATCAAGAAGTGTAAATGACAGATCCCATATGAAAGTCCACAGCCAGCAAACTGTCCAAATAAAGAATGCGATGTCATACAGCTAATGAGTTGGATTGGATTTCCTGATTGCATACTTTGTAAATAATGTAGTTGTTCTCCAGTTCTTGGAACTGAGTACTGCTTGTATGCATAGATGTTGTTTTTCAAGTGATGCCCATATGGAAGGTAAATTGGAATAGTTGTGTGACACAGTCCAGAGCTGTCTGGTTAGTGCATGATTCACTACTTAAACTGCAAAGACCAAAATTAAATCATGCATGAATAAAAGAATGACTTGAAAATGGAGGGAAAAAAAATCAGCCCAGCAGTCTCTAATGAATTTTGGTTCCTGGGAGCTTTTATCCATGGCTCATTGACCCAGTCACACCTCTGGAGAACTGATGTTATGATCCAATAGTGGTTCAGCTGTGGTTTTGACTCATGCCAGCAGAGAAAAGCTACTAGTGGGTATCAGGACAAGGGTCTGGATTACTATTGCGGGGACAAATGATGTTGATGCTTTTTAGCATGAATTATGTTTCACACCCATTAAACAAGGTCTTTATTTTCTAATCTATCGCTGTTCATTATTACTGGGAATAGTTAAGAAAAAAGAATTTATACTAAAATCCAAATCGCCCAAGTAATAACTGGAAAAATTGTCAAAAAGAAACAATTTTCATTCCTGTAAAACAAGCTAAAAATAAACTAAGGCTATTTCTCTTTAGTACATTTCTGAAAAAAACATAATTAAGTAGAGCGGTAATGCATCATCAAAGGCATAATGTACAGTTACAGACCCTCGGAAAGTCACTCAAACTCTTCTAGGACTTCTGCTGAGTAATGTAGCCAGAATCCCATGCTGGATGCAAGAAGACTCTGCAGCTGGATGAAGTGCCCTCTTGAGCTGACATTTGCAGGTTTCAAAGTCATCAAAGTCTGGGTCACTTGGCTCAGGTCCTTGAACCTGCTTGTGTGGTGGGTGCTGGGTCCATGAACTGTGGGTGTTGGGGATTCTGGAGGGCCTGGGCCGCCTGGCCCGGGTCCTTGGACCCACCTGCACAGTGGGTGCCAGATCCGTGAGCCCCAGAGGTGTGGGGTCTGGTGGGCCCTGGGTCACCTGGCCCGGGACCTTGGACCACCCTGCAAGAATTGGTCCTCTTCCATGGGAAAGATGCAGTAGTGGACGGCTGGCACAGATCCACATAGAGGATACAACAGCCCATTGGGGCCTTCAGAAGATATCTGGTACCATAGCAGAGGAAGGAGAATAGAACAGATTGGGCAACTACCCCCATCCAACGGTGACAGAAAATATCTGAACAAATGGAGACTCTAAGGTGGACTATGTTATCCAACGGACATTGAAAGTGTTCCCTCATCCTTGGATCTGTGAGATCGACAACATTTTAGAACTATCAAACTACCTGGGCCTGGCATGGTGGCCCAGTGGCTAAAGTCCTCGCCTTGAAGGCACTGGGATACCATGTGGGCGCCGGTTCTAATCCTGGCTGCTCCACTTCCCATCCAGCTCCCTGCTTGTGGCCTGGGAAAGCAGTGGAGGAGGACCCAAAGCCTTGGGACCCTGCACCCGTGTGGGAGACCTGGAAGAAGTTCCTGGCTCCTGGCTTCGGATCGGCACAGCACTGACCATTTTGGCCACTTGGGGAGCAAATCTTGGGACAGAAGATCTTCCTCTCTGTCTCTCCTCCTCTCTGTATACCTGACTTTGTATAAAAATAAAATAAATCTTTAAAAAAAAGACCACCCAGACATAACTCTTGGAGCATATGACACATTGGGACCCTGGGTCGATATTGGGTGGCCGTTCGCCATCCCCAGGTGCTGGAGTGTTTGGGAGGCTGTGTGTGGCTTCTTCCCTTATCTCCCTGCTTCCCCCAGATATAGGAAAAAGAAATGGAAAATTTGGAAATAATGATCATACCCACTTTTTCCTGACCCTCAATCTTTCCCACCCTGATCAATTATGTAAGCATCATCTAAAATAAAAATTTAAAAAAAGAATGGACAAACTTCAAGATCAAGAATAAAAAGTTCTTACTTGTGTTGAGCCTACATCCTCAGGTTTTGTATAGGTAGAATACAAAAGTCATCTAGAAAACCTGGCACAATGGACTAGCACTTAGGGTACACTAGAGCAGCAGACAATTGTCAGGTTGCAGGTAAGTTTTCACCTAAATATTTGAAAGTTCAGACTTTCAGTCTATAGTTGCATCATTTTGATGAATGTTACACACATATATTCACATTTATCAGCATATAAAACATTTCTATCACACTTCACACAGAAAATTGTCTGAAGGTCCCAATGGGCCCCAAAGGCCCCAAATTAGCTTCTTGCTAATCAATCCCCTTCCCACCATTATTCAACATCTTACCTGAGTTATATCACTAGATTTATTTTTCCTGTTACAGAATGTCATAAAAATGAAACTGTACAATATGTCCTGTCTGTTTTTTATCATGATGTTTCAGATGTTAATACATTTTGGCTTTAGCATATATTAATAGTCCATTCAGTTTTATTTATGAGGAATGGAGCCTATTAAAAACTACCAAGAGAGCTTGCCTATTTTCTTATCAGTGAACTCATACTACTTTTATCTTTAACTATTTTAAAATTATGATGAAAATTTGTGTATCATGTTTTTAAGGACATTTAATTCCTCTTGAGTAAATACTTCAAGGAAGTAGAATGCCTAGATAACGTGGTAGACATATATTTAACTTTCTAAGACATAATTCATGTTCAAAATGATTGCATCATTTTTATATATATATTTTTATTATATTATTTATGTATCTGAGGTGAAGGGGGATATTGAGGGAGAATCCCCACCCAGTCTCCCACCCGCCCAACATCCCAGATGTGGGGCAAGCTGAGATACTTGCTCAAGTGGTCTTAATAGTCTTCCAGTTATGGATCGCTGCCATTCACATCCCTCCCAGCTCGATTAGGTCATTGAAGAAGCCACTGATTGTCACAATCCATCATGGAGTCTTCGTTTGCCCAGTATTTTGCTGCCCAACGTTTAGCTGAGGTGGTTGATTGACCTGTTCCGTCCTCCGTCCTCTCCTAGCCAGGGCTCTGAGTCCAGCAGTTCGATTGGGGAGATCACCAAAGAGACTTAGAGGTATTCCCAGATCAGATTCCCGCATGTTCCAGCTAGCACCGGTTCCGGCACAGTCCGTCGCCACAATCAGTTGGTGGTTGCAATCGCTGGGCTAGCTCCGTTCTCAGTCCCGACTTGCACTGGAACCAAGGGTGTTGCAGTCCAGCCTGGTTCTGCCCAGCATGCACTCGACTCTTTCATCAACCAGTGGGGTCTGCAGCCCAGTCGGGGCGACCCACAATAACCGCCACCAGGCCCGCCCCTCACCCTGGCCTGCCAGTGTACATAGCAGACTAGTCCAGTCTGTCCCACTTCCCATATGGCTCCAGTACCTGTCAATGGGCATTGAAGCTTAGTTCTCTCCAACCAACTCAACTCTTCAGCCCTCACAGATATTGCTGAGTGCCTCTCCTTCTAGACACCCCAGCCCCCGTCCTAGTTTTCATGCCCTCTCGTGGGAGTAGTGACCCAAGAGGGGGAACCCCACCACTTCCCTCTTGGGTCTTTCTCAGCCCCGGTTTATGATCTCTTTGGGTGGTTCTGTGGTTTGACTTGACAGAATTAGCTCCCAGTGCCAGCTTCTGCCAGCTGTCTGCGGTTAAGCCCAAACGTTCACCCACTCCAATTTATGCTAGAACCGGCAGGAATAATCAGCCCAACCTGGCTTTTCCCTGTTCTAGTCCACGTGTGGCGCTCAGGTGTTGCAGCCCTGCCCAGTCTGGTCTGTCCCCATCCCATCCCACACTATCCAGTGAGAGTAGCTGTCCGGCAAGGGGACCAGCCCCTCCATCCCCCCGCTGCTCTGCCCTCTCCCTTCCTGGTTCTCACGCGTGTTGGTTGGGTGCTGCATTCTAATCCAGTACAGGTAATCTCACCCTGGAATTCCGTATCATGCACTAGTTTTAGTCGCGACCGAACCTGGCCCGACCCACACTCTCCTCCGGTGCCAGGGTTTGCCATCGGCTAAGGCAGATTGCATAATTTTTGAAAGATTTATTTATTTGTTTGAAGGTTGGAGCTACAGATATTCCATTTACTGATTCATTCCCCAAGGTACTGAAAAGGCCAAGGCTGAGACAGGCTGAAACCAGGAGCAGGAAATTTCTTCAAGTTTTCCACGTGACTGGCACGGGCTTAAGCACTGGAACACCTCCACTGGATCAGAACTGGATCAGAAGTGGAGCATCTATGACACTAAGTGGTGGCCCGTATGGGATGTCAGTTTAATAGGCTGTGGCTCTGTCCCCTATAACATTACACTGATACCATGATTGTACAGTGGCACTGGTACCATGATTGTACCATTTAATTTCATGGTCTCATCATCTGATACCATCATTATTTTTTCTTTATTTTAACCTATCACATTGTGCCTATCACATAGTACATGTTATTTTCAGTGCACAAAATGCAATAACCTAAATCTTGAAAGACCTAGAGACGGATGATATGGATTTGAAGCTTATATGAGCTTTTTTAGGGGTCAGGGCCTGGGAACTCCATGAATACCTGATTCACAGACATAATTTTAATCTTTATCCCAGATGCCAAGAAGCCATGTCCTTCTCCTTTTTCCTGACTCACTCCTTGCATCTATTCAGCCACCAAATCTGGCTTACTCTGTTTTCCCACCTCTCCCTATCCACTGTCCATGTCTCCCATTCTAGCTCTTGTGCTTTATCATGTTCCCGTGTTAGCGCACCTCTGTGACACTACATTGGTTTCCTGATCCTCTGGGCTAAACTAAGAGTGATCTTTCTAAAACATGGATCTTCCACATGACAACCTTCCTGCTTAAACTCCCTCACTGGTTCCTCATTGTCAACAAGATCTAAATAAGCATTGGCTGACATTTTTAAAAAAAATTTCTTTATTTTTATTGGAAAGTTAGATTTACAGAGAGAAAATAGAGACAGAACGATTTTCTATCCAATGGCTCACTCCCCAAGTGGCTGCAATGGTCAGAACTGAGCCAATCTAAAGCCAGGAGCCCAGAGCCTCTTCTGGGTCTCTCAGGCGGGTGCAGGGTCCCAAGACTTTGGGCTGTCCTCGACTGCTTTCCCAGGCCACAAGCAGAGAGCTGGATGGGAAGTGGAACAGCAGGGATATGAATTGATGCCCATATGGTATCCCAGTGCATGCAAGGCAAGGACTTTAGCCACTAAGCTACCACCTCAGGCCCAACAGTTGACATTTTTTAAGGGTTTCTGATGTGCCTGGCACCATATTAAATACTTTCTTTATTCTGATATCGTAGCATTCTTGGATATAACTGTTCATGTTAGCTCTACTTCTGTATGCTGAGACTAGTGCTTAGAAAATGTAACAGCCCTCCCAAGCCATGCACGGAATTAATGGAATCAAACACAAATGCATTACAACCTCAATATAGTACTTAACTGATATAGCATTAGTCCTGAAACTTTTTAATAAGACTTGTTAGGAAACCTCTCAGCCTGAAGCTATTTTCTTCACTCACGTGAGGAACTACTCAGGCCCACTCTTCAGCGAAACAATAAAAATGAGTGAAAATTATAAAAAAAACAATCATTTACAGTCTCTGGAGACTTTTCCTAAATTTCTATTTGTATTCAAAAATGCATTCAATACCCAGGAGTTGGAAGTCTTAAGTGGAGGATGCTGGAGTCTTTTTGGGCTCACCTCTCCTTTTCTTTTGGTGAACATCTTCTGTGCAAGAGCCCACTTGATCAAGGATTTCTTCCATTCCAGCCAAGGTGCAAGATGTGACTTTTAGCCCTGGAAATTTAAAATATGAGAGGAGTGAGATCATGCATTTATTCAGGTCTCCTCAGCTTTCCTCTACTGCTGTCAAACCCCTGTCCTATTACAATAGAAGACTGTAAATGGAGCTATAAAGATTTTATCTTAACATATACCTGGATATAGTTTGACTAAAATTATCAGTATTGGATTAAGTTTTTCATTCTACGTTAGGATATACTGTATATACTATAAACCTTGCTTAAACTGAGGGCACACACATGGATTGTTTAATGTTTGTAGAAAAAAAATTAAGCAACTGCATTCAAATCAGGATGAAATTTACTGAGAAATCCCAAAAGATTATAATTCTATAATTTCCTAGTTTTTTTCTGTTAGGAACAACTTGAGGATCTTTGACAGAATTATAGCAAACCATTTTTAATGGCACTGAGAGTGGTGTCTGCAATGTGCCAGGTCAAGAGGCTGCTCCAACATCTGGGATTCCTCATTCCAGAAGGAATGCCTGAAGGCAGGCTTCCTAAACTCCACTCCACCTCAGAATCACCTGGGGAGCATTTACAGTTCCCAATGCCCGGTGTCCACTCTGCACCATTAAATTGCATCTTTGGGGAGGGAGACCTGGCACTGTTATTTTCTCAAACCTCTCTAGGTCATTGTGGTTTTCAGCCACTGGATAGAAGAAGCAGACCAAGAAACAAAATTGCCACTGGGACTGACTTAACATAAGAGCAGAGGTGACATCAGTGGAGAAGGGTGCCAGGCCAGATAAACAAGAGAGAGAAGAGAAAGAAATGTTTCAGACTGAGGGGCCAGGGGTGCTCATTTCCTCTGCCAAGCAGGAAAGAGAGGTAGAACATTTTTCCCAACACATAGAAGCTCAGAAAAAGCACAAAAGCTAGGATTCTGTAAGATTTCCTTCGACAAGGAACATTAAGACATGTCAACAATAGTGGACAGTGGTTCTTCCAAAGATCTTGAATTTCATCTCCCCTGCAATTACAACAAATCCAAGGGCAAGGCAATCTTTCGACACCAGTTTTCTCCACAGCACAGCAGCAGCTATTGGGCAAAGCTATGTTCTTTCTCTACCAGGGCAGTGACCCAGTTGCTACAGGAACTTTGCATAATACAAAATATCTTAGTGACTGCAATTTTCAAAAGGCATCTGTGAAAGCAGCATGGCATCTCAAGTAAGGTTTCCAGATAAATCACCGAATATCTGAATAAATTTTTGGTTTGCATAACCAACAAAGAACTTTTTCAAATTACAATGAAGGGGAGATATTATAAATGTCCATTTTAATACTGTTTTTACTACATCCTATGGACTATGATATTTCTGTTTTAATTTAATTTCTTCTAGAAAATTTTTTCCTTACTAACTTCTTCAGTGACACATAGGTAAAAAAGTAGCATTTATGTTTATGTTGTTCATGCTGTTGCAAATTTTTTATTACTGTTCCTATTATTTATTTTGGGTCATGGCTTTTTATTTAAGGGGAAGTATAGTAATTATGTAATAGAAACTATCAAAATCAGTTGTGAAGATGCAATGCAGTATATATCTCTACTTCCAAATCAAAGATGAACCCCACATAACTGTTACATATGTCTTGACCATAGGATGCTAGGCTCTCTGCAATTGTCCATACCTATAATGTAAGGTTACACTTAAATAGCAGAAAAATGGACCTCTGACTGTCTATGAAGGACTATCCTATTGTAATAATATGAGAGAAATCAGTAAGGAGGAGGGGAATTGGGAAGGGGGAGAGGAAACCCTAGAGCCTATGGAACTGCATAATAATAATAATAATAATAATAATTTAAAAACTACATGGAATATGCACACTCCAAAAAAGTATTCACTGTCTGAAATTACTTCATGGTTTCCTTGTTTACCAATCCTCTTAACTGCTTCAAGAGGCTATGTCAAGTGACTGATCTACACCATGTAGGCTTGTCTGATATTTGCACAACTCAGAACATATCATTCATTGTCAAGTGACACAAACTATATCCTTTGACTATTAGTTTAGGAACTGAGCTAAGCCCTCTTGCCTCAGACTGAAAATGATTCTGTAGACAAAGGTCATTACAGATGCTGCTAGTGAGAATTACTCAGATCCAGTCATGGGGAAAAGCTTTGGGATGGAGACCCTCAGCCTCCATTGGAACTATCTCTTTTGGGTTTGTGAGCATCTTCACAAACCAGGCCATATGAAATTGCATCATTCTTATTTGACTGCATACACACAGGGACAGGTTATCCAGTTTTGATAAAGATAAATTGATGTTTTGTTTTTTCTTGCTATCTCTGGCACTTCAAAATTCCCAAAGATATTCAAGTTCAACAGGAAAATGTTTGTAGTCACTTGCAATAGTGTCTGATGAACTACCAAGTGGATTGATGTCTGTGTAGAATGGTGCAAGGTTGGTTTTGGGTAAACAAGCCAGGAAATATACTAGAACTTCCATTGAAGACATTTTCCATGTAAGATGCCATTCTTCCAAAAAGCCTTATTTTTTTACATTTATAAATGATTAATATTTTCAGATTTCCAGTAGATCAAGGATTCTGTCTCACCTTGAATGCAGATTCCTGTGTTGGCCAAACCTGTAAAAGCATTGGAGGTTTGATTATCAGTAACACTGGGTATTAGATTCTAATAATACTATTTGGTCTTTCAAACTTTCATTTGCAGACACTGAAACAACCTTAACCTTCTTAGTCTATCAAGATGGGACAGAACAGAGGGTCTATGTTTTGCTAACTTCTACATAAAATGTAGCAGAGTCATGACCATTCAGAAAGGAACTCTGGGGTCTGTACATTTTCTAGTAACCAAGATGGCTTTTAAATTGTGCCTGCATCATCCTCCCAAATGGGTCATTTCAATATAAATGACCACTTGTAAAGAATCAGCCAGGTTCCTTCCATTTACCTGTAGTTTTGCAACAGGCATCCGGGATCATCTACAAATTATTTATAATTCTTTCATAATTGAAGCACCAAATAAGAAAACTCTGCAACATCAGAGATCACTTCAGTTTACTGAGGGTCTTCATCATTGTATAAACCATATTATTAGTGTGCTACAGTTGCCAAATTGTCTGATCTTCCCATTTGCTCATTCATTGCCATCTGTTCACACAATAGCCAAAAGATGCCTGCTTTCTCGGACACAGCATAATGATTTAAAAATGCCTGAAGGAATCTACTCACACAATCTGTTTTCATAAGGTTAAATATTCATGTCACAGAATATATGCCCATATGTGAACTTATCACTAGTCATAAAAACATTTATTTAATTATTCTGGTCTCTAAGATCCAACTACAGTTAGACTATAAGGCATTTCAAGAATTAAGTTGTTTTATCAATGGCAACCTTTTTAAAAAAAATTTGTTTTTATTGGAGTCAGATATACAGAAAGGAGGATGTTCTGCCTGCTGACTCAGGCAGAAGCCAGGAGCCAGCAGCCTCCTCTAGGTCTCCAATGCAAGTGCAAGGTCCCAAGGGTTTGGGCCGTCCTTCACTGCTTTCCCAGTCCACAGGTAGGGAGCTGGATGGGGCAGTGAGCAGCGGGGACATCAACTGGTGCCCATATGGGATTCTAGCACGTTCAAGCAAGGACTTTAGGCACAAGGTTACCACACCAGACCCATCAGTGACAACTTTTTATCTTTGCACAGGCTTTCTCTCTGATATTTCATTTGTCTACATCATCTTGTAAATGGCTGTTCTTTATTATGCATCTCAACCTACTTGCAGAAATATGGCCCCATGGCATTCTACTAAAACTCTTATGTATCTTCTCATCTTATTTTGGGCTATCCCATGCTCTTGAACATTTAAATAGAACATCAAAATTATTTTTATTTAATAAATCCAGATGGCAATGTTACATACGTATCTTAAATAATAGAAAGGGGGGCAAAGACACTTAGTCTAGCAACTAAAATCTCATTTGTGCACTCATGCCCTATATCAGAGTACTGGAGTTTGATACCTGCTCTAACGCCTAAATCCAGCTCCCTGCTAATGTGCACTCCAGGAGGCAGCAGCGATGGCTCAGGTAATTTGGCTCCCGTCACCCACATGGGAGACCTACATTGAGTTCTCAGCTCCTAGTTTAACTCAGCCCTGACCACTGGAGCTAACTGAAGAGTAGCTGAGCAGATATCTCTCCTTCTCTCTTTGTCTTCCTCTTTCTCCTCTCCCCCTTCTCCCCACTTCTTTCTCCCTGCCTGTCAAATAAACAACCAAATAATTATGAGCAGTTACTTGGAATTCCACTTTCCATTACTTTTAGAGTCAAAGTACAAGTCCTGCAAATTTGACCAACAATAAGAGAATGCCTTCTGTGTGGGAGGTGTTAAGAATTCTTGGGCCACGCAGTGATTTTTCTCTCATGTTTCCTTGTTGAAAGCAATCACCCATACCTGACACTGAATGGAAACAGAGAATTTGAATGCGTCATTAGGATTACATTTTCCAAGAGGCTGAATTTTTATACTTCCTTTTTTTGCAGTATTTTAAAATCAGAATAAACATTAAATAGCACATGTGTATTTCTTCTGCAAGTTATTATTATATTCCTATGCAGGTATTAGATACTTCTTACATGCCTGCTTTTATTTTGATCAGTTTTACTGTAATTTAGATATCCTATTATATACTTATCAGATGTCATTATATATCTATAGATATATCTATTATAAATATACTTGTCTATTTATATACCTATACAGCTATTAATGTGTCTATCCATATATACAGATCACAAAGGATGCTTTTCTAGACACTGGAAGTGATTCTATGTGATATAAACTACAAGTCAATTTTTCCTCTTATTGAATCATTTGGCAGTTTAAAAAACTCAAACATATATAAGCTTCACATTTTTAATAATGAAAATTTTTAATAACCCTTCTAAATTGAAAACAGGATCTATAAGTGAGTATAAATGAAATAACCACTACCCTAATTCTAACAGCCATGGGATCCAAGGAGAGCCTGACATCTGTCTCTCCCCCAGAATGTATGATAGTAGTACATGGAGACATTCATTTGTAGGCATTACTGCTCCCCAAAGTGGCCTGCTTGTGTGAGGATGACAGCTAGCAGTAAGAAAGGAGCAGATGGGTGTCAGACAGAGTGATTGCAATCTTCTACTTTGATTTCCAGAGAAAATAGTGGTGGGCAGGAATGTACAATTTAAAAGGAAAAAAGTGTCAGAAAAATCTAAGGCTTAGTCCATGCCTGTTAATGGCCTTTGTGTTTTATGCATTTGTTGCCTCCTTTTTCCCCCTTCTTGATATAGCATCAGCCCACTTTACAGATCAAGAAACTGTTGGAGAAGTGAGGACACTCACCCAAATGACTCACTAACCTGTGGCAGAGCCAGAATTTACACCAGTTGGTTCTAAAAGTTGCCAATCTCTCTATGCCTCTGGATTGTTTCCTAATTTCTAGGGAAGAAAATGCAAACCATTGGACATAGAAAAAGGACAGTCACTTATAATCACACTGTTTCTTTAGTGGTTTCTGTCATGGAAAGTTAACAACCCCCAAACTCTCTAGATAGCTCTGTAGCTGGATCTTTGATAACAAAACGCATGCATATATTGAGGTTCTGAAATACACCATGGCATAGCGTGCCACTACATACTCTCAGATGAAAAATCATTCAAGTTGAGTCTCAAAAACCACAAATACTCCTCTAATTGTCCTTTTCTGACCATGATTGACCACAGGTGGAGTGAACAATTCAGGATGAATCTTTTGTCTGGCTTCCAACTGGTCAGTTTATTTCAACATGGTATACACTAAAAATGAATCCTAGAAGGAGCTCTTGAAACAGACTTGTCTGGCCTTCAGACATCAACACTGACCAGCAGCCGCTGGGTTGGGGGGAAATGAAGGATACTGCTGGGACAAGGAGCCCTCCACCCACTAATCTACCAATCTGCACCTTACTTTCCTGCACCCATTACATAAAACTGGCAGAAGACAACTCTTCAAACTTCTAATAACTGATACTGGGTTTCCCTCTGATGCTCCTGCTTCTCCTGGTAATACTTTCAATTTCTTGAGCTCTATCTAAGACCCAGTGCTTGTAATGCTTTTTTCTATTTTCTGTCTCCAACCTCAGATGGCCCTGTAGGCAAGGGCCAATGACTTTCAAATCCCTCTCCATCCTTGTTTACTCTGCAGAACATTATAATTTAACCAAGTCTCCTAATGTACAGTGCCTCTACTAAAAAAAGTGATCCAAGGGAAAGGTTGATACAACCTGTTTCCCCTTCAGTTTTATCCTTTCAAACCTTAATGCATAGAAACTCCCTCTATCTCTGCTTCTCGCCTACCCTCCCTTAGTGCTTCTTTCACCCAAAGTCCATGATATTCTGCATACACAGAACTAGAAACTTCTTTTCATGTAACACATAAGTATTCCTCTCAATTAATAAACAGAACTGGAACATGTGTTACAGAAGTTGCACAAGGGAGTCTTTTATTGGTTATTGCATAATTAATACTCTTCTTGGAGAATGTTCAAGTTGGTTCTTTTTCCTTTTATGTGTTTATTTACATTACTTTCTCACCTTCTCTTCTTTCCTCTTTTCCTTCTTCCTTCCCTCTAGTAAACACAATAAAAGTTGCAATAAACATCTATTTTTGTTTTAACTTTGCTGCCCCCACAGCATACATGACAGTTCCATGCATACAAAGTTCATTCCTAATCCACCAAAAGAAGCGTTAATTTCTCCTCACTGGTCATTTTTTGA
Organism: Ochotona princeps; assembly: GCF_030435755.1. Classification (NCBI taxonomy): domain Eukaryota; kingdom Metazoa; phylum Chordata; class Mammalia; order Lagomorpha; family Ochotonidae; genus Ochotona; species Ochotona princeps. The sequence continues at coordinate 41,882,042 of NC_080841.1, forward strand.
AATATTGACTTGATACTTCATGCATTTCCTTACTATTTGCATTTTTGATAATGTTTACAAATTTATTTATTTATTTGAAAGTCAACATCACAGAGAGAGAAGGAGACAGAAACAAAACAGAGATCATTCATCCTCTGGTTCACTCTCTAAATGGTCACAATGTTTCAGGGCTGGACAAGGCTGAGTGAGTGACCGGGGCTGAAATGCTTGCACCATCATCTGCTGCTTTTCCCAGGGCATTAGTAGGGAGCTAAATAGGAAGTGGAGCAGACTCCAAATGGAATCCAAGTGGTGTCCTTACCGGTTGTATCACCATGACAATCCCACGTATCTGTATTTTCTTTCCAGGTAATTTATGTTTTATAAAATAATGATTGCTTATTTTTATGTTGTATTACCTGCCTTTTTGCACCAATGTTTAAGAGGCTATTGATTATGATGAGTATTATCTTTCATTATTATATATGTGTTAAAAACTTCATCGCTATTTGATTTTGGGCATTCTTTATTACATATCGCATTATAAAAACCACCTTAATTTTATGTGGTTAAATGTGCCCTACATTTCTTTTATGAATCTTGGAGCTCTCTTTTTCCTTTAGAATATTTCACTTACTCTAGAGTTTTACAAATGTTCAGCTATGTTTTCCAATATTTATATTGCTTTGATCATTACATTTAGATCTTTTATTCATCTGAAGTTTGTTTTTGTACATGACATGAAGTAGAAGTCTATTGTGCTTTATTTATTAATGATAAGCAATTAACCACCTTTTTTTCTACAAGCAACAGTCACTTTTGTATTTTTTGGTTCCTTTCATTGTCTTTATGTTCTACTTCATTTGATCTATTATTGATTTCCTTGCCAATGTTCTAATGTCTTGATTTAAATGATTAGAGTTTACTGTGGTAAAGCATGCTTCTTTACTTCAACTAGTTCCAGAAAACAAAGAATTTACTGGAACACTGATTGAACTTGCTTTCAAAATATGAATTAACTAGGGGAGACTTTTTAAAATGGTGGTAAGTTCTTCCATCAAGTACAAGCTCCCCGTAAATTTTGGCTCCTGTTTTGTGTCTTTCAGTAAGATTCTATAGCTTTCTTCTTTGCTTCCTGCTATTTCCCCTTAGATTTTAAATCTATATTTAAAATTAGAAACAGTCTTCAAAATTCCACGTGGGTCTCCCATCCAAAACTCTATTCTTCAGACCACTCTTTCTTTCTTTCTTAAGACTTATTTATTGCTATTGGAAAGCCAGATATATAAAGAGGAGGAGAGACAGAGAGGAGGATCTTCTGCCCATTGATTTACTCCTCAAGAGGCTGCAATGACTGGAGCTGCGCTGATCCAAAGCCAGAAGCCCAGTGCCTCCTCTGGGTCTTCCACGCGGGCGCAGGGACACAAGGCTTTGGGCTGTCCTTGACTGCTTTCTTAGGCCACAAGCAGGGAGCTGGATGGGAAGTGGGGCCACCAGGATTACAACCAGTGCCCACATGGGATTCCAGTGTGTGCAAGGTGAGGACTTTAGACACTAAGCTAACTGCACCAGGTCCCAAACCAGTGTTTCTTAAATTGCCTTCATGTAAATCAAATGGTAAAAGGCTCATAAAAATATTTATCTCTGGATTCCTCAAAACCTGAGTCAAAATCTCTGGGAATGCACCAGAAGTCAACATTTGTCCCAATTCCTTCAGGTGATTCCTAAGTTCACACCAAAATAGGATCAAGCACATGTCTCTACTGTCTCACATTCAGCTCAGGTGGAACAAAACAAGCCCATTGGGGCTGTGAGGAGTGATGAATGCTTCTCACAGGTAGCTCTACTACCATTTTTCAGGATGCATTTATTATTATTGTGATTATTATTATTATCATAGTTTTATAATACAGTTCCATAGGCTCTGGGATTTCCTATCTTCCCCTCAAATCCTTTCCACTCCCTTATTTATTCTCCCTCTATTATTACAATGGGTAGTCCTTTAGGAACAGTCATAAGTAAATCATTCTGCTATTGAAGCATTTTCTGACATTGTATGCATGGGCAATGTCGGAGAGTCCAGCATCCTACTGCCAAGATATTTTCAGCTCTTTCACTTGGAGTTCACCTTTGATCTGCATATAGAGAGACATACTGCATTATGTCTCCACATCTGGACATATTAGTCTCTGCTACACTTCTATTATACATCCCCTTAAATACAAAGCCAGAAAACACATTCGGCAACAGGAAGAAAAGCAGGAATTTTTCATCAACATGAACTTAAATAACATGCTACAGAATTGTCAATGCATCACTAAAATGATGAAAAAGAAAATCAAAAACTTTCTTGTAGAAATTCATACTACTGCATGACCTATGTGGCTCTGTAGAAACAACAGTAACAACATCATTGCCTATGAAATGTAGCAAAAACACTATTGAAAGGAGTATTTTAAAAATATATTTATTTATTTTTATTGGAAAGTCAGATATACAAAGAGAAGGAAAGACAGAGAGGACGATTTTCTGCCCACTGATTCATTCCGCAAGTGGCTGCAATGGCTGGACCTGCGCCGATCCGAAGCCAGGAGTCAGGAGATTCTTCCAGGTCTCCCACGTGAGTACAGGGTTCCGAGGCTTTGAGCCATCTTCTACTGCTTTCCCAGGCCACAAGCAGGGAGCTAGATGGGAAGTGGTGCCACTGGGATATGAACTGGTGCCCATATGGGATCCTGGCACATGCCAGGCAAAGATTTTAGCTAGCAGGCTACCACACCGGGCCCAAAAGGAATATTTACAACCTCAGATGCTTACAAGCAATTAAAAAGTCTCTTATGGAAGATAAATTAATGAACCACAAGGGCTCAATGAAAAGGATCCAAATGTCTAGGAAGTGAGAAAAGGTAAAATTCACAACAAAAATAATTAGATTTAACACCAAAAACCTGCAACAAGAAACCTGAAACAAGAGAGAGCCATTCCCTAAGAAGATGAGCAAAACAACCCTTCAGCCATTTAGCAATGAGCACCATGAAGGGACAACCACTAAAAATTAGAGATGAAAGAGAAATGGTTACAACATTTTGCTGTTTACATGGGTCATTACACTGTTGGCATGGGCAATAGTAGGGATGGCATTTTTTCTTATCTAGGTATATTTAGAAGTTTCATTGGAAGTCTATCTTCATTTCTTAGTAGATATACATTCTTTTCAATTTCCTTGACTCCTGGTACTCTGGTCTCCATTACATCCTTCATTTGTAGGGTTAATTGTGCGTATCTATTCTCATTTATTTATTTGGTATTTTCGATGAAAGTTGTCTTACATTAGAGCAAACATATGATATCTGTCCTATTAGAATTGGCTAATTCCACTTCGCATAATGGTTTCCAGCTGGGCCGCTTTGGATGTAAACAATAGAATTTCATTATTTTTAATAGCTTAATAGTATTCCATGGAGTAGATGTACCATAGTTTCTTTCAATGGGCATATAGGTTGTTTCCATGTTTTGTGATGCAAGTTGCTTTCTTATGTATCAGATCCTCTGGATATATTCCCAGGAGTGGGATTGCTGGGTTGTATGGTAAGCAAATTTTCAGTTGCCTGAGTATTCTCCATACTGATTTCTTTAGTGGATGCACCAGCCTGCATTCCCACCAAAGGTAGTGTAGGGTTCCTTTTCCCCTACATCCTCACTAGCAGGTGTTGTTGATGGTTTTCTGTATGTGGGCCATTCTCATTCAAGTTAAGTGGAACCTTAGTGTTGCTTTTATTTGAATTTCCTCTATTGCTGGGGCTCTTGGGCATTTTTCATATGTGTATTAGCTATTTAGATTTGTTCTTTTGAAAAGTGTCTGTTGATTTCCTTCACCAATTTCTTAACAGGTTTATTTTATTGTTATGGTTATTCTGGAGTTCTTTGTATATTCTATATATTAGCCATCTGTTGTGCAGTGTGCAAAGATTTCCTCCTACTCTGTTGTTTTGTTTGTTTGTTTTTGCTTTTGCTTTTTTTTTTACTTGTTGATTTTTTTCCTTTGCTGTGCAGAAGCTTCTTAGTTTTATGTAGTCCCATTTGTTTATTTTGGTCTTGACTCCCTTTGCTTTTTATGATTTTTTTCTAGGAAGTCTTTGCCTGTATCTCTTGTAGAACATTTCCTACATTTTCTTCTAAAACTTTGGTGATTTCTGGGTATAGATTTAGACCCTTCTTTATTTATATTTGATCTTTGTGTATGGTGAAAAGTGGTGGTCTTGTTTCTTTCTCCTGCAGGCTGCTATTCAATTGTCTCAATAGCATTTGTTGAAGATATCTTTTGTCCCTGGGTTGTTTTCTGTTCTCTTGCTGTACTTGTGTGAGCTCCCTTCTGATGTTTCTATTCTGTTTCATTCAACTTCTTCTCTGTTTCTGTAATAATACCAGGCTGTTTTGAACACTACTGTCGTATAATATGTCCTAAGATCTGGGATTGTGGTCCTTCCAGCTAAGTTCCTATTCTTCAGGTTATGTTTGGTTATTTGTGTTTTTTTGTGTTTCCAGATGAACTTTTGTATCATATTTTCCAGCTCTGTGAGGAATATTCTTAATATTTTGATCAGAGTTGCATTGAATTTGTATGTTGCTTTTGGTAATATGGACATTTTTCTGCCAATTCAGAAGCATGCTATATTTCTCCAATTTTATATCTTCTATTTCTTTTTTCAATGTTTTGTAATTTTTCTCATAAAGATATTCCACATCCTTAGTTAGTTTTAATCCAAGGTATTTCAGTATCTTCTCTGTTATTTTGAAAGGTACCATACTGAGTAGTTCTTTCTCAGCCTTGGAGTTGTGTGCATACACTAGGACCATTTATTTCTGTTTATTTTGTATTCTGCCACTTTAGTGCCAGGCCTATAGGAAAAAAGACACTTGACTATAGTAAGGAGAGTTTCAAAACCTTGCAAGCATGTGATGCAATAATGTACCCTCCCATGCTGAATCACTGAGAATACTCAATGTGGCTAAGAAATAACCAGTCCAAGAAGGCATGGTTTCTTTTCCTTACTGATCCCTAGTTTGACCGTTTTGTTTAACTTCTATGGCCTGGTAGAATGCTCAATCTTTCAAGAGGTGCAGAGACTCCACTGCCCAACAACAATGCAATAGGTTTGAGTGCCATGAAACATCTGGAATCCAGGCTGCTGTTTGGATGCCAGTTACAGCATGAGAAATGTTTCAGTGACCCTTGTATCAAGAGCAGGGACCTACCAGAAGAAGAAAAATAGTCTTTCCTTGTCTTAGCAGAAATTTCTAGATGACCATGCTCTAACCAAAGACAAAATTCCCTGGGCCAAACCCATGCTTAGGTGGTTGAACTTGCCCCATAGGGCCACAGTGTATTTTATCAGCATGTTTGACCATATCTTTTGGTAGTTGTCATACAAAATGACAAACGAATACTTGATAACTGAGGTTACCTCAATTTTTTGTTGTTACCATTAAGCAGTTGTCAAAATAAGACCATACAATCTCTATTACCAAGGTACAGTTAAAAGATTCCCCGCCTCTTACCTCATATCTTAACAATATTAACATGGGGAGATTCCATGAATCTATAGCTATAGTCCCAAGAAGACAACGATACTTTACTCACTCTCCCTTCTATCAGTCTCCCCCTCCCTCCCTTCTCCTGTTCTCATCAGTTTTGGCAAAGACATAATTTTAATCCAGTCCATATTCACAGGCTTAATTCACCACAAACCATAATATTCTAGCAAAAACTAGCAAGACCATATGAGTATAAACAAGGACTGAAAGTGCCAATTACAAAATGTCCATTTCATCCCTATGCATTTTTTTGTATTCTATATTAACTGCCATGTATCAGAGAAAACAAAGTATTTGTCTTTTTGAGACTGGCTTATTTATGTACTTCTACTGAGCACCCAAAAAGGAAAAAGTAGTGTGTGTGTTTTGTGTTACACAGTTATACATGTATTGTTTGTATATGCTTATTATTCAACAGATGTTGAATTTATTGGTCACTCACTTTTCTAGTCATTGTGGCATAAAATGAAAACCTATACATGAACAAACATTCACTGAATTCAAGAGATATGGAAATATCTGATGCACTCAAGCGATTGCCTATCATGGCTACCGTATATATACGTTAGGGTAATTGCAAGTGAGAGAATTATATTACATATTAAAAGTAGTGAGAGAGGATCTTGTTTTTCAGGAATTTGGGGTAATAACATCTACTAAAAGAAGCTTCTACGTTCAGTGAAGATTAAAGAAAGGCAGGCATTTGTTGCAGTGGTTAGGTTGCCACCTGGAGGCCCACATTCCATCCTGGAGTGCCTTTTCAGGTCTCAGGTACTCTACTTCCAATTTAGCTTCCTCCTAATGTGGATTCTGGGAAGAAGCAGATGATAATTCAGGTGTTTAGGTCTCTGCCAAGCACATGGGAGACTGAATTGAGTTCTAGGTACATACCTTTGGCATTTGGGAAATGTACCAATGAATGGAAGATCTCTTTCTCTTCTTCCCTCTCTGCCTTTCAAATAAAGTGAAGATAAACAACTTTTAGAAACAAAGCAGCCTAAATTTAAGAGTAAACCTGACCAAACAATGGGGACATCCAATCTAATTTCAAGAGCAGTTGGGCCACCATTTCTTGAATTACATTCTGCAGGCCTGAGTCATCTGTGAACCCCAAAGAAAACCCTCAGGCTCTAAATGTGCTTGCTGGAGCTTGCCACTGGAGGAAAAGTCTCTGTGATTAATTTCCTCAGACGTGCTGAGGAAGGGCTCTCTTCCAAGACAACTGGCCATACCATAGGATCATCTTTTCTAGACCAATAACATAGTGTTAGCAAAAGGTTTTAGCATTACAAACAATGGGGATGTGCTATATAGGATAGATTAACAACTACAGAGAGCTGATTACTGTTTTTCATAGTTGATTTGATCAACTCATTAAATAGCATGATATAACTACTGCTGGCTCTCACATATTAGTTAGCATAACATAATGAACTAATCCTTTCTATTATGATAAGATTTTTGCAAAGAGTTTTTAATGATTTTTACATAGTATCTTTAGGTGTTCATACATTAAGTGAGAAATTCCAAACAGATTTATTATTACTACTACTATTGCTACTATTTTGATACAGGTTATTGTGTCTTCTTCATAAGTTACAGACGATTTCAACAAAAATTATTTTGACTGTGGTTATGTACATGGTTTCCTTTCCTCATCTCCAATGGCCAAAATTATTAAAGGTGCAGATAAGATTGCTTTCCCTACCCCATACTAATAGCCACATACTCAAATCATTTCCTCTGCAAACCATAGTTTCTGCCATCTCAGGTCCCTCTCAGGGTATTATCCTAGAAGCACAATCCTACTTGTTCATTTGTAGGAGCATGCTTTTCATCTCAGGGAGGCTGCCCTGCTCTGAAGCAGGGCTCTCTAAGGAAAGTTAAGGGAGGCAGAGCTGGTTTGTAAAGGTACCCTCTGCCTGATAAGATTGTTAATTCATTGCTCATCCTTCTGTTCCTATCATGGCTATCAAAGGGATGGAGGAATAAAAAGCAGGTGTGCTCCCAGGCTGTGTGTGCAGAGTCACCCCTGGGAGAGACAGCCCTGTGGAGAGTGTACAAGGTAGTGAGATGGCTGCAGCTTCACCTTCTCAAGGTTGCTGCCAAGACCCTTTCTAAAAACTAGCAGGTGTCTGCCTGCAGATCAGCTTTCAAGAATTAAGATATCAGTGTCACAATATAGGGATTGGGGAGAGGGGACTATGGCACTGATGACTGTAGAATTTTATTCATATGGTATAAAAAAGCAGCCTGTGGACCAGGTGTGACCCATAGACATATTTTTTTTTCCGCCACAAGGTTGTATATTTGAGTTTTCAAAAAAAAAAAAAATCAATTGCACATTACCATTTCCAAGCAGATTTCATATGAAGTTTCCAAGTTCTAGCTTATCTCAAAGAATCAGAAAACCTTATTCTTTGGTCACAGGCAACAGGAACAGGTGCTCAGCTCTAGCTACCCCTCTTAATAAGGTTGAAATTCTCCAGGGGATGTAATTCCACTGCTTTGTACTGTTTCTCCCAGCACCAAGCCAAAGGGCGTATCTCTATTTGTCCATTTCTCAGTGCATATTCACTTTGGTCACACTGCAAAGAAGGAGAAAACCAGACACCTTGACAACTGATAAGCAATCATAAGAATTTAACAGGCAGAGAATGTTAAAGGCGCACAGCCTTAAGAAGCTTTAATGAAACATCTCTGATCATGCCACTTACTTACACTTGAGTTTGTAAACCACATTTTTAACTAACTTTGAAGTCATCTTGGAAAAATATGGCACAAGAGATGGTAAGTCTTGAAGAAGTGAGGATTCTGGAAAAGTGCAGCACAAAAGCTCTGCCAGGAAGGAGTTAGGCCTTATAGAGAAGACAGTTTCTGGGTGCACTAAAAGAGGACTCCTGAAATTGGGAAGGATGTAGGGTGACCCAAATGTTTGTTTTCCTGAATTTTTGGTTTCCTGGATGCACAACCTGCAGTGTGAAGACCAGTAAAGTCTGGCATACCAGGATAGCTGGTCATGCCAGGAAAAGGCTCAGCAAGGATGACATAAAGAGATCACAAAATGAACCTCACCTTTTTCCTATCTTCAACCAGAGACAACCTTAGGGGCTGCTACTTCACATGCCTTGGCTTAGAAATAACTAATTCCACTAGCAACTTGGAGTTTTACTAATCAGTGAAGACCATGTACACATGAAGCAAAGGTGTTTTTTCCACATTGTGTTCCATGGCCTTGACCTGGCCTTGAGCTTAGGCTTCAGTTCCTTTGAGAAACTCCAAATAACTACACCATTTAGTTAGCTTCTATCTCATCGCCTTGAGGCTCTCCCCGAAATGGAGAAAGGACTGAGAGCCATTAGTTCAGCATCTTGGGTTCTGGGAAGGACAACAAGGACACAATAACATTGCTTTGCTTGAAATTTTATTCATCTGGCTCCCAGCTGACAAATACCTCTACGTGAATATGCTTTGAATCATGTTTAGGAGACAATGATTAGCCACCCCTGCTAGAAGAGCGCAGCACCACCTCTTTCTGGGGTCAGTTTCCCTGCATGAAATGCAAATTCACCACACTTCTCTTTGCTATCTCTGCTCTATCCCTTTTCGGCACAGCTCAGCATTCACCTCCCCATGATATCTTACTTAGTTCCACCTGATAGGTCACTAACACCAACTCATCTTCTAAGGTCACTTGCCTCCTGCCAATGCAGTGCAATATGTACATGTAATTCAGACTTAACTAAAATGGTGATATCTGATAATTCCAATTGGGCTGAACTTATATTTTATGAAGAAAGGTTTGCACAGACCAAATGAATGCTGACAACAAAATTACAGAAGCACTTGGCTTAATCAAGAGGACAATCTGCTAACACTCTTCCCATGCTTTGGGGACTAGTTCAAATCTCTTAGCATATGTAACATGTCTGGCACCCAGTGTGGGGCTGAGCTGCTTTTCATTACTCTGCCTAAAACCATATCTCATTATCATTCCAGACCCAAATGACCTCCCTTCTCCAGCTGCTTCTCATGTAGATATTGTGCCTAATAGTTCTTTTAGCTTATACTTGCTACATTTATAGTCAATCCTCTTTGCCAGTGTGTGCCATACCTCTCTCACATGGGCTTACTATCTCTAGGTCTTTTGGCCGCTGCTCTGGTTCTGTCAGCACGTGATGGACAGCTCTCTACAACTTCTGACCTATTCCAAGTAGCACAACCCAAAGATGACTCACTTGTGGCAATGGTCCATGCCCTGTGTTTGCTTCCCAGGGGATGCAGGAGCCCAACATAAAATTAAGAGGGTCAGAGGCAGGTTTGGCACACACATTAAGAAGCCTCTTGGTTTATCTGCATCCTGTATCAGAGTCCCAGTGTCCAAATCCTAGTTCTACTTCCAGATTCCTGCTAATGTGCACCATAGAAGGCAGCAGATGATGACTCAAGAAACTGAGTGCCTTCTAACTATGTGGGAGATGTAGATTGAGTTCTGGGTTCCTGGCAGCCTTAGCTGCTGTGGTCACCTGCAGAGTGAACCAGCTGATGGAAGATCTTCTCAATCTCTATCTCTTTCTGATCTCCCACCTTTCAAATAAGACAAGAATAAATAAATAGATATGCATTTGTATAAAATGAAGTAAAATAAAATGTGGCAGTCAACTTAACTTCCCATGAAACAACTTACAGTCATAAGAACTAAAGGGTACATTCCTTCTCTTTCTTATCTTTTGGAACTATTCCCCTTGAGACACTTTATTAATGTGATAAATGGCCCTGTGTGATCAAGCAATCAGTACAGGTCGACTCATAATGCATCCGGATAGTGGTTCACTCTTCTCTGATTCCTCACTTGTACAATTCCCAACAAAACAGTGTCACATTAACTTTGACCTTAAGCAATATTTCTGAAGAATCATGGCTTATATATCATGTATTTTTCATATTTTCCCTTTCTATTCTTCCTTGAAGTGTCTTGAAGCCAAGCCATGACAGGAATTTGAAGATGAATCCCAGGCACCAGTAGATGAATGGCTGGTGGAGACTGAGGCTGGCTTCACAAGGGGGAATGTGAGTGCAAAGTGAAAAGAATGAGCAGAATGACTGGGGCATTCATAGATCTCTTCACAAATGATACCAAGAGTTTTCTTTGTTTTCTGTCTAAAGTAAAATGATCACTTCTTCCTTGTTGCTGAAAAAGTAGAGCATATACATTCTGTTTCTCAATTTTTCATGCATTGTTTATGTACCTTTCCTTTTTCTTTTTTTAAAGATTTATTTATTTTTATTGGAAAGTCAGATATACAGAGAGGAGGAGAAAGAGAGGAAGATCTTCAGTCTGTTGATTCACTCGCCAAACAGCTGCAATGGTCAGAGTTGAGTTGATCCAAAGCCTGGAGCCTCTTCTGGGTCTCCCACATGAGTGCAGGGTCCCAAGGTTTTAGGCCACCTTCTAATGCTTTCCCGGGCCACAAGCAGGGAGCTGTATGGGAACTGGGACCTGCCAGGATTAGAACCAGCACCCGTATGGAATCCGAGGGTGTCCAAGGTGAGGACTTTAGCCTCTAGGCTACCTCACTGGGCCCTGTATTTTTCCTTTTTCTATAACAGCTTGCAAATTATAAAGAACAAGGATTTGGTAACATGAGATTGGTCGTGACCATGAGATGCCCTGCTTGTCTTCCCACTGCCCAGTTACATGAGGAAACGCAAAATATTTCGCTATGTTAAAGCTAAGAAATGTTAGGTTTTCTAGAACTGGAAGCTGAAAACAAAATCCTGCCAGCTGCATACATTTTGCAGCAGCATTTTGCTACCCATTTGTAAAATGGTAAAATGCTTTCCTTAAAAAATTTACTCATTCTGCTTATTCAGACATGGAATACACCAATTAATATAAAATAATTTCATAGTATATTATAATGATTTTTATATGCATGTGCTGTGTCTCCATAATATGTATATGTTCATGATTAGAAGTTGTCTAGTTGTGAGCTATTAGAAGTCAGACTTTTCCTCCTCCTTCCTGGAGGAAACCTGATATCTCCTAATCTAAATGTTGTGAGCTCTCAGAGAACAATGCTTATTTTCATGGGGGCAACTTCAAAACAATTCTAGGATGCTCTGGAATCAGACTTTGCTATTTAAGGACCCAGGGGTTAGGGCTGTGGTAACATCAACAGAAGACACACAAGATTCTGTGTGCAGTAAATCCATCTTTCAGCTTACATGCTCTACTTTCCTGCCCTACGAATTCTTTGTTCTACTGGTATCTCTGATCAATTGGCCCATTAGTTTTCCATTGTCGGTCCAGCCCTGCCCCCATATTCTCACTTTCCCCTACCCAGCTCGGATTCCATGCCCATTAGTATGATTTGGACTCCCTGGCCACTCTTTAGCAGATGAAACCTCCAGTGTCTAGTTAAATTCAACTCTCTACTACACACTTGTACCTGAGTAGGTGCAAGTGACTATATGCAAACACACAGCCATACCAAAGGGTCTTGCTTTACATTCTGATCACAGTCGCACTTAACACTCTGCATACTATGCAATCCTACACTACCATGATTATGCTACCCTCCTCTAGTCATATTCTTCATTTTTGTTTTATTACAGAAGTGGAAGCTCACTGGAGAAAAGAACTGTCATCCAGACATCACCAAATCCATTTGTATCTTGGGATTCTATAGTCTGTTTTCTCTCCCATTTCAGTGGATAATAATAAGAGGTCAAAGAGTTAATATTTACTGAGTGCTTATTGTCTAAGCATAGTTTTAAGTGATTTATGTGTATTGACACACTTAATCTACATCACAACCCTGTGTGAATTGTCATGTCTATTTCACAGGTGAAAGCATTGAGGCACACACTCAGGTAATAACAATGGTTATTAGTTGGATGGATGGTGTGTATTTTTTCTAAGATATAACTTCTTTTGGTCCCTGAAAGGGGAGAGAGCTACATCTATCAAGCCTGAGATTCCACGGAGCAGGAGGGAGTTCCAAAATCTCCTCCTCTTTTAAGAAAACAATGGAATTTTCTCAGATATCTACTGAAGACATCGGGCGAGGAACTGGGTAAAAGGGGTTGTAGAAAAAGGATAGTGTGGAATAGGGTAAAAGAGAAAGGGAGACAGACTGACTCAATGGGTTTCCTCCTTTCAAAAGTCACTGTGCTCCTGGTTCTTATGTAGCACAGGGGAACAATTTCACTTGTGGAAGTTACAAGCTCTGCTAAGAACACTGTAGTTGGCCTAGTATGTGTGTTCACTGCAGATGGAACAGGACAGTGCCATGCCAAGGAAACAGATAATAGAGGAGGCATTGAGGAAAAGAAGGTAGCCTCTTTCAGTCATCCTTACCATAGTGAAGCTTAGCCAGCCTTGGGGACAAAAATACATTCCGTTCCAAGAGAGTATTGCATGGTGTTGGATCTCTGCTAACACACAATGCCATGGTGAAAATACAGAGAGATGCCCCTTTAGGAAGATCACAAGGCTTTGGGAAAGGAATGAGCTGGGTGGCTGTCAGCTCCACTTTCCCCTCAGTGGAACAACTTGCACCCCCTTCACCTCCTCACTGTTCTCTGTAATCTCTCAACTAAAATGGATGGAGAAGGGAAATGAGGGACCCTATTAGGGCTAGGTGACATGGTCATTTTACTTACCATGGTCCAGAGCTGCCTAGATGCCAGGCACTAAGTGCTTTACTTTCAGTACCTCACTCAATCCTCTCTAGCCAGGCTCACAGTATTTTGTATGTGCCAGGATCCCATGTGGGTGCCAGTTCATATCTCTGCGGCCCTGATTCCCACCCAGCTCCCTGCTTGTGGCCTGGAAAGGCAGTTCAAGATGGCCCAAAACTTTGGGACCCTGCACTCATGTGGGAGACCTGAAGAGGCTCCTGACTACTGGCTTTGGATCAGCTCAGCTCTGGCCATTGCAGCCACTTGGGGAGTGAATCAGCAGATGGAAGATCTTCTTCTCTATCTTTCCTCCTGTCTGTATATCTGACTTTTCAATAAAAATAAATAAATCTTTAAAAAAATAAAGTTAAACCTCTAGGAAATGGTGGACACAGTCATACACAGATGCCATTCTCTCCCTTCTATCACCATGGTTTGCTTTTCTCCTAGCTAAATTTTTGAAGATGCTTACTTATTTATTTGAATGTAAAAACTAATAAGAGAGAGAGGGATTTCATGCTTTGATTTACTCCCTAGATGGCCACAAAGGCCAGAGCCAGGAACCCCATCCAAGTCTGTCATCTTCTTCTGCCTTTCCGAGGTTCAGAAAGCTGGACTGGAAGTGGAACAGCTGAAATATGAACCGGTGCCATTATGTGACACTGGCATCTCAAGTGGTAGCTTTACGTACTTTATCTGCTCTGCCACGATGCTGGCTCTATTCCAGCCAAAATGTGGTGAATGTAGCAAAGGCTACTCATCCTGTGGTGAGTAGGACAGGCCACAGTGGAAGCACCTTTTCTCTCCTTTGCCATGCAGGGAGCTTCCCCTACAGAGTCCCTTCTATAGGTCTTTATCTTCCCACCCTGGAGATTGTCTCTGCTCCTTCATAAATGGCTCCTACTCTGCCTTTTAAAGTATCTCATGCTAGCCCTGCACTCAGAGAACCTTGGCTTCAAGCACATATAAGACAGATACTATCTGCTTCTCTCCAGACTGGGAATTTGCTGCAATAGTTATTAAGTGCAATAGCCTGAATTGCACAAAGTCATCGTCATTAAACCATTTCACTTAAAGGCCTGTGATTTTACTCTCAAGAATTCCATACATATTTAGGGTATCCTGTAGGTGCCAACCCCAAGCATCCCTCTGAAAGGAATTGTGTGGCTTCTCCAAGTCCCTGTCATTGCTTTGCATATTAACTGAGTCATCGTGATCATGGAAGCAGGATATACTTAAGCAAAGACAAGTTCAAGGAAGATGAAATTAAAAGATAAATTTATTTTGATGTGAAAAAAATTTTAATGCTTCCATCTGATGGGTCTTCAAAAGGTTCATAACAACACGTATTATGTGAAAAAAAACTATAAGGACATCAAATGTTTAATTTTTAAAATTTATTTTGGAGGCAGAGAAAAAAAGATATGCTGCTTCACTTCTCAAATGCCTGCTATTGCCAGAGCTAGGCCAGGCCACAGCCAGCAGCCAAAACCTTAATCAAGGTCTCCCAAATGGGTGGCAGGAACTAGATCACTTGGGACTACCTTATACGGTCTGATAGGAAGCTGAATTATAGAGCTGGAGCTAGGTATCAAGCACCCCAATATGGGATGCTGTTATAATAAACAACGTAGCCACTAGGCCAAACACCTATCCCTTGAACATTTTCTTAAACAAAAATAAATTTTTCATTCCCATTTTTCTGAGAACTTTTGAAATTATGTGTCTGTGACCATACATATATGTGCATAGTTCTTTATTCATGAATGTTATCAAATTCTTGACTATTGGGGCTGGTATTGTGGTGCCATAGTTTGTCGCTGCCTGCATGCCTATATCCCACATGGGGAGCACAATTTTGAGGGCTGGCTATTTTGTTTCCAATCTAGTTCCCTGGCAACATGCCTGGAAAAGTAATGGAGGATGGCCCAAGTGTTTTGCTCCCTGTCACCCATGTGAAAGACCTAGATAGCATTCCAGGCTCCAGAATTCTACGTGGCCCAGCCACAACCACTGCAGTCATATGGGGAGTGAACTACTAAATATAAGATTCTCTCTCTTTCCCTCCCTCCTCAACTCCCTCCCTCTCTCTCTGTCACTCTGCCTTTCGAATTACTAAAATAAATTCTTAAAACAATGATTGAGTGTTGTCATTTTCAATAAAACATTTCCACAGGCTCTGCATTTGCCAATAAAAATGATGAAATGTCTCAAGAATTCCTTACTACTACAAAAACAAAGAATGCATGTAATTGCCATCTTGACCACCCCTCCTTATGGAAGTTAAAAACACAGGAACACTGTGGGCAGCACTGCCTCTTCTTGACTTCAGGTGATAAAAACATGTAAGTCCTGGGCTAAGAGGGAACCAAACTTCTGCTACCAGTAGCAGCATACGACAGAAAATTGCCAAGGGCACCTCCAACTGGAAAGGTATCAGGAAGGAAGCATTCTGTTGTTTTCTGACCCCCATCTATTTATGTTTGCTCTCAAACAACCAAAAAGCATGGTTATTACAACACATAAAGCTAATTAGGATGATTTATGTCCAACATTATATAATTTAATAAGATGCAACATTTGTACAAATGCAAATTTTAAAGCACAGGGAATTCAGTTGGAAAAGTATAGAGGTAGAAAGGAACTCTGGAAATTTTGCCAGGTTGACAGAACTCCATTATGAGAAGGATCCCCTCTGAGTCTGGTTGTGATTACCAGTGAGAAAGTCTGTGGCAGTCGCAGCACAGGATGTGGCTACTGGGGTCTCAAGGACCTCAGAGCAGGCTTGCCATTGTTGTCTAAAGTTACATAATGCCTAGTCCAGTTTCAATTTCCAACAGACAATGACTAGTTTTCCAGACTAAGTCTGTACCACTGGGGACAACTTAAACTAAAAACTCATCTGAAATTCAAATTGAACTAATGTATTTTATCTGGCAAACCTACTTGGAAGGCCTCCCTTGCCCCATAGTGCATCATAATCAAGAGGTACAAGATAGAACGGGAGGTGAACAAGGAAGGCTTTCAGGAAAAATCAATGTCTTCTCTCTCAATAGCTGAAAGTAAGGTGTTAAACCAACTTTGGCACAAAAGCTACTAGAAATAAAAAGATTCAGAAATAAGTCCAGTGGACTTTCCAGTATAAAATGTTGTTCTGATTAAACTTAAAGATGTTATTTTAGGATAATACCGTAGTTACATTACATGGTAATTAAAACAGCTAAATTTAAAAAGTTTTCTAGTTCCTTTAGTTTCTCCCTCTTTCTCTCGAGCTCTCCTGCTTCCTTTTTTCTCTTTCTTTCTCATTGAATAAATACATCTTGGTAACCAACTCCACACAAAGCAAAACTTCAAAACATTTGTGTTTTCACTCAATCAATTTCATTTTTCTTAAAGAACTGCCATAAAACTATAATCACATAAACTTCCCAAATTCTGATAGACACTTATAACCTCTGAGAAGATGATGGCTTTTTATTGTAAAATGCATTACAAGGGACTTGTGAAGAAAGGCAATAGAAAAAAAAAGAGGCAGACGTTTTTGGTTTACGACAATGTTAAACAAACTGTAGCCTTCCTGCACCTGCAACAGCATAATGCCATTACTAACTCAGAAAAGAGCAAGTACAATTGTTTTTGTTTTAGAAAGTACCACTCTGAAACAATGCTAGGGTTCTTCTCAATTTCTTTTTGGAAACATCCTTGACAAGAATGAAAAATTATGACTTGGATTGTAGAAGAGGCAAAACCTCAATGACACGGAAATAGGGTTGTCCTTTTCCTGACTGTTTATGCTGATGGTACTTTCGGAACAACCACCAGTCTTGGTAGTAGCCACAGGAGAAAAAGAACACAATGGGTGGAGGATTACAAAATCCTCTTGATTTACCTGTTTTCATAATCCTTGTCCTGATATTGGACAGGTCCTCTCCACAGGACATAGAAGGACAATCCAATTGGAAGAGATCAATAAATGATACATTTATTTAGTAAATACATAAAATAGAAAAATTATCAGCTAACTTTTATAGTGTATTTCAGTCAACTAAGAACTCTGCATTCCCAAACTATTGCAGTCCCACATTTATGACAATCGCTGCTGCTTTCTTCTGTCTGGCCATGGCCTTGGGTTTGCTGGCTCTCACATTAGTACCTACACAAATAAATGACAGTTGTCCTGCCCAGACTCATCTTCCTGGCCCTTCTCATTCTGTCAGGGAGCTGTCACAGAGGAAGCCGCTAATTCACAACCTGTCTCTTTCAGCTATTTCTAGGCTTGATCTGCCTAAGCTTTGTACTTGAACCCGTCACTCAGCATGAGAGGATGTCCCTGAGAAAGAGTACGCTGCCACCTTTCATTCCTTTCTTCACACAGAAATTAGTTCTGTTATGAAATCGTTGGTTGACATATAATTTGCTCTTGCTGTGATCTGGTAGAAAATTGTACATTAAAAGAAAGCCTTGAATACAATGGCATCCAAGCTGAAATTCTCCTATTATTTCCCAAATAGAAGAACAAAAAACGAAAGGTATCAGAAAATATTGAGAACAAATGGAAGTGTTGGATGGCTAACTCAGCATCAATTGAATTCCAGCAGCTATAATTTATCTCCATGTGCATTCAATAGTATTAAATGTTTCCCTTTGGTCTACTTTCACAGCCAGAGTGCCTGCCTCCCATGTGTTTTGTGTGCTATTTCTCTTCAAATCAGTTACAGACTATTTTGTTCCAGTTCACAGTGCTGTTTGGTCCAAGGATACGTTGTAAATCCATAGGAGACGAACAGTGATGTAAGATTGATTGGCAGTTAAGACATTTGCAAGATTCTTAGCTCCAGTTATGATATTAGTAATAGATGTGACAGCTCTTCATTCTTTGCACCTGCCTTTGGGAATTCATAGATGGCTAGTACTTTTAATTGGTGAAACTTCTATATTTTTAGGGTCACAGAAAGTCGGTATTGGAAGAACATGAAGGTTCATTTAATCTAGTTGTTCTTTATATTACGAAACTTTTGTCCAGAAAAGCAAACTAATCAGGGCCATTTATTTCTCTTTTCCATTGTAATTCAAAATTCTTACCACTGCCTCACAAAGCAAGTATTGTGTTTTACGACTCTTTGTAGTTCCTGCAGAGTTCAGTATAGAAGATGACCATAGTGCATATGTGTGCCCCAATAATAATTACTATTTATTTTCAAGAAAGAGAGAGAGGGAGAGAAAGCGCTTTATCCACTGGTTCATTTCCCCAAATTTCTACAACATCCAGGACTGGGACAGGGTCCAGTCTGGGATATGGGAACTCCACTCAGGTTCCTATGTGAGTGGCAGGAACCCAATCACTTGAGTCACTGTCACTGTCTCCTGGTATCTGTCTTCACAGGAAACTGAAATAAGGAGCTAGGGAAGGACACTGAGCCCAGTTACTCTGATACCAGGACCAGGGTGTCTCAAGCAGCATCTTAACCACTAAACCATGAAACTTTATATCATCTGTAATCCTGCAACAACTCTACAACCTCTGTGAAACACACATGTTGCAGATAAACACTTAGGAAGCTTCAGAAAGTGGAGTAACTTCCTGTAAAGGATAAATTATGGACATGGGATTTCAACAGTTCTTTTAGCCTTAAGAGTGCATATTTTTTCCATTATCAGTTTTTACATGCAGTTCAAGATCTTAGACTTCAGATAGAAGCAATGTGGTTCAATTTGTATGCCTGTACTGACAGTTATGTGATATAGACTCTAGTACTACCTTGAGAGAACTGAAGACTCAGAGCTTGCAATTGATTTGCAAAAAAGAGTACCAATCAATGAAAACAAAGCCTGAGACTGGAAGACTATGAGTCCTGGAAAAAGATATGAGTATATCTTTCCTTACATGTGTGTCTTATAATTTTGTTTCCCTACAGTTACCCTAGAATGTAGGAACTGGAATTACAGGAACTAAAGAATTCATATGTACCCTAGAATGTGGGAATTGGAATTACAGGAATTAAATAATTCATAAGTCTTGAAAACATGCTGGCATCTTCCTGAGGGCATTTGACAAAAAGTAATGGCTCTCCAACATTAAAATTCCAGGCTTCACACACATATGAAAAAGGACCCATAGAACAAGGGCATGATTTTTTCAGTGAGACAGAACAATGGCACCCCAAAATGTCCATGTTTTGGAATCTGTGAATATCTATGGCACTAAGATTCCTAAGGAAGCAAAGGTTGCCAATCAGATGACCCTGAGGTGCAGAGACTATTCTGGATTATCTGGGAGTTCCAAGGGACACTGTCAGTGGAAGAGGGAAGTAGCAGGAGAGATGAGAGGCAGAGAGAGATGTGGTTCTTCCCATTAGTGTTGAAGATGCAGGGCTATGACATAGTAGCACATGATGTTGAATTTCAGCAAGGACCAGGACATGGTGCATACAGCCTGGTCCCCAGGATCCCAGCCAGGACTCTACACAAGTCTATGCCTGTCATTTCATTAGCCTTGCAACAACTTGGACCTGTATCTCATATAACTGCATTCTTTTATACCCTAGCTATTATGAAATGGTAAGCCTTTATGATCTCTTTTAAGTTTCCCATTAGCCCTACAAGGGATACCACTATTATTCCTATTTTACAAGTGAGAAAATGCAAGTATAGAGACACTAATAACTTCCCCAAGTATACATAAGCAGTAAGTTGTGGAATGAGATTTGAGTCACCAGACAATCTGGCTCCAGTCCTTGTAGAGGGAAGAATAGGTCCTGGAGGAAAATTAACAGTGTCCTCCATAAGTTCTTTGCTGATGTAATCCAAAGAATACTGGACAGACATATTTTGTTTCAAACACAGATCAAAATGTTGTATTATTTGTTTAGAAGAGAAAGTCAATATTAAAAACACTTCCAAATCATTGAACACTTCCAAACCATTGATGTGGTCCAGAATAACACAGGGGAAATGAAATAATTTAAACACTACTTTAGTAATTTTTTATACTAGACACTAGGCTAAACACTTTATATGCTTTCTTTTTTTTTTTTTTAAGATTTTATTGTTATTGGAAAACCGGATATACAGAGAGGAGGAGAGACAGAGAGGAAGATCTTTCATCCGATGTTTCACTCTCCAAGTGAGCCACAACGGGCCGGTACGCGCCAATCCGATGCTGGGACCAGGAACTTCTTCCGGGTCTCCCACGCGGGTGCAGGGTCCCAAAGCTTTGGGCCGTCCTCGACTGCTTTCCCAGGCCACAAGCAGGAAGCTGGATGGGAAGTGGAGCTGCCAGGATTAGAACCGGCGCCCATATGGGCTCCCAGGGCTTTCAAGGCAAGAACTTTAGCCGCTATGCCATGCCGCCAGGCCCCACTTTATATGCTTTCATTAAGAGCCTAGAGGCATCCTTTATCATGGAGCTAAAAAAATTTTATGTTGGAATTTTCCCTCCCATGTGAGATCTTAAACCTATTAATCAGTCAGTGAATCATTTCAAATCTCAATAGTTGAAACAATAGCCATTTGTTAGCTCATGATTTTGTTGAGCTCCAACTTGGGCTGGGCTCTGTTGATTCTGCTTTGGGTTTGGCTGGGTTCATTTTATGCCAGCAAACTCTGCTGCTCAGCTCATAAATTCTATTTCTGAGGTTGAGCTGTTTTAGGCTGGGCAATAGGTATTAAGCAACTACCTCTGCTATATCCTTTAACATTCAAGTGGAGGATGGTGTCAAACACAACAATGGACCAAGCTGCAAGGTACAAGCACTTTTAAATCTGTGTATAAAATATATGCTACTGTTCCATTGCCCCAAAATTATCATTGGCCACCCCAGAGGTGTGCAGGTAAAGGAAAACGTCACCCTCTGGTGGATTAAAAAAAAAACACATGTAAAGGTATCAAGCAAAGGGAGAAAACCTTAATCATTTCAATAATTTACAATATTACGAGTGAAAATGCGTCAGGGCTGACGCTGTGCCTCAGCAGGATAATCCTCCACCTGCTAGCACCGGCATCCCAGATGGGAACCAGTTTGTATCCTGGCTGCTCCAACTTCTGATCCAGCCACCTTTTTGTGATCTGGGAAAGCAGCAGAGGATGGCTTATGCCCTTGGAATCCCTGCCATGTGGAAGATCTGAAAGAAGTTTCTGGCTTTGGATCAGCTCAGCTCCAACAGTGTGGCCACCTGGGGAGTGAATCAGTAGATGGAGGATCTCTCTCTGTCCCTCCTTCTCTTTATAAATCTGCCTTTCAAATAAAAATAAATAAATCTTTTGAAAAACAGTGAAAATGCATATAGACCGCGAAAAAGGAATGTTCTTGGCAATATTTTATTTGCAAGATATCTGGAATACAGTCATATACTACAAAATAATATATCATTCAGTAAAGAACCACATATACAATGATGGTCCTCTAATACTATGTGGCTGAGTAACATCATCATTTCTATGAAAGTATACTCTGATGTTTGCACAGTCATGTTGTCTACTGTAGCATTTCTTCAAATGTGTCCCCATTATCAAGTGACTTAAGACTAAGAATAGCATCATAAAATACTACAAAAGCATTCATACCTCAGTAAACTAAGATTTGGAACAGCAAAGCAGAGAAGATGCCTACATCATTTAATGGAAAGAACTTGGTCCCCATTTAATTTTGAAATAAAACAGTGACTAATGATAACTGAATCAATGTCTCTCTTATTGTTATATCTCCCCTCATTTAACATTTAGATCTATTCCTAAAATCTCAGTCTTAACTGCACATTTTGAAAACCTGCTCCAATGGCAGGGTGACTTGGCAGGGCAGTGACTCTGCTGGCTTCAGCTGGGCTCAGAGTGCAGCAATCCTTTCTGGTAAGATTCTCCAATTCCATTTCTAATCTCCTTGCTCCAGTGGCTGACCCACCACGTGTCAGAGAGGCATTGCACTGATAAGAGAAATGGTGGTTATCTGAGTACTCTGATTGCCAAGTTCTGAATGCTTCAATTTGGCTGAAAAAGAAAAAAATTGCTTGTCAAAGCACTTCATTCATTTGAGAACATGTGTGTCCATCTTTCTTTTTGAAGAGTCCTCAGATTTTTTTTTTTTTTTTTGCTAGGTCTGGGTTCTAGCTAACACTGTTCTCAGTCTGCATGAGTAATGGCCATACTGCCATAACCTAATAGATTTTGGCTATGCCTAGGGGCCATCATAAGTTCAGAGAAAAGTGGCAATAAAGAAGGAGTGAGTTCTTATTTATTTATATTCCACTCTCTTTTCAAAAAAAAGAGGATTGCAGATGCTCTCCAAAAATATAGATGATAGATAGATAGATAGATAGATAGATAGATAGATAGATAAGGAAAATGAAATTTTACAAATAGATCAGAACAAAGAGACCACAGCACAAGAAGAATGAGTAAAACACTAATTGGATCCAGATTTTCCTTTTAGGTAAATCACATCAGGGATATGTAATGTAGAAGAGAAAGGATTTCTTCCCTTCACCCAACACTAGGTCCATTACAAAAGGCATACTCACATGATAAAAACATATACATTTATTTTTTTAATTTTTTTAAAGATTTATTTATTTTATTACAAAGTCAGATATACAGAGAGGAGGAGAGACAGAGAGGAAGATCTTCCATCCGATGATTCACTCCCCAAGTGAGCCACAACGGGCTGGTGCGCGCCGATCCGATGCCGGGAACCTGGAACCTCTTCCGGGTCTCCCACGCGGGTGCAGTGTCCCAAAGCATTGGGCCGTCCTCGACTGCTTTCCGAGGCCACAAGCAGGGAGCTGGATGGGAAGTGGAGCTGCCAGGATTAGAACCGGCGCCCAATGGGCTCCCGGGGCTTTCAAGGCAAGGACTTTAGCCGCTAGGCCACGCCGCCGGGCCCTATACATTTATTTTTAACTTAACTTTTGTGACATAGGAGCTTTCAGAAATGTAGATCCAAGGAAGTAGCTAACTTTGTATATTTTTAGGTTAGCTTTGCTGAAACAGGGGTTGTCATGAAGAAAAATGATTGGACAAGAGACTAAACTACTGCGGACGTACAATCTTAATCCTTCCCTTGAGAGAATCACCAGCAATGCCTGTTGGTTCAGATTCTTCTCCATATCTCTGCATTTTCATAGTTGAGAATATTCCTTTTGTGTAGGTACAGAATACCTCTTAAAGAAGGGGATTATGATCTGCTTCATGGGGGAAGGGCAAGAGAAGTTGGAGAGATCATTCTTTCTATCTGCCCTGCTTTGGGGAAAAACTGGCCAGAGGAGGGTGAAAGGGACCGTTTTGCTTCTACTATTGTGTCGATGTCAAGGCACCATATTTTGGGATGATGTATCCCAAACTTCTGTTTCTCTATCAAGTACCTGGTACATGAGTCCCTGCACTCATGAGACAAAATTCAGCAATTTTTTAGGAAAAGAGGAGGTATCATAGAGAGAGGCTCGATGTGTATGTTGTGAACAGGTGCTGCACTGATCTCTTAATACAAACACAAGTGATTTAGTTTCTTAGGGCAGGAGGGAGGTCAGAAGCTTCTGAGGGTTGTACCTCCATAGCTCAGTTATCTGTAAGAGTGGAGATTTCTAACGAACAGACAAGGTCTAGTGAGTCTAAAGATGACAGGTAACTTCAGGGATCACAGAGAGATCATAAGCAACAGTTCTGCTCACCTTGGGTACCTAAGGAGAATTTGGAGAGGCAGCAAGACTTCCTTCAAGGGAACCAACACTGGGTTCTCTTTTTGGACAGAGACATCCATCTGAAAGTCATGCCCAACGTATGCCTTGGGACTAGTAAACAGACAGGAAAGGCAGCTGGCATTAGGCATATGTGCCTTCTCCAGGACACACAAACAGGGAAAAACACCAAGGCAAGCCTGGGAAATTTCTGGAACACATTTTCTATAGCAGGAGCTGAACCTACAGAACTCTTCTGAAATAGGGAAAAAATGGGTGAGGAGGTTGCAGAACTTGTCTTGATAAATTACCTGGATAATTTAGGTCATAGTTGTTAAAGCAAAGAGCAGCTTTAACCTGTAAGCTGCTGCACGTTGTAAGCCTATAAGCTGCTCTTACAGGCACTGGGGCTGGATGAACTGAAATGGGCTGCAGAGCACTGAGCAAGTGACACAGTCTCTCCAAGGCTGGATTGCTGACATGAAGAGAGTGATTTACTGCCAGTCACTGAGCCCAGGCTTTCACTAGAAAAGCAGTTATTTCTCTCACACATGTGGAAGCTCAAGGGACTCAGGCTTGTTCTTCATCTTTGATTTGTGTCTTTTACTCTCCCACTGTGCCTCACCAGGCTGGGTGCCTGTGTTCCAGGCAGGAGGAAGGCACACAGGAGGAAACCTCCTGCTGTGAGGCTCTCTTGTTTTCTCCAAAGAAGAAATTGCAGATTGTGTCTCATGGCCAATATCCATCCTTTGGTCTACCCTTGCTACAATGAAGGGAGGGAAGACAGCTCCCGGCTTTATGACAGAAGAGAGGGATCAAATAGGCCATGGTTTGAGTGTGTTTGTGTGTGTGTGTGTGTGTGTGTGTGTGTGTTTGGAGATGGGCATTTTACATGGTCTCTCCCAAGCCAAGAAAAAAGTTCCTCTCAAAGCATTTTTTTTAAAGATTTATTTATCCTTATTGGAAAGTCAGGCTTACAGAGAGGAGACAGAAAGATCTTCCATTCACTGGTTCACTCTCCAAGTGGCCTCAATGGCCGGAGCTGAGCTGATCCAAAGCCAGGAGCCTGGAGCTTCTTCAGGGTCTCCCCCATGTGTGCAGGGTACTAAGGCTTTAGGTCATCCTCGACTGCTTTCTCAGTCCACAAGCAGGGAGCTGAGTGGGAAGTAAAGCAGCCACAACATGAATTTACATCCATATGGGATCCTGGCATATGCAAGGCAAGTTTAGCCACTAGGCTATCGTACCAGGACCAAATCATTTCTGAAAGTAACAAGTACCCATAAGGCTATAACCCTGTAGCTGGAATATGGAAAGTTCACGATGTCATTCATAACAGGACAAAGTCTCCCCCTCTCTTGCACTAAAAAATATCATCTTGATTGGTTGGACCCGAGAGATTTGTCAGTCAAACATCCCTGATTGCTCACATCAGTCAAAATGTAAACTCATCACCACCTCCACATGAATTAAATAATGATTCATGATTTAGGATTCAGACTAAGGAGTAGCACTGGGGGCGGGGGTTGGACTGTAAGCATATTCAAATGGTTTCAGGGAATTAACATACAAGGCTGGGAAATGGAAGAAATACATGCATGAGGCATTTCTGTGAGGCAATACAGCAACATAATATCTATGTTTCAAGCAAAGAAAGAGTTTAAATCTCTTAGGGGAAATCCTGGCTTTAAGGAATGTCTAGAGTTTTCGGGTTTTTTTGTTTGTTTGTTTTGCTTTGTTTTTATTTTTTTTCCCCAACGAAAATTACACAAAGGAAAGAAATTTTTCACGTGGAATTTAATTCTGTTTAATAGGAGCTGGGGTGTTCAGGACCCTCCAGCCTTCTTCCTGGGTAATCATAATATTTGTTCCCTAGGTTCCACTTGTACTGAGCAGTCACTTGGGGCATAACACTGAGTGGATGGGGTGCTGACTACCACAAGTCCTAAGAGCCCATGCAAGCCCTCCTACTGCAGTCCCTGCCTGAGCTGTAGCCCACCACACCTGGCAGCCGAAAAGTAAGAAGGAACAAGGGACAGGCAAATGTAACCTTCAAAGCACAGGGATGGCTTGCCGTGTGTGTGATGAGGCTCAGTGCCTTGGGAATCTCAAGTTCCAGCTAACCTCAGACACTTGATTCGTTTTCTTATTTGTGCAATAGGGTCCTTGTCAGTTCTGCCAGCCACATAACCCACACACAAGTACAACGCACACATATTAACAGGATATTCAGGGTTGTCCCCCGTTTGGGGAAGCTAAGTATCAGACATAGGGTTTCAGCTAAATGAGAAATGGCTTCTTCCCAACTGTTAGAACTATACAAAGAGAATACAGAACACATAGAAGCAAAGACGCAGGCTCTAGAAATGAGCGTCTGCAGCAGAAATAGTGCAGGGCAGAGAACAGATCTCCAATGCCAAGACTACTTCATCTCTACACATCTAATTCAGGAAGAATAACCAGTGAGGCCTTCCCTGGGGTCCTTCAAGCAGGCTTGGCCCACCCAGGTGTTACAGTCCACCTGGACAGTACAGTCAGGTGAGGACTGCAGAATTTTCCTTTAAAAATGCAACAGTTCCCATTTGGAAGCAAGGGGAAATATTTCCATCCTCAGCTGGAGTAGCATACTGTTCTAAAGGACCAAGAAGAGAATCACTGAGACACAGGCCTGGGATGCACAGACAGATGATACTAAAAGAGCTGAAATGGACTTCTATACATTTCCCTAGAGATCTGAAAAGCAAGTTGGGTTTGAAGACAACGATGTCATTGCTTGTTGCCAGGAACTGATTCAGGAGTTGCTGTATGTCTCACTCATGGGACATGAGAGAAAGAACTTTGTGTTTCTCTCTACTAAAAAGCTGAAGGAGAGAGATGCCATTATCCACCAGGTTCTGTTGAATCTGATTGTGAAGTCTGTAACAGCTGCAGCTGCAGGGTCACAGAGAGAAGTGAGGGACATTAATTTTTATAAAATTGAGATACCAAATCAAATGGTTCTTAGCATCACTCTCACTTTGTCCCACATATGCATGACTCTCTTGGACTAGAAGACATGGTTATTATGAGAAGAACAAATTTGTATGTTGAACCTTTCTGCTTCTCAAAGATCTATTAACCTCTGAAAGCTTTACTTAAACCATACGTCTTCTGTGGGACTTCTCACAATGTTTCTTTGTCTCACTGCACTTTGATTTAAAGTTTGTATTACTGCTTATGGTCATTTACACACTTGACAATCACTCCTTCTAACCTGTGAGACTCTGAGCGTCATGGATATGGTAATCAAATTCTCTTTGTCCAGCATCTACTACCGTCATGACAGTTACATCTGTGGTATTGACGAAAACCCAGCACCAAATGACATGGAGCATGTATATGGACCTTCAAATTGCTAGTGTTCATGAGAGGGTTTTTTGGCCGCAGTGGTCCATTCCCAGCCAGCCTTGCTCTGTTTAGTGTTAGTGCTCTGCATTCTGCGTGAAGGCAGCTTCATTAGGCAATTCAGAGCCAGGATTTCTTGTTCTTTGATATTTGCATTCAGGAATCTGCATTTAAATGAAACAAAACCAGGACTTAATTTGGAACACACCTAGATTAAAGAAGTTTTCTTGAAAAAGCATTGGGTGGGAGTGGCAGGAAGGAGAGAAAAAAAGACTCATTCTTGGGGAAAATTTAGTCACAAATTGGACTTTATTTTCCTCTAGTGCTCTAATTGGCTCCTGATTCCATGCTTCTGTTGTTTAAGTTTAGAAAGCACCTTCAAACAGGAAGAGCAGTGCCACCCAGTTAAACATTTCCTCTCCTGTTAATGTTACCAATCACAATGTCAGCCAACATGGAGCTATTTCTTTAGCTGAGTAAATGATGTCTCATGAATCAAGATGAGTCCGTTTTCTAACAGCTATTTTATTTTCTCCATATTTTCTCTTTGCAACACTGCCAAAGAGCTTTTACTCCCAATAAAACAAATTACGTTATTTTCTTCTTTCACTTATATTTATCTCTCAAGAAGCATTCTCCAATGCCTTACCTTTTGAATTGCAATAGTGAGTAAAAGATTAGATTATGAAGGATAATGCTTTTTAGTTTTTTGACTCTTGGATGTTTCCTGGATGGCAGCCAGTGATGGTTAAGTGGGCACAAAGAGACACGGATTACATTTTTTTCAAAAAATTTTATTATTATTGGAAAGCTGGATATACAGAGAGGAGGAGAGACAGAGAGGAAGATCTTCCATCTGATGTTTCACTCCCCAAGTGAGCCGCAACGGGCCGGTACGCGCCAATCCGATGCTGGAAACCAGGAACCTCTTCCAGGTCTCCCACGCGGGTGCAGGGTCCCAAAGCCTTGGGCTGTCCTCGACTGCTTTCCCAGGCCACAAGCAGGGAGCAGGATGGGAAGTGGAGCTGCCGGGATTAGAACCGGCGCCCATATGGGCTCCCGGGGCTTTCAAGGCGAGGACTTTAGCAGCTAGGCCACGCCACCGGACCCACAGATTACATTTTAGAGTCTGTTTTTCTAGTGGTGCTTGTTAAGTCTCTAAGTTTGTTACTGAGATTTCAATACAGAGCATAAATATAAAGAGTAACTCTATTCTCCAAAATAAAAATTGAGAAGCAAACGGAGGGAAGGTACCAAAGCTTATTTCCTTCCTTTCCCTTTTCCACTTAAAAGCAAACAACCCTCCAAGCAGGTTGGGAAGCTATTGCGGCTATTCTTATTTCCCAAATGACTTGGGTATGTGTTGGTTGAGGAAACTGTAATAAAGATAAGGGACAGCTACTAATCCCAGGAAGCATTTCACAGTCATATAAAAGGACTGTAGGGTAAGGTGGGCATTCCCTTAGTTTTTTAGACAGAGCTCAAGATATCCAAATTGTAGTGCCAGTATTGAAGTCCTGGTTCAATCCCAAATCCAACTGTCCTACCAGGGCAGACCCTAAAAGGCAACAAGTCCTGGCTCACTGAATTGGGCCCTGAACCCACAAGGGAGAACTAGATTGCATTCTGATGTACTGGATTCCCAAGGATTAGAACAAAGATATGCTAAGACACTAGGTATTACAAGAAACACAAGAACAATTTGTGCACTTCCATATTCAAGGGCTCAAAAGAGTTTAAAACAACTTTCTGTCCATGTACTTAGAGAAGGCACTTTTCTGCATTTCTCAGACCCTGGAAGGAAATGAGAATTACAACTGTTAAATAGAGATAGCACTGGAGAGAAGAATCGGCATGGTTCATAGAACGTTATATAAGTGCAAAGCAAGAATAACAAACACTGCCATGCATTTTACATTCTGTGTTTTGATGCTTTGACCCTGAAGTCTTGGTGAGCTTGAAGGACCTGTCCTTCCCAAGGCTATTCACTGCCTAGAAAAAGTAAACAACTCCCCTGGGAGTATATTCTGTATGAAGCCAGCCAATCCAGAGTTCCTGTGCCGAGACACCAACCTCAGTCCCCTCTTCTCTCCTGCCTCCTGATCGACACCGTAAATTTTCCATGTGGCCTTTCCTCATTGTGGGATATATTCTCAGGAGTGGGATGGTTGGGTCTTAAGGGAGACATATTTTTAGATTCTGAGAAATCCCCCATCTTTCATAACAATTGTGTTAGTTTATACTCCCACCAACAGTGGATTAGGATCTTTTTCTCCCTATCATTGTCAGCATTTACTCATTTTTGATTTTTTAATGATAGTCATTCTAACCAGGACAAGGTGAAACCTCATTGCAATTTTTACTTGCATTTCCCTGATGGGAAAATAGTTGATTTTCATCTTCTAGAACTGTGAGATAATATATTTCTATTGTTTAAGAATCTCATTCTTATAGCCTTATCAAAATAATGCAATGAGGTTTACTTTTTTCTCTTTATTACCAGTAAAGACAATATTGATTTGTAACTTTACTCTCAGGTTATACTGTAAGAGAGAGAATATGAGTATTAAGACATCATTATGACAATGACTTTATAAGATGGTCTTGTAGAGCATACCTTGAAGAATACCTGAATACCTTCCTCAGATCCACCCGGGGAGATTAGATACCCAGACCATACCTCTGAGCTAACTGGGGGAAGAGTCTCCTTGAAAAAAGGTCCAGAAACTTGCATTTTTGGCCATGTTCTATGGGGATACTGATGCACATTAATATTTGAAAACCACTCCTCTAAAGGTAGACTTTTAATGTACTAGTGGAAACTCTTCACTTTGATATTTTGTCCTGTATAAAGTCTCAATGTTGCTGTGTAGGAAGGTTTTTTTCCCCATGTGATACTTAAATTAGTAGACCGAGAAACATGGATTGGCTTCCATAATATAATGTATGTGGGCCTCATCCAAGTAGTTGAAGGTCTTACAAGAAAGGATGGGGTCCCTTGACGAAGAAAGATTTTCACTCTTCGAACTCCAGTGAAATGATTCTTGGTTATCCAGCCTGTCTCTTGGTCTTAAAGACTCTAAAGTTGTCAGGCCCTATGATCACTTGAGCAACTCCTTAGAATCCCTCCCCTCCTTCTTCCCTTCCTCCTCCCTCTTCATGCTTCCATCTTTCTACTCAAAAAAGACTTTAACACACACAGGGAAGAAATGACAAAGAGATTTTAACTCAAGCCAACTATGAAAAAAATTATCATGGCTGCCTGGAGCATTCTTGTGAAGGAAGGGTTCTGAGTTCACTTGGGTACACAGGGAAAGAGATCCATTTGAGATATCTGATTTGGTCACAGAGAGAACACACATGCCCATTTTTTTTTTTTTTTGCCATTTTTGCACTTCCTCTTGCCATTTAAAAACAAAAAGGATGATTTTTTAAAGCTAGTGCTAGCTTCCCATAAACATCTTAGCAGGGCCTGCCATGTTAGCCTAAAGGCTAATGTTCTTGCCTTCCATGTGCCAGGATTCCATACAAACACTGGTTTGTGTCCCGGAGGCCCAGCTTGCCATCCAGTTCCCTGCTTGTGGCCTGGGAAGGCAGTCAAGGATGGGCCAAAGCCATGGGATCCTGCACCTGTGTGAGAGACTCAGAAGAGGCTCCTGGCTTCAGGTCAGTGCAGCTCCAGCTATTGTAGCTGCTTGGGGATTGAATCATTGGATGCAGGATCTTCCTCTCTGTCTCTCTTCCTCTCTGTATATCTGACTTTCCAATAAAAAATAAATATTTTTAAAAAGTCCTTAGCGGGCCCGGCGGCGTGGCCTAGCTGCTAAAGTCCTCGCCTTCAACGCCCCGGGACCCCATATGGGGGCTGGTTCTAATCCTGGCAGCTCCACTTCCCATCCAGCTCCCTGCTTGTGGCCTGGGAAGGGAGTCGAGGATGGCCCAAAGCTTTGGGACCCTGCACCCGTGTGGGAGACCTGGAAGAGGTTCCTGGTTCCCGGCTTCGGATTGGCGTGCACCGGCCTGTTGTGGCTCACTTGGGGAGTGAAACATCGGATGGAAGATCTTCCTCTCTGTCTCTCCTCCTCTCTGTATATCGGCTTTCTAATAATGATAATAAAATCTCTAAAAAAAAAAAAAAAGACCTTAGCAACTACTCAGAGCCATCTGTATTGCTGCAACATTCTGTTGATAGAAACTTAAATCAAAGACTGATGCTATTGATTATAGTCATGCCTATGATTTATGTTTAGAGATGTCCTACTTACATCATATTGTGAATGGCTGAGACAATAGGAAATACAATTTCATTGCAAGAGAAAAAAGAAAGGGGAAAATATCTATTAGCAAACAAAATGATTATTTCACATTTTCTAAAGGACTACCTATCGTAAGAAAAGGGAGAGGAGGAAAACTTCATATCATTACACTTCTATTTCATTATTAATGTTATTCATCCTTTGAAGAAAAACAAAAACTTATAGTATTAGATGCTTGTATTAGTATATTTGTTTTGCTACAAAAAATTATCATAGGTTAGGTGGCTTAAACAACAGCAATTTATTTCCTACAGTTGTGGAGGTCCAAAGTTTATATGATCAGAGTACAGAACTGTCCCATTTCTGCTTAGGGATCTCTTCCTGCTTGCAGAGTAACATCTTCTCACTAGGTTTTCACAGTTTTTTTCTTTGAAAATAGTATAAATATCTCTTTATTCCTCTCTTTCCTTTCTTGCCTTTCTCTTCTTATAATGCCACCAGTCCTTTTGAATTACGGCCTCACTCTCATTAACTCAGTTACTCTTAACTATCTCTTAAGAACCTTAAGTCAGTCTGCAGTCATACTAGCAGTTGCAATTTTAATGCGTGAGGTTGAGGAGGTAGGTGGGGTACAACTTGGTCCATTCTATGTCAAAATGATTATTGTTTTTTCAAAGGCATAAGCAACTAGACAAGGAGAATTATTACAAATGAAAAAGTTGAATGAGAAGACTGATGATGTAGTAAAACTCTTGTTACTCCTCTTACAATGTCACTTTTCTTTTAATAAGTTCCAGACACAATTTTAAGGTCCCTTTCTAAGTATAGAATACTGTAGTGAAATATGGGACAATTAGTTTTTTAAAGTTTTATATTTATTTTAAAGGCAGAATTACAGAGAAAGTGAGAGAAAGAAAGAGGTTTTCCACCTGTTTATTCACTCCACAAATAATGGCAACAGCCAGAATCACGCTGCTCTGAGCCAGGACCAGCAGCCAAGAGCTTCTTCCAGGTCTCTTACGTGGGTATAGGGTCCCAGGACTTCGGGCCATCCCTCACTGCTTTCCAAGCCACAAGCAAGGAGTTAGATTAGAAATCAAGTAGCCAGGATATGAACCAGCAACCATATGGGATCCTGGCATTTGCAAGGGGAGGATCAGCCAATTCAGCTATCATACCAGCCCCAATTACTTAATTTTTCAGGAAGTAAAAGATGATTTACCACACATCTTATAGTCGAGGTCTATTAAAAGTAGAGGTTCAGAATGGGCAGTTAGCCTAGCAGTTAAGATGTCCCATATCAGAGCACCTGAGTTCAATTTCTGACCTCAGAGACCAACTTCTTCCCAATGCATACTGTGGGAGACAGCACTGGTGGCTCAAGCAGGTGGATTCCTGCAATCCACATGGAAGACTTGATTCATGGCTGCTTGCTTTAGCCTCAATCCTACCCTGGCCATTTGGTTGCAGACATTAAATGCACCAGCAGACATGAGAACACCCTGTCCCCCTCAAATAAGTACAATTTAAGAAATATAAAGGACAGGCCACATGGTGGCATATCAGGCTAATTTTCTGCCGGTTAGTGCCAGCATCCCAACCGGGCATCAGTTAGTGCCTCTGCTGATCCACTTCTGATCTAGTTTTCTGCTTATAAAGGCCTGGGAGAAGAGCAGAGAATGGTCTAAGTTTTTGATCCCCTACACCCATGTGGGAGACCAGGAAGAAGCTCCTGGTTCTCAATTTCAGATAAATTCAGCTCTGGCTGTGGAAGACCTCTCTCTATCTGTAAATTTTGCCTTTCATATAAAAATAAATTTTAAAAATAAAAATAAGTTGAAGTTACAAACCAAGAAAAATTTGGACCTTAACTTGAAGAATTTATCATTTTATGAGAGGTACTGAAATGTGTGATTTCTAATTCTTAAAGGAAACTTAATGTCTATTCAGGAGAAACAATTTGATTACTTTGAGTAGATTTGTCAGACTACTTAGTCAAGTGAAAGGTTGGACCTCTTAAAAATTTCTGACTTGATTGGTCACAGATTTAGCTAACAGATTATATTCATCCTTTGGCACAGTGATGGCAAATTCTGTGAATCCAATGAGAGTGCATACATTCCATTTGTACTTGAAGCAGGTTACTGCTAGTTCTCCAAGCATTTGCTTTCCTTTCTTTTAAGATTTATTTATTTTACTTGTAAAGGCAGATTTGCATAGAAGAGGAGAGATTGTCTATTCAACTGGTTCATTCCCAAGTGGCTGAAACAGCCAGAACTGAACTAATCCCAAGCCAGGGCTGCTTCTGGGTCTCCCATGCAGGTAACAAGGACCCAAAGTCTTGAGTCATTCTCTGCTGTTATCCCAGGCCACAAGCAGGGAGCTGGATGGGAAGTAGAGCAGCCAGAACATGATCCAGTGCCCATTATAGAATCGTGGTACTTAAAGGTGGGGGAGAGTGGGGGAGGATAAGTAAGCCAATTGAGTCACTGTGCCAGCTCTGCTTTCCTTTCTTGAAAAATCCTTGTCTTCCTCAGCAGTAAATGGTTGGTAGGAGAACTTGGGTTTCAAATAATACTATGTTAAATCACTTGACAATTTGGGTCCCCACCCTCTCTGGCAATGACCTCAGGATCGCTCCAGAAACCCCTCAAAACAAATAAACAAACAAACAAAAAATCTAGAATAGACAGAGAACAACAAGGAAAGCTTGGAATCAGACAGGAAACAGTCAGCATGGATTCACTTATGCCTTACTAGGTGGGACACAAAGATTAGTTACTCCTCACTAGGGTATTGAAGATTTCTCTGCACACCCCTCCTAAAACTGTTCTGCACCTAAACTGTTGACATATGTCTTGTTAGAGTTATAAGCCAGTCTAGACTACCTGGAAAAACGCTAGGTTCAACAAAATTATGCTTCAAGGCTATAAAATGAAAACACTATAATGAAAATAGACACGAGACAGCTGAATAGTAATCTATAGCCATTTTAAGGTGTATAGAAGCCGGTCGTGTATAAACTAAAATTGAAATGTCAACGAAGGAGTCACAGGATGTGGTTAAGAACTTGCATTTTTTTTAACATGTTGGTTACTCAATATTATGTCAATTAACTCCACGTTATAAATTGTTGCTGATGTTATGTCGGGGCTTTTAATTGATCGGGATGATACTCTGCCGGCTCTACCTTCAGACCAGAGATGGTCTCCCCAACAAGACGTTGAACTTATCTGGACAATAAGATGCTGGACTCTATTGCCTGGTATATGCTTGCAATGAAAGAATCTCAACTGAACTTGAACTGTGGTAATGCAACAAGGTGGAGGAATCCACTATGGGGGGAGGATTTGGGGAGGGATGGGGAGAATCCTAGTACCTATAAAACTGTGTCACATAATGCAATGTAAAACTGTGTCACATAATGCAATGTAATTAATAAAAAAATAAATAAATCACTTGACAAACCTTGAGTCAGATTCTCCCTTAGTGAAAGCTGAATCTGGAAGTGGCACCCAACAATGTCAGATGCTCCTTAATCTTTCAGTCTCTCTGTCAGCACCATTTGGTAAATTGATAGGGGAGAACCTGACACAGGTTTAATCATCCCCGAAGGGTGGACAGCTGGCCTAGAGCAAGGTCCCTGAAGACACTTCAGCCCTCTTCCCCTCCCAAGTTATGGGCTGAACTGAGTCATGACCTCAGTTCTCTGTGATGGTTGTAAAAGGAGGTGGCTTTAGTGTAAGGCTGATGTAAAAGCAAAGAAATGCTGTTCCAAAGCTGCTCAGGGCAGGATCAGATTTTTTGACATGGTTTGATGTAGCCTTATTAAGTCAGGCAAAGAGAATGTTTTGTGTGTTGATAAGGTTAAGTTAGAGTTTTCCAGAGACTAACCCAAGGATGTGCTCTCTTTTCTTCTTTCTTGTAAGCTGAATCACATCTACCATTTCAGTCTCTGGGAACTGTTGATGGTAAATAAAGCCATTTTTACTTCCTAAATCAGTAAGCAAATCGAAATGCTGTTCAGAAAGCTGGGCAGAGCCAGGGACTGCATAGAGAAGTCCTCCATGTCTACATAAGCTCAGAGTCACCTTATGTCACTCCAGCAAAGAAGACTTCAATGTCACAGTCATCTGTAACTCCTGTATACACTTCCTGGGTGTCACCCAATGCAGACACTATGATAAGATTCCCCTGAACCTTAAATACTGAGCTCAACCCTGAAGTTGGTTATAGCAAAGTGAGAAATGAGCACAGATCTCCATCTTCCATTTTGATGAGAATTATTTGTGTATTTGGCACTACTTGGACCATGATAGAGCCAATCTTGGAATCAGCAAGGTGTCAAGATGTTCAAATTTTCAGGCTTGGTTCAGGATAAGAAAAAGTGGAGAATCATTTATCCCAGTGATGTAGATACCAAGAATAGTTGAGGTAGAGGTCACGGAGTTGTCTATCCACCATGTCTGCATGAGCAAGGATTAGGGTGGCTGAAAAATCTTTCTGCTTGGTTCATTTTTCTTTCTGGGTCATGCCTTGCGCATGGTTGCAAAGATGAACTGCAGTGAATTGAAATGACCTAACATTTCTGTGAAATCTGATTGTCTTGCAACTGAGCACTCCCAGACCCACACCACACTAGAGAGCTCTATATT
Organism: Ochotona princeps; assembly: GCF_030435755.1. Lineage (NCBI taxonomy): Eukaryota > Metazoa > Chordata > Mammalia > Lagomorpha > Ochotonidae > Ochotona > Ochotona princeps. The sequence goes on from NC_080841.1 coordinate 41,918,262, forward strand.
TGGAAAATGTCCCCAAGCCAGACAATAAAATTTTTTAAAAAATCTAAAAAGGACTATTCAGAGCTAGCAGAGATCAACTTTGGAGTCTGAGTAATCCTTTCCTGTCAATTTTTAATGAGCTGACTTAATTTCCCACGTAATTGCTAGAGCCTCCATTTTCTTTCTTTCTTTCTTTCTTTCTTTCTTTCTTTCTTTCTTCCTATATTTACATATTTTCATTGGAAAAGCAGATTTACTGAGAGAAAAATACAGAAAACATCTTCTGTCCAATGGTTCACTTCCCAAGTGGCCACATGCCTGGAGCTCAGCTGATCTGAAGCCAGGAGCCAGGAATCCCTTTTGGGGTCTCCCACATAGGTGTAGGGTCCCAAGTCATTGGGCCATCCTCTACTGCTTTCCCAGGCCACAAGCAGGAAGCTGGATGGGACATGAACCAGCCCCCATGTGGGATCCCAGGGCTTGAAGGGATTAGCTAATTGAGCCATTATGTTGGGCCCCTCCATTACCTTTTGATGAAGAGTTAACATTTCAGGATAGTGCTGGTGAAGTTGAAATGTGTTGGTAGTCCTCTAGCCCAAAGACATGCATAAAAGAAAAACAGATGTGCCAGATGCTGGCTTGGAGGTGACCTCTGTTGGGTTTTACAGATGTGAAATCATGTGCAGTTAGGGTAGTGACTTACCCAGGCCAATCCAAGTTAATCAGGGCAATGCAGGTCTAGAACCCAGATCTCTGAAAGCCAGTTCTGTGTGTTATTTAAAGACTGCAACTCCCACTAGGAGAAACAGGTTTGGTATATACCACATGAGCCATTTTAATGACAATCAGCTCACTAACTCAGAGACCAAGACTTACTTCCTCAGTTAGGAAGCCAGAAGGAACAAGGAAAAAATTTGACCCTCCAGATTGAACAGCAAATTCCTCCTTTTCAGTAGGCTACTAAGTTCTTGACTTAACACGAGCCAAAGAAAAGTCTAGACCAAAAGCATCTTGCAAACAAGAATCTTTCTTAACACAGACATATGCACTTCTACACTGAGGCTGTGGGCCATTACAGCCATGTGTTTGTCATGGCACTTACAGCAGATGTCATGCCCACTGCTACTTGAAGACTTCCCTGAGCTGTGGTTATTGTTTAATTCTCCTGTTAAGAGAATTTTGCTCAAATTAAACAGGATGGCTTAAATTCAAACCAGCGTACAATGCCCCGCTGTGCATTCGTTACAGTGGCACATCAAAGCCCTGAGAAAGGGGCTTGGGGTTTCTTTGAGCTCTCCAAAGGCCTTCGAAACACAGGGACATAATCAGGGAGTGAAGCTGTGTCCCATTCTTAGAGGTATTTATGTGTGGCCACATTGCAAGGCCATCATGTTAGGCCCGTTGTGCCTTTTGTTCAAAAGGCCAGACCTTGCTTTGAAGTAAGATGGCAAAGCACTGTGGCAGGGAGCCAAGTGAAAGCAGGGCTTCTTGCCAGAGTCTAGCAAGGTGGTAGGAAAAGCCCATTTCTTCACTCTTGCCTTCATGTCCCCACTTCACACAAACCAATGCACTCATTTTAAGGAACAGCTATTGAAAAGTCAGAGGCTGTTGTGACCCAGGTATACTGCGAAAGAGAGGAATTAACTGAATCAGATCTACAAATATTTTTAACATTTTACTTCAGAATAGTATCAAATTTGCAAAACAAAAATTAGGAGGTAACAGTACTGAGTTCCTATATGCTTCTCACCTCATTTCTCCTGTTAACATCTCACATTAGTATCTCTATCACAATTAATGAAGCATCCCTATTTTCTCCCATTTTTAAAATCCAGAAACCTTTTATCTTTTTCTCATCTCTGCCCCCCCCCCACGTGCCCAGCCTCTAGAAATCAACATTCTGTACTCAGACTGAGTTGATTTTTCTTTGATTTCCGCTGTCACATACACAGAAGAATACGTGGCATCTGCCTTTTTGCATCCAGCTTATCTCAGCATGATATCCTGCAGTAGTCCTAGGCAGCTAGTTCAGGGTCAAAGCTTTAAAATCACACCTCCCCCTTTATGTGGTCCTTTCTGCCCACCTGTGACACTCACCTATCATCTCCTGGATCCTTTGAGAAAGGGCAGTATTTTGTTGTTGTGCCACCCTCTCACAAGGCCCATTGTAGGGAGGAGCTCTCTCTCTCTTGGTCACATGCTTTCGTCACTCTTGCTCTTGGCCTCCCTAGTACCTACTTGTTCTCTGGCTGTCCGCATACAGACTCTAAGGACCGATAGCTCCTGAATATAGCCCTGCATGTCTGTATAGATGCAAATGCTAAGATGCTTTGTATTTCTAATTTGTGACTTTCAACAGTTCAGGAGAGGTGAGGCCTGGCAGTAATGGAATGTGGACAGAGAAGCCAAGAAAAGGTGAATGTTTGCAGCCTTCTTAGTGTGTCAAGGTTGTCTGCCGCATGTCTCTTAGGATAATTTATATTGCTGGGGAAGCTAGGACATAGGTCTTCAGTTTAATGAATGGGTTTCACAGTATTGACCATTTGTTCCTCTCAGGGTTTCAATTCAGACTGGATTGCTACTGGACTTGTCATTTGCTAATTTCTAGTGGGCCCTGTTATCATCAAGCTTGATTAATAAAGACTCCTTAATACATCCTAGCATTGTCTGGCATGATCTCTCTTGCACCCCACAACAGTCCATTGCATTAATTTACATACACCAATGCAAATGGTGGCATTTCATTCTTTTTTTATGGTTTTCCTTTTCTTTTACATAATATCCCATGATATATATTTACCACATTTTCTTTGATGGGCCCTGGGTTGATTCCTTATTTTTGCAATTGTGAACAGTGCTGCTATAAACATGGTGAAGCACATCTCTCTTTGATATAGTGATTTCATGATTTTTGAGTACATATCCAATAGTGGGATTGTTGGATCATATGTCAGTTGTATTTCTACTTCTTTAAGAAGCCCCCACACCCTTTTCCGCAGTGACTGTGCTAATCTATATTCCCTCCAGCAGCGTATGGGGTTTTATCTTCCTTCAAGGCCTCACTAGCATTTATTTATGCCTTTTTTTTTTTTAGAGTAGCCATTCTGCCAAAAGTAAGGTGATGCCACATTGTGATCCTGATTTTCATTTTCTTGGTGACTAGTGATAGTGGGCATTTTTTTATACATCTGTGGCCTTCTGTATCTTCTTTCCAGAACTATCTGTTCAGATCTTCTACTTATTTCTTAACTGGATTTTGCTGTTGGGTTTCTCAAGTTGCTGATAGATTCTGGATATTACTCCTTTTCGGATAAGGGGCTTACAAATATTTTCTCTCATTCTGTCGAATGTTTCTTTGTTCAAATGATTGCTTCTTTTGCTGTTCAGAAAATGCTCACCTTAATATAATTCTATTTTTCTAATAGGATCCCTTTGGATATTCTTGCTCTTTTGTGGTTCCATATTAATTTTAGAATTTTTTTCTAATTCCATAAATAATGCCACTGGCATTTTGGCAAACATTTCATTGCATCTAGAAATTGCTTTAGTTAGTATATATATTTTACCAATATTAATTTTTCTAAACCATGAGCAAGAACTCTCTCTCCACTTTTTGTGACCCATATGATTTACTGATTTTTGTAATTTTCCTTGTAAATGTTTCACTTCTTTGCTTAAATTTACTTCTAAATAATTGATTTTTTGTGATTGAGGTTTCATTTACAATCCTTATTTCAATAAAGTCATTGTTAGTGTATAAAAATATTACATTTTTGCTGTTGATTTTGTGTCCTGTGACATTACTACATTTGTTTATCAATTTATCCATTTTATGCTTCCATTTTCCCCCTTTTAGTATAATAAAGACTACTGGTTCATCATATGAGCCTTTGTAATTTTCAGACATATTCTTCCTGTAATTAATTTGTCTACCATGAAGTGGAGGATGATTATTTTCTCTGCATCTACTGAGAGGATCATATGGTTTTTATTCTTTATTCTGTTGATATGATTTATTACACATTGATTTTCAAACATTGAATCATCTTTGCATCTCTGGAATATAGCCTATTTGAATCTTTTGATGCAGGGTTGGATTCAGCTTGCTAATATTTTGTTGAGGATTTCTGCATTTATGATCCTCAAAGATACTGCTCTGTAGTTTTATTTTTATGTACCTTTGGTTTTGGTATCAGAGAGATGCTGGTCTGCTAAAAAGAGTTCGGTAGAGTTCCAGCCTTTTCAATATTTTAGAAGAGTTTGAAAAGAGAGTTTCTCTTCAAATGCTTGTGAAATTCAGTAGTAAAGTCATAAGGTCCTGAATGTTTCTTTAATGGAAGACTTCGAGTTATGTTACTGCTTCAATCTCATTGCATGCTATGTCTGTTTATAGTTTTTCACGTTCTTGATTTACATTTGCTAGGTAATATATCCACCTCTTAGAGGTTTTCTGATTTGTTAGTATAAGTTTTTGGGTAGTTTCTTATGATCCTTTGTATTGCTGTGGCATCAGCTGTAATGTGTCCTTTCTCATGTCTAATTTTATTTATTTAAATTTTTCTCCTTTTTGTTAGTCTCAGGCAAAAAATGTTTATTATTTAATTGTCTTCTTAAAAAACACTTTTCATTCTGTTGATATTTACAGTATTTCACTTTCACTTGCTTCCTCCTTAATGCAGGTAGAGTTCAGCAGCTTCTTGGCAGCAATTCAAAGGGAAAGCACTTTGGGGAAGGAGGGAGACATGACTACTGCAAAGAATTCTTGCAGATCCCAGTCAGCCCTCAAGTTTGATTTTAAGGTCACTGAGACATCTGCAGCAGTGGCAAGGGCCATGGAGCTCTCCACTCAAGTATTAGTGCCAAGATGGCATTCCACTATAGGGAATGTGGGGAAGGAGCTGTGGGCACGGCAGGTGTTGTTGTCCTTCACAATCTCTGCCCTTCAGCATCACTATGTGTTAGCAGATCTCATCACTTCTTATTGAAGTTTATCCTTCAGTCATTTCTAATGCTTGATACATAGAACCATTTTCTAGAAAGGTGGCATCTCCTCGCCAGGGAGCCAGAATAGCAACAGGTAGTCACATCAGCAGGGCTTTTTTTTTTTCTATCTGCTTTTTTTTATTAAATTTATTCATTAATTACATTGTGTTGTAACTACATAGAATTTGGGATTCTCCCCCCCACCCTTCCCCCATGGTGGGTTCCTCCACCTTGTTGCATAACCATCGTTCAAGTTCAGTTGAAATTCTATCTGCTTTTGAAAGTCTCTGTGACATTTGCAGTCCTCATTAATTTTTACCTGAAGCATTTCTTTGGCCAGTCTCTAAATATAAATATATATATACCTTTTCTTAGCTAGATGGTGTCCTCCAGGCAGGGAATGACAGGAGGAGCAACTTAGAGCCACAGCTGTCCAGTCAGCATCTTCCTTGGGCAAGAAGCAAGATGCTGGACAGCATCTGCTCTCCACAGATGTCTGTAATTCTAATCTCAGTCTCTTGTCACCTAGATGTTGAGGTGGAATGTAAACATGTTAGTAATTAGAGTGGGGGGTTGTATGCTGTTTCAGAAAGAAGATGAAAGGCTCAAGTTGAGGGATTGGTTAAATGAATAGTCGGTGTTTGCCACAGATGGAGTCAGGTGAGGCTGGGTCCAGCTTTCCCAGAGCTGACTTTTCTTGGTGGAGGCAGTCTGCTTTGGCTTTGCTGGGGGGTGTTTCTTTCTGTGCAGCATCCTCTTTTGTGAGCAAGGAAGACTTAATTAGTCTTTGTGATGGGGTTCAGGGGAAACACTTGATGTGCTTAGGCAGCAGCAAAGCAGGAGTCACAATTGTCCTGGTTCATAGGCATGATTGTTCAGAATTTCTAACAGGTCTCTTATCCACAGTGAAGCCTGGGCAGTTATTTTCTTTCTCTCACAGTGTCACTCACAGGAAAAGTTCATGCAGCTTGCAAGTTTGAATATAATGGATATTATGATTAAGGTTCTCCTAGATATCATCTGACACTCTTCCTTTCCTTCCAAATTATTTTCCTGATTCATAAAAATAGATGATTATATCTTAAGAGAGCCAGTGATACTCCAGCCCTTCCTTAACAGATATTCAATCATCCTTTTACTGAATATTGGATATGTGTCAAGCATTGTACTAGCTGTACGGCATTCAATAATAAACCTGGAGATAGTATAGTGAAATGAAGGCACATATGTAGGTAGAGATTGTGACAACATTACCTGTTGTGTTCAGTGTCAAAGGGAGCGCAAAAAGAAGGATTCCTTTCCCTGACTTGGGGTGTAAGGAAGGTACCCTAGGGAGGTGATGGCAGAGCTAAACCTGAATAGCAGGTGATAAGATGAGGGTGGCAGAGCAGAAGGCTTTCTGACCAGACAGGCTGTGCATCCAGCACTTAGAGACTCAGTGAGCAGTCATGTGGCAGAAGTTCAGCTGCTGATTCAGAAGACTGAGCAAAAGATGAGGCCAGGAAAAAGAGCAGGGATCAGGTGTGAAGAATGTCAAGAGTTCTAATGCTATCATAAGGGCAGTGGAGAGCTGATGAGTTCTGAACTCCTGGACACACAAACTCAGGGGGACTCGCTATTTAACACTCATCAGGCACTTACATCTCACTCAGCATTTTAAAGAAATGACTTCATCCCAATGAATCCTTGGCAGACTCACAGAGGGGGAAGGGCTTTCTCATTTTACAGGTGAGGAAACTCGTGATACATGGAGGTGACAAGGCCTTTCAAGGTCATATAGGATCTTAGAGTAGAAGTTGAACAATCAGCAAAATCCACCACAAAGGACAGGGAATGTGATACAGACACAAAGAGAATATCATTCAAATAGAACAGAGCTAATGGACAGCATAAATTCTTTCAATGATTTTTTTTTAAAAAACCAAACTCCCAACTTGAAACTTAATCATGAATTTACTGTGTAAGTTGGAACATTGAAGGTCAAGGTTTTGAAGGTACACTCCAAATAGCTTTTAACCTGTCTCATGAAATACAGTGAGACCAGGAATCAGGTCACCAAGCAATGAGTCAAAAAAAGAGTCACCCTGCAATATATAGAGATGCAGAAGGAAGGGTCAGAGATCAATCCTCCAAATTCAGTGGCTTGCCCCCATAGCTGTTAAAAAAAAAAGAAAGAAAGAGGGGCCCAGCATAGTAGCTGAGTGGCTAAAGTCCTCACTGTGCATGCACCAGGATCCCATCTGTGCACCAGTTTGTGTCCCAGTAGCCCCACTTTCCATCAGGCTCCCTGATTATGGTCTGGGAAAGCAGTGGAGAACAGTCCAAGGCTTTGAGATCCTGCACTCACATGGGAGACCTGGAAGAAGCTCCTGGCTTCAGATCTGTGCAGCTCTGGCCATTGTGGCTTGGGGAATGAATCAACAGAGAGAAGATCTGCTCTGTCTCTCCTTCTATTTGTATATCTGACTTTTTAAAAAGATAACTAAATCTTAAAAAAATGAAAAAAAAAGAGGTAACAATGGCCTCTACCTCTCAGGATTATTGTACAATGTACAATGACAGTTGGTGTTAACACACAAAATAGTGATAGGGCAATGCCTGGTCAACTGATCAATTGGTTAGCTGTCCTTTCCGCCGGGTTGCCTTAAAGATAGGGTTACCTATGTGAGAAACATTATGATAAAAAGAAAGTCTTCTAAAAGCACAAAGCTTCCCCATTATTAGCAGGGCAATAAGTAGAATCAAGTTAGATGAATGACACAAGTTTCTTTGTGACTGTCCATAGACAGGAGTGCCACACTTCATTGTTAGCTATGTTTATCTTACAGCAGAATGAAAAAACACTCAAGGAGTTCATGGAAGGGTCAAACATTGGATCCTGGTGTGGATCACCAAAAACAGATGCCAAATAAAAATGGATAGAACTACCCTTTCTGAAGAGTGATTAAGCCAAAACTGTGGTGCCTTCAAATTTTTACAATTTTAAAATTTTTCAAATTTATAAAAATATGTAATATTTCAAAGATATACTTGGGAAGGATGCCTACATAATACTCAAGAAGGGAGAAAGCATACCATTTTGTACTTCAAAGACCTCCCTTTTTAATGACATCTACAAGCAACACAGATCCAGGCTCTCTATCCTTCATTTTCTGCCTGACCTTTTTGTACCAATTTCTGAGTCACAGATTCAACCAGGAAAAGAGATCTGCAGACTTCTTTGGATGTTCCTTGGATGAGCTCTCCATATTAAAGTCATCATAAGAGGAGAGAAATCTGCACAGTCAAAATCATTCAGAGAAATTTGTTTAGTCTTCTCTGCAAAGCAGAAAGCTACAGGTGAACAGGAGCCATTTAGAATCAACAATAATTTATAGCCAAGTTATTTTCCTTTATAGGCATCTACTTAAAGACCAGTGGATTCTAGAGTAGTTGAATGGGTAGACTTTAAACTGAGTTCTCTGACATCCGAAATCTGAAATGTATTATTTTATAGGTTTTTTTTTTTTTAATATTTACTTTTACTGGTTTCTCCTTGGAATAGGGCACACACAAGATTCTTTTGTAGCACTTTTGCTAAATAGAATGGGTTTCTTGCATATCTTATGGGCTCTAAAAAGAAGCAACCTACCCTCTTTGAGCGTTATGCACCCTACAGACCTACTGCTTTGAGCCAGCGTTTACTCCTATGCCATTTAGTCAGTTACATTTGCATAATAAGCTTGCTAATTAAATTTTATATGGTCTTGCCAGGAAGTCAGCTTTTGTTTTAGCAATTATGGGTTCTCCAAATGACCTCCATCTTGCACTAGACTTACAGAAGCACTTTTGAACTGGTGAATGTGACCTCCTTCTTGGACTCCTCCCACCTGTACTGATTTCCAATATGCCTATTTAGGCTTTGTCTCAATCATACCATAGTTAATAAATGCCAGTGTCAACATCTACTGCTTATGTGGTCAAGATTTCTACCTAGATTGTATAAAGAACTACTTAACTCAATAACTAGAACACACACAACCCAACAAAAAATGTAGAAAATTTGCAAAAGAACATATACATGGGCCCATCACAGTGGCCTAGCAGCTAAAGTCCTCACCTTGAACATGCCGGGATCCCATGTGGGTGCCAGTTCTAATCTCAGCAGCCCTGCTTCCCAACCAGCTCCCTACTTGTGGCCTGGGAAGGCAGTCGAGGACGGCCCAAGGCCTTGGGTTCCTGCACCTGTGTGGGAGACCTGGAGGAGGTTCCTGGCTCCTGGCTTCAGATCAGCACAGCACCGGCTGCTGTGGTCACTTGGGGAGTGAATCATCAGAGGGAAGATCTTCCTTTCTGTCTATTCTCCTTTCTTTATATCTGACTTTGCAATAAAAATAAATAAATCTTTAAAAAAAGAAGATACACAGATATTCAATTAACATATGAAAGATGTCCAAAATCATTAAAACCACAAGATGATTACTTAATCGAGAAACTTTGAAAAGCAACAGCATCAAAAACTGCCAAAGATGTTGAGGAAGTACAACATTCATGTATTTCCACTAGCAATGTATTTTTATAAATATACACACTGAGTGGTAGATTCTTATAAAATTAACATATACATACTATATTTCTCTGCCATTTCTCTCAGGTATTTATCTGAGAGCAATGAAAATATATTCACACCAAGACAGGGGTACTGATGCTCAGCAACTTCTTAAAATTTGTAATAGACTCAAATACAAAACAACTCAAATGTCCACTAAGAAACACAAACTCTAGAATAGAATACTACTCTGGGATAAAATTCCATAAAACAGGACATACAAAAAGTTCAATGAATAAATTCATAGTGATATTTATTCCAGCTTCATGCAATGTCATGCTTCTTCCTTGTGTTTTCTCTAGTTTTTGTAGCTGGATTTATATAAATGGGCCCCCTAGGGTGTAGCTCTGGCAAATAACATAAATAAATGAAAAATATTATCAGTGAAAAAAAAAAGCCAATAGCACACACAAGAAACTATGTGACATTCTAGAATAGGCAAAACCAATTAATTCAGATAAAAATCAGATCAAGTGTTGCTTGTTGCATGTGTGTGAACAGTATTGTTTGGGATGTAGCACAGGTGAACTTTCAAGGATGAGAAAAATGCAGAAAATGCTCTTGACTGATATACAGTTGTCAAAATTGATTAAAGGGAGAGTACTGTTTATTTTTGAAAGTTCCTATCTTAGCCATGTTGCTTTGTAAACCCAATGAAGTAATGCCTACAAAGCATTACCATAGAGTTCAACACACAATAGGCACATTTTCCTAAGTAACGTTAGGCACATCTGGTATCAAAATGGAAACCATAACAAGCTAAGGAAAAACATGTCTTATAAAAGTCACCTATCAGTTTAAACACTCACCCTAAATCTCAAAGACTTGGAGCATTATGAAAGCAATTCTAAAAGCTTCAAAGGAAATGAGTTATGGGGGAGAAAAACAAAAATATCTTCTCTTCAAGAGATAAGAAGAAAGGAAAGATTAATTTTCTCTCCAACTTAAAATAGCACCTTTGTATAATTAAACTACTGCTTTACATGCAAAACCTACTAGACAGGCAAAATGTGTGCATTCAAAGTTTGTAATTTAACAAAATATGTTTTAAATAAAGCCCAAAAAGCATTAATTATAAGTTGTTGTTTAATTACACTAGGAGACCATGAGGTAGTTCAGAAAGCCCTTCATTTTTCTATAAAGGATTTGTAGTTTAAAGTTCACAACCAGCTTAAAATAATTTACATTCTAAGCCCTACTCAGAGGCTCAGGCACTATAAAATCCAGAGATCACTGGAACAATTCAAACTTTCTGGCATGGAGGAGAACTAACAGCCTTCTTATGTGGAAAGGGGAATTTGAATGTTTATTTCATCCCCAAAGAGCTGAGTTTGTAACCAAAAGTGTAGATTTCTGCTGTTTTTCTTGGTGTAAAAGAGGTAAAAAAATCATTGGAAGTAAATTAATACAGATATGAATTTCAGAATCCTGTGCTATGCCAATTATTTTCCTTCTTTAGAATTCTGTTTCTATAACTTTCACCTCAGTTTATACAGATGTACCCAGGATTAGTCCTAGCTTGGAATCCATAAGAGCTTGGTATTAACTTCTTGTATGATCACATAGTCCTGGGATAAAAGATGCCATGGATGCCCACAGGGTGCCATCATAGGCATTAATGTTCTCTATCCTGCCATTCACTAAAAGCCCAGATCCCTTCAAAGGAGACGGCAGGCAGAGCAGCTGCCATTGTAAATGAGATGGTATTATTTGTGTCCAGTGTTAGTTCGGTTGTACCACTGAAGTATGAACCTGGCACGGCTTACAAGTGGAGATTATGACAAATGTCTACTGTCACAAAACGCAATGCTGTGTAGACCGTGCATCTTTCTTAGCCTGCACCACAAGTAGACTCAGTAAGAGACCATTTCATTTATGTATTTAGGCTTTTTATTTTTTAATTGATATACAATAATCACAACTATTTTAAAAATCATTTCTTGAATCTTGAGCCCAGAGGATAGTGGCAATGAAATTATCATTAAGCCAGAATGACAGTGCAAATGATTGTCATGAACTAGGGGAAAGGAAGAAGGCATCTAGGGTGCAGTATCTAAGGACATGCCCACTCTTGGGGTCTAGCAAACCTTGACAATCATCATGTCCTTACCTACTGTGCACAAAGAAAAGACATTCGGTCCATCTGCTACTGTGTTTGCATCTCACAATGGAGTACCTGGGTTCAGTTCCTGGCTCTGGTCCTTGACTTCAGCATTCCCTCCAGACTGAGGGAGGCAGCAGTGATGTCTCAAGAGATTAGTTTCCTACTTTTCATGTGAGAGACCTGGATAACGTTCTCAGCTCTTGGTTTTGGCCTCATCCCATCACCAGTTGTTGTGAGCATTTGGGGAGTAAAATAACAGTTGGGGGCTTTGTCACTTCACATCCTTCCCCCACAAAAATAGAAAAATTTTTAACCTTTGTGAATTAGTCCTTCCCTTACCTTACCCTAGCCCCAGCCCTAACATAATACACTGAATTAAAGCGAGACCAAGTCCTCTATAGGCAGGAACTGGCTACAGGGCAAGACTTTACAGTTAATCTCACTTTTAGCTTTCTCCAGAAGGACTTGGGCCATTTACACGAGTGACTATGTATAGGTAAGTAGGGAAAGGTAATTAATAAATTTTTCAGAGATTACAGGGCAATGGTTCTAATGAAATCTAATTTCTGGAGCCCAAACATTAGTTGGGGCTTATAAAGGTCAAGCGACCAACTAAGTCTGATAAAGTCCTTTTCATAGTGTTCTCATTGGGTTCCAGACCCACTTTTTTGTGATTTCCACAGCTCAGAATGTATTCTTGGAATACACATGCTCAGCAACTGGCAATATCCCCACATTGGTTCCTTCGTCTGCTAAGGGAAGATCTTATAGTGGAAAGGCCAAAAGGAAGTCATTAAAGCTGCCTCTACTAACAAAATAGTAACCTAAGAACAAACTACATTTATAATATGATTTTAGAGATTAGCATTAACTAATCAAGGACCTGAACAATGCAGGAAAATGATTCCTACCATGATTCATTATATTTACCTATTTGGCCTGTTCAGAAGATAGATTAACCTAGGAGAAAGGATTTTCATAAACTTCATCACACTGTGATTCCAACTGCAGGTACTGTTTCAAATGTAATTTTATTGCAGTATCAAATCAATATATCCCTAGCAAGTGTATGTAGTCATTGATTTGGCAAAAGCTCTTTCTGTCTACATCTTTTAGTAATGACCATAACCATAAAAAGCTATTTGTTCTCAATAGACAGGATTATAAATATATTTTTTTCTATTCGATTTTCAGAGATACAGCCACTTTTCAGTCCTAAGCCATATTTTAGTCCTGATCTCGCCATTCCATGAGACCGGCCCAGTATCCAGGTGATATCATGATGGTTTTCCTTCCAGGGAGCTTTAAGATAATGGTGTTTTTCGCCGATCTTAAGTCTGAATGCTTATGTCTTGACCTATCTTATCAACAAAACTACATCAAGCAATTAACACTGGAAGACAGAGTGTTGCCCTCCAAATCAAAGACTAAGTATGATTACCACACAGTATCCTAACAACAACAACAACAAGAATAATAACAAAGGCCCATTGTGAAAGATTTAAGTTCCTAACACTCAGTAACCCATTGTACATGCACAAAATACTCTTTATAATGCCTACAGGAACTTGGGCTCGGGGAACTGGTATAAGAAGTGCTGATACTGTGATGATTACTGCTGCAAGAAGTATAAAGTCCTTAGTCTCAGATCCATAGGCTTCATGTCTTTTTCTTATATCCACAACAATTATTTCATATATCTTGATAAGACATAAAATATGGGAGTACACCTCATGAGAATCCAGAGGGGTACTATCACCTGGTTGAATTTCTGGAGATTAGTGGACTGATCATGTTAAAATATCCCTTCCAAAATGCAGAAAAAGTTGCCATTTCCAGCCTCTCTTGTAATAAACAAAGAAGTAATATATACCCCATGTGTTTGCTACACCAACCCATTTATTGAACAATTTTAAAATTAAAATTTGGCAGTTTTGGATGAGGTCAAAAACAGTATGCAAGAAGTTATGGACAGGTTTATTCACTATCTTGCTATTCCATACAGCAGATTTCTTGTTAAGAGACTCAACTTTGGGGAAACAATATATATCTATATGCTCCAGTCATAGAATACATGAACAATCCATAATCATGACATTACTGTGTTCCAAATAGTTACCTTCACAGAACATTGAAATGGCCTTTGGAAACTCAGTTACATTATGAGCTTGTTGGTATATGGTAGAGGTATCACAAGTTCTAAAGAAGCCATCATTATATGATTTTATTTCTAATAGTCAGAATTCACAGGTCTAGGATTCAAATAGTGGAAACACAAATGACTTTTCCCTTATCACCAGTGAAATATTTATCTTCCAATGTCCTTGATCTTGAACTCTGCTGGTCAGGGATTTCAGTTTCTGAGGGGAAAAGTTTCTATCATATTCATCACTGTTTCCATTGAAATAGAAAGTAAGACAGCTAACTAGTCACTTGGGGATCCCTATGCCAATAAACCAATAAAGAAGTTGTTTACCGTACTGGCTGGAGAGATGAATTCTGTCTATCAGAGAAAGACTGAGTTGTAACTACACAACTGGGAATAAAAGGCATGTCTAGAATATAGGCAAGTTCCTGGAGCTTCTCTCAGTATTTCTAATGTTCCCTGAATAGTCAATATTAAACTGAAGAAATCAATGATAGAAGGCCTGCTAATAATCAGAGATTTACCAAACAAAGGTGGTGAAGATTTGGGCTAAAGTAAGAAATCACAATCAATGGGTGCTTGTTGGGGCAAAAGCTTTGGCTATGTCACCAGCTACAAAAATGAAGAATGCAGTCTGAGTATTTCCTAGTTTTAACATGGACATGAACTTTAAAAGGTTCAAGAGAAATGAAATTACATTATTTTGGTGAGAAACAATGAGATTCATCCAAACTCAGGGTGTTAAAGTTCAGGAAAAAATACACACTATGAGAAAGTATGAATGGATTTCAAAATTTGTTTACAATAAAATCAACTCATCTTAAATTTAGTTTTTCACAAAAACCATGGTTTTCTTAAGCACTACTATCTAACATAATGTTTGTTCACAGTGTTTAACTTATGTTGCAACACTTAAATTATAGTGTATCAACAGGGTTTGCACTCAGCTAGAAAGGGATGATCACCCCAAGATGGTGAGAGGGCGCTCATATCCTCCTTGTGGAGGACAGCTGGCCAACTCTTCCATCATTTTATTTACACATGAATTGCAGTCACATAAGACTGTTTTGTTATTTTTAATTGGAAGTCTGGTTTGGTTAAATGCAGTGTACATGGATGCCATGTTGACATAGGATGGATTATAACAACTTTGGATGATGTCAACTAAACTTGGCTTAGTATTCCAGAATTCCTCCCCTCTGTTTTAAGGTTAGATTTGGCTACAGGAAACAACTTGTGCAAGACTGGGAGACAGCAGCACAGGATACTAGCTGTGTGTTCCATCCTCAGAAAGTGAGGTTATGGCCCGCAGCTTGTGGGTACCTCACCTATCAGTGCCCCTGTAGCAATAGGGCTCACCTGAACTTTCAGCTTCTGTCTACCTGTCGCAACTCCCTCTTCAGCTTTTCTGGGCACTGGGTCTCTGAATGCAGCTCCTCATTGACTACCTGTATCATCAAGGACAGAGTTGGTGAGAAATAAGCTTCATCTATTTTTCAAATTCCAATCGGTTACAGAAAGCACACTCAAAAGTAACACAGAAGAAAGCTGGTCCCGTGAGTTCCCACAGCTGTGTGGAGTCTAACTCCACAGTAAATCCCTATTCTCTTAGGGGTTCAATTTTTCTGCAAAACTGTAATTGATACAAAAGGCAAGGTGAATAATGAAGTCCTCTTTGGGAATGGCAGATTCTTCTAGGAGAGGAAATATACTTGAGGGAACCAGACAGTAATAATGTGGCTCCAGAGGTAGAGCATTGCTTGAGCTCCTACATGTGTACACCAACCCTAAGTGAGTATAACTGAGGGGATGTTGACTCTGTGTGTGTGTGTGTGTGTGTGTATGACAGAGAGAAAGAGAGAGGCAGAATCAAAAAGACAGTGAGTGCAAGTTGGGACTTTTAGATAAGGACCAGGAAGATCATTTAGTTCTGTCCTCAAGAGTTTAGTGTTGCAGTTGATACCACTTGGGATGCCCATATCCATATCAGAGGACATGAGTTCAAGTTCCAGCTTCACTTATGAATCCAGCTTCCTACTAATTTGTAACCTTGAAGTGGCAGTTATTGACTCAAATATCTGGATCCCTAACACCTATGTAGAAGACTAGGTTTAGGTTCTGTGCTCTTTGTTTGCACCTAATCCAGTGCTAGCTTTTGCAGATATCTGGGAAATGAGCTACTCAAGGAAAGGTTTCTTTCTCTCCTTCCCTGTCTCTATGCCTTTCAATTAAAATTTGAAAATAAATCACGAGCAAACCATATTGTTGATTGTGATGGTTACTTATGTGCACCAAACGGGCTGGGCTTTGGTGCCCAGATATTTCACCAAACATTGGATGTTCCCATCATAGTGTCTTTCGATGAAATCGGTGTACAAACTGGGTAAAAGCTGGGTACAAACTAGATAGTGCATTGCATTTCTATTTTCAATTTTAATTTGTTAAAAAAGTGTTTTATGAAACTCACACAATTCTCTCTTTAGCTCCTTTTATTCTAGCCTCCTTTCCATTCCTTTAGTGCACCTCAAACATTCTCTGCTTACCTTTTCTTCTGCCATACATGCTTTCCCTTGAGATACCTGCACTGTCTACTCCCAAGTTATATTTAAAACATTACTCTAGCTCTGACTCTTCAGGGTTGGCTAAGACTTACCAAATGTGCAGAAGGCCAACTGCTTGCTCAAAACTTCATTCCTAGAGGAGGGAAGTGAAAAGATGAGTTAATGACCAGGAAATTTTGAAATAAATCAGAGGAGAAGAACTAACCAAGTAGTGGACATATAAGTGTATGTAATTGCATTTTAGGTTCTCAATCTTAATTCACAATTATTGTTTTAGAATATGAAAGATTATGAAAATAAATGCTTTATACACTATAATAACACTGCTTGTTGTAGAAAACATAAAAAATAAGAAAAATCCCCATCATCTGTATCACATTATCCAGAGATAAAGCAATACTAAAGTCTTATTGACCCACTGTACTTTTAAGAATTAGTTTTGCATTCATATTATATATATGACTGTAAAATTTTATGATTTTATTTCCTTTTTTATGGTTAATTCTTCAAAAGCTCTAAAATTTTGTAGCTATTAGTTATCTGAGAAGGAAAGAGAGAAAGAGAGAAAGCTCACACGTTGGGTAACCTCCCAAGATCCTGAAACACTTACACAGACTGAAATCCGTCATCCAAGATGTACCAATTTATGTCAACTCCTAGGTCAAAAATCAGCTACTATTTTCTGTTTTGACATATTCTCCCATGTTTGCTAAAATTCTTCATAGGCAGATTTTTTTACTAGCTACATACCACATATTCTATAGGATAGTTGGACCAACTGTTATCTACCCATACTTCTAGGAAGTTTAAATTCCTCTTATCATAATTAATGACAATATAGTGACTATTTATGCACAAATATTTTGTGACTCATTTTTAATGGTTTGACAATAACTTTGCCTTTCAGCTTTAAGCTAGGTCTATAAATACCCATACTACTTTGTGAAAAGAGAAAAATTCAATGTCTTGATCAGTTTAGTACTATAGAAATAAAACCTGAATATCCTGTTAATCATAGCCACTTTCCTTTTTCCTTGCTTATAGTCTAAGCCTTTGAATGTTGTTTTCCCTTCTAATCACATCTCAGACACAGAATTTGAGTCAAGAGGCTCTTTCATGAACTCTCGTCCAATTTTCTCAAGCCACTGAAAAAGAGGGTGAGGGAAGACTACTGGGTGCACAGTCGCTGACAAGGCATACTTATGGTACCCAGATTTAGCCAATAGAATATAGATTAATTAGTTTGCATTCAGATAAGCAGCAAGTAATTATTTAGCTTAAGTATGCCCACAAATACTGCATGGCATATACTTCTACTAAAAAAAAGGAGGGGAGGTATTAATTTTTTATCTGTGTTTTTTCACAAAATAGGCTGTGAATGCAGGTCTCCTGCTGCCTCATGCCACTGCACAAAGAGACTATCAGGCTTTCTCTCTCTTTCCTTCCCCTACCCCACAGTTCTGGGCCTATGCTCCTGATATCCCCCATGGAGATCATAGAGAATATGGTCTGATGATCTGAAGATTTTGTTTCCACTATGTAAGTGTTGGCTGGAAGAAGATGCCTACTTTCTGTATTTCCTCAGAACTCCTGTAGAGAGGTGGCAGTGCCTCCTGTTCTCAGGAAGACATCCATCACAGAGGCCTTGGGAAGCAGTTCACAGCAGCACAAGCATACTGCTGTCTGGCAGGGCAGCATGCAGGGAACTACAGAACTATTCCTCTGGAGACAGAAGCACTGCTGTCTCTATCTTGAGTGATCTCCCAGAGCCTACAACAGTGATATACAACAATTCTTAAGAGTGGCAGTCTGGTTGCAGAGTTTTAAAAGAGGTTCAATCTATACAAAAACATGAAGGCATGCGTAAGAGTTGTTCCTCATCTCCTTTACCCCTTCTCTGTCCTGTGCAGACTTCAGCTGCTTTCCCAGTTCAGTGCACAGATCCCATTTACAGGGTTATGAGTATGCCATGAAATTCTTTTATATCAGCCATTTTCAGGGCAATTACCCAGTCATAGCAGAAATGGAGCTAAAGACACCACAATACATTTGGATCTTGGCAGAACACTGGATAGTCAAATAGTAAGATGAAACCAGGTCAAGTTGTGCATTAGAATGGGTCAGAAGGTGTACATCCTCTTCCTGATGCAATGCACTTGTGACAGTTACAGCCTTTATTTCTGACCATGCCTAGATCCCATTACATAGAGAATGTGTCTGGGTCTATGGCGGTGGAGTAGAGGAATGTCTATATTTGTATTTTCCAAAGTGTTGCTTACAATTTGGCAAATACTAAATACAAACAATCTAATGATGAAATTTAACTCGTTTTCTTGCCATTCATCCACATCGCTGTTAATACTTTGGATTAGGTTTTCCAATTACATTTAGGCAGCTGTTTTTAATTTAATTTTCTTTTATAAAGTTATAATAATCACATTGCACATGCAATAGCCTGTATTGTTTCTTTTATTCTACATTATTTCATAAGTATCTTTCCACCCTATTGCTTAACATTTTTCTGATTGCAAATGACTTTAACGATATTAGACTTTTTACTTTCACACGCCCTAAGGCAGTACTGGCTTCCCTTGAGTGTTCTAACAATTACCAGTGCGGAACTTAGTTCCTTTTCTCTTTGCTCTGGCTGGAAATGTGGGATTTGGCCCAGAAAGAGCAAAACTCTGCTTCCCACAAGGTCTCATAAGGTGGTAATTCTCCAATGCAGGAAAGGTTTAGATGCAGGGCAGTTGAACTGAATATTAAAGTTTAACGATGCTATTTCCTAAGAGTGCTGTGAAACACTGAATGAGATGTGTGTAGGAGCAGAGCACAGGGCCTCACATGTAGCAAGTGAGCTCAGTAAACCTTTAAATTTCAAAATAATGAGGAAAAGAAAGGGTGTTGCTACAGCAAGGAATAGTAAACTGCAATCCTGACTCTCACCTTGACACATCAAGGAGAGACACTGAGCACTACCAGGCTCAAGGGTAACGCATTGGATTAAGTATCAGTGGGCTGCTAATCTAGAAGAATATAGGAAACAGAGAGAAAAAGCTAAACAATACCATGGAGACCCAATCACCAAAACTCAGATTGAAAAATGGTAGGGGGCAAGCCACAGGTGTGTCATTTTAAACAAATAAACAGCAAGGAAAAAATAAAATGATGACATTTTATATTACAGGCAAGCAAGATGTATTAACTAAATGCAATGTATGGATCTTAGGCAGGTACTATTCAGTGCAAAACAGTTGCAGTTTCTCCACATCTTCATCAAAGGAAACAGATTTGCTATTTACTTGGATAGAAGCCATTCTGATGGATTCAAAGTGGCCATCGTGTGGACTCTTAGATTTTATCTGTGTCATCAGCTAACTGCGTTGTGTGAATCACTGAGATTTCAAAACTAGATTATAGGTATTTTATGACAAGGATCCTGTCATATCCATCTTTTATTGCCCAGAAATGCCTAATCAGAACTCTGTAGGCAGAAGTGATAACACTGCATATATATTTACTCAGAATATTAATATGTGCAGTATGCCACTACTGCTCATATATAGCTCCTTCCAAAAGGCTTAGCACAAAGAGGAATTTAAAACATGTTCCACTAACAAATAAATTACAGGAATTAGAAATTTGCTTATCTTTTTTTTAAAGACGTATTTGTTTTCATTGGAAAGGCACGGTTGAGAGAGAGAAGGAGAGACAGACAGAAAGATCTTTCTTCTATTGGTGCACTGCCTAAATGGCCGCAATGGCTGGAGCTGAGCCAATTTGAATCCAGGAGCCAGGAGCCTCCTTTGGGTCTCCCACGCGGGTGCAGGGTTCCAAACGCCAAAGGCCATCCATCCATTTCCAGGCCACAAGCACGAAGCTGGATGGGACGTGGAGCAGTCAGGACACGAATCAGTGCCTATGTGGGCTGCCGGTGCTTGTAAGTAGAGAATTAGCCAATTGAACCAATGTACTGGCCCTTCCAGAAATTACTTATTTACAAGCACCAGCATTTTTGACAGTTTTCATCATCTCTTCACAGAAGCTATTTAAAATGTAGCCTTAATCCCTGTTATTTAATCACAGAATGTGGAATAATAGAAAGAAGGAAGGGAGAGAAGGAGAAAAGGAGAGAGGAGTTGAGGTAAGTATATTCAATAACCTGCTCTTTTTAGATGAGCTGTTGAATATTCATTAAACACAGCAATTTTGGGTTCCTCCTCATCACAAGCAGATTCAAACCAGAACAAATGCCACATTATTTCACAAACAATACATTCTTCAGTGATGGGATCCAAGTGAAATGAATGAATATGAACCTGAACAAAAGATAGCTGCACAGTATTAGCATTCCTCAAGAAACAACTGGGGCCAAACAGAAGCTGTGCCAACAAGTCCCCTTTTCCTTGAACCTCTTTGCTTGTCCCTAAACGCTCACTTAATAAAATCTTCTTTGCTAACTTCTATTATTTGAGAAGAGGCTAGAGGGCATTCCCTCTTTTTCCCTGGGTCCCTACCCTGGGGCTAATCCTTCAGTGTCTTGACTGAGTCTCATCTGCCTGGGTTTTTTGTATGTGCCCTAAGAATGGTCATACTTTTGAAAAGTGTTCTCCTTCCCCCCAGAAAAAGATAAAGCAGCAGGTTCAGAGAGTGCCCTAGGGACACAGACCAAAGTCAGGAAACTGTCTTCTATTAATTCTCATACAGGCCCTTAATGCGAGCCAAAGCTTTGCAAAGCCCTTTTTCCCATGTTCACCAGGACATGATGTACATGAACATGCAGCATCTGCTCAAATACAACAGGATGTATAAAAGGATTTTTCAAACTTGGAAATCTGCAAATTTGCATGCATGCATACATGCACCATTATCATTCCAGTTAACTTAAATATTCGTACAGGAATTCTTTTGTAGTTAAAAAATGAAGTTCCTTAATGGTGGACATTCAATAAGAGGTCAGTTTTAAGTGAATATCAATATGAATTTGCCCAGAAAAACTATGAGCAAAGTCATCTTCAAAATCAACACATGACAAAGCATGGGTTTTGAAGGTATCAGTCCCAGGTGCAAGTCCCCCTCTGAGCAGTGACAGTTCTTTGATTTTGGCTAGTTAGAATGCTGTTTCCCTGGTGCTTCATTTGTGTATCTTCCAAAACAATTCACTGAGTCATACACAGAGTTGGAGGTCTACTTTAAGGTGTAGTTGCTTTAGAACACGGTCACAAATTCAGTCAGTTTAGAATGGGCTATTAGCCTCTGATGTGTTTGCAGGAAGGAAACAGCTTCTTTGCCCTGATAAAAAGGCTTGGTCTTGCTTCTCAAATATTCCCGTCCTTTAACTGTATAGTGGTCAAGGCACAGGATTTGAGGGGAGAGGGCTAAAATGTGGCTTGTGTTTTGGGACATAAAATAAGCCGTGTTTTCAGACATTTGGGGACACTATAGAAGGATTTGTGTCTGCTTTAATAAAGAACTGTACTGCAGCCAATCAAAAGGGGAGCTGCACCCAAGATCTGCAATAATAAAAGAGTGGAATCACCCATTCCTTGGGAAATTCTACCTTGAGACTTAGTTGGGGCTGCTATAACAGCATACTATAGACAGGGTGGCTTAAGCAGTACCTATTTCTCACCACTCTGTAGGTAATAATTTAAGGTCCAGGTGCCAAAATGGTTGGGCCCTCTTCCTGTTTACAGATGGTGGTCTTCTCATTGGGGGTCCTTAAGTGGTAGCAGGCAGAGAAAAGAGAAAGCAAATTCTTTCCTATTTTTATACAAGGTCATTAATCCAACTTATGAAGCCTCTATTCCCTTCACCAAAGCACCACATCCTAATACAATCACATTAGATACTATAATCAATAGGGAACTTCTCAGGGAACATAAGCATTCAGTTCACAGCACTTGAATACAGCCTAGGTTTCCAATGGCGGTGGCAGGAATCAAAGCACTTGAATTATTACTATTGTCTCCCCCGAGTCTGCATAAGCAAGAAGCTGGAATCAAGAATTAGAGCTAGACATCGAACTTAGAAACACTGACACAGGACACAGGAGACCTAATTAACATACTACCTTAAACACCTGCCTCTGTTTGTACTTGAATTTTTCCCTATTTGTGCCATTCTTTTATTGCAAATCTCTTATATATTATATTTTAATATATATATATGTATATAATTTAAACTATGTTATCAGTTTATAAGAACCCATAGGGAAGAAACTATAAATCAACAGCATCATGGGGTACACATATTCTTGTGACCACACACACACACAAAACACAAAAACAAAAAATAACCTTTTACAAAGAACATCTGACTTTCGAAGCATTTTTTGTTCATTAAGATATCAATTCTCTAGATTCCAAATGTCCTTGAACTACGTGAACTAATACAAGAATTCCAGGGGCAGTAAAGAAAATAACCAAACTTCTGGGGAGATTTCCCATTCAAGTTGCTTTTCACTGATAGAAAATGTTACAGAAATAACACTTAAAATTAATAATTTTGATACAAGGGAGATCTATGAATGTCTACGTGCTTTTGGTTTTAAAGCCCCTTCTAGGGTTTATTTTGCTGTATCAGCTGTTCATTAACTCCAATTTTCATGGAAGTGCAAAATAAATTGAGATGAAAGGCCCTGCAAGGCCAGTTGGGATAAAAAAATTATTTACTCACAATACTACAGCCTATGTGTGATACAAAAATGATGGTAACAGCAATATTACACAAATATGACTTTTTAAAAAGATGATTTCTCCTTTAACAGCCAGAAACTAGGGCCATCTGACCAGCATATATTGCTAGCTAAAGGGAGTCCAGGATGCCCATGTGGTGGTACTAACCCATTAAGTTGAGCACTCACTGAAATTGCTTTCTCAGAATGGTGAATGATGGATCACAAGTAAAACTCTACTCATGTTAGAATGAAAGCGTTTATAGGTAAATCTGGCCCAAGGCCATCGCTATTTCAATGTGATGGCTGGACCACTTGAAATGGTTACAGGAGGTAGGGAAGTGACTTAATTCTTTGTAGAGGTCTTCCAGGTGTATCTTGCATTGATTTACACTTCCATTTGGCAGCAAGGAGAAACTGGGTTTTCTATGCACGGCCATGGTTGAAATCTGCCTAAACCAGTAGCTGTCAACCCTAGAGGATGCTAGGAACTTCCTGGAGGTCAAGCAGTGGAGGAAGCCCAGCTGCGCATGACTGGCCCAAGACCAACTTCTGCTATTAAAGTGGAGGCAGGTAGTTGATTTGGACAGGATCTCCTGCACTAGCCAAAGCAGACCTGAGAGAACCAGAACAGACGCTCATGCCCAGTGCCAGATGCTCACAACGAACTCTGAAAAGGGCTAGCTTTCCTACAAAGCAGATTCAGTCAACCTGCATCCGTACCCAGAGGACACCCCCGGTATCAACCTCCTAAGGAAAGTGACTTCAAACGAGTTTGTCCAGCCCTTTACTGCCCACAAAGCCACCTGCTCGCAGATCTTAGGTATGCTGTTCGAATGAGACGCTCTTCGACTTTAGAGCACAAATAAAGCCCGTGAACTCTGCAAGGTAGATTCGTCGTGATTTTTGACTGTTGAGTGCAAATTGAAAATTCCCTGGGAAGGGCTACTCGGCAGCCGAGTTTGAATCTTTATCAGAGCCTACCCCTCTGAAGGAAGCTTCCAAGCTTCGAACCTTACACCGAAGGACAATCTCTCTCAGCCTGAGGTAACTTCAACCCGTCATGTCCGACCGACACAGACCTCCGGGGAACCGCGCTCATCTGGAGCTGCAATGGCTTAGGAATTGACGTCCTCACGCACCAAACATGACCGGGGACCAAACAGGACCTTCTATGGCACCCGGCTACTAACCTCCAATCTTCCAGAAATGCCTGAGGCGCGCGCGCGCACAGGCAAACGCTGACCTGAGAGCGCAAGCGCGAGCGCGGCCTCGCGGCGGAAGCGCATGCGCGGGCGTGGAGGCGGCGCTTCCGGCCGGCGGAGGCGGAGCCTCCGGCACCGGTGAGACAGGGCCCGAGCTTTGACCCCCGACCCCGACCCAAAACTAAATCCTAATCCAGGACGTGAATATTTGACTAAACCCGGGTCCCCGACTACCCGCATGGCCCGCCACGTGTTCCTGACAGGACCCCCAGGTAAACGCCGCTGGTGTCTCCGCCTTTGGGAGGACGCGCGTGGAGGGGGCCGTCCGCAATGGACTCTGCAGAGAGGGCCCGCCTCTCAAGTTGCCGATTTAAGTGACTGGCAGGAGAGTCTGGAGCCTACTTCCCTGCCGCTTCCCTGAAAACAGGTTTTTACAGACCAGAACCAGCCTGTATGGGGCAAGGCCCGCTGCAGCGGAGCTCATTCCTGTGGTGTTGGTGTGGCGCTGTGCACAGAAAGGTCTCCGGATCAGCTGCAACGTGTGACCCTCACAGGTGCTGCGGCCCCTGGCCAGCATTGCTCAGAGGACTGAGAAACCGAAGAAATAACCTCCCCCTGTCCGACCCCGATATGCAAATACAGCTCCCCAATTTCCTCTGTGATAGAGGCTGCAGGTGGAGAAGCCCCCTCTCAGCTGCCCCTGTCCCTGCCTGGCCCCTTCTGACTCCTGGGTCAAATCCCAGAACCCTGTGACTGCAGCTCTCACCTGCAGGATGAGCTAGCGTGGGTCAAAGCAGGGGTTATACAGGAGGAGATGCTGTTAAGCCAAGGTGCTGTCCATGGACCACAGGTTCCTGGAGAGAGAGGCAGGGAAGTTGGCTCTCAGCATCCAGGGGGCCAAAGAAGGAAAAATGAGCCACAATGTGCAGACAGTGGTGTCTCCAGCTTCTTTGAGAAGCAGGTGTAATTTCAAAGTTAGCTGCGAGTTCATTTATCAAAGACAATGACATCAGGCCTAGAGTTCTCTTTTAATAATTGTGTTTAGCCTGCAGTAACAAAAGCAACCTTTTATGTCGAAGACTTTGGGATTTATTTTACCAGGCAATGGGAGTGGGGCTAGGGAAATATTTGATGTTCAAGGACACCCTCAAATATTGCAAAACACTGTCTTCTGAAAGTTGGTCTGCTCATCCTTTATTTCCAAACTGTGTATAGTCTGACACAGTGGATCATTCTCAAGGTATTCTGCAGTATCCCTCGTGGGTGGTCATGACCTAAGTGCTGGAGCTGACACCTGCTGCCTCGGTCTCCCAGGATTTATAAGAAGGAAGCTGGATTGAAGCAGAGGAGCCAGAACTTGAACCAGGCGCTCCAGTATGGGATGTGCATGTAACCTAGGCTGCTTAACTGCTGTGCCGTAATGCCTGCCCACTCCTCTACGTTCCAGAGCAGTTGTAATTTTCATTAGCTTCACAGGCAATGGTTATAGTATAATGACTGTGTAAAAGCTAATGATAAAACTGCCTTGTAGTAATGTATAATTTCTTTTTCTTTTGTGTACAACATTCTCCCATTTGCAGTTATTGGCTGGTATTTGTAGTTCTTGATTTCTGTCACCAACTCTATCCCGAACTCTACTTCTGTTTAAAGTAGAACATGTTCAGGCCATCAGCAAGGTGATACACCTTTTCAGTGGTCATTTGTATGTATATGCCGTAAAGGGCTTGTGGCATTTCACTTTTCTCCCAGTATCCAGCTGGCAGTACCTGTGGCTGATCTTGGAGGCCTGTATTTGGTCTCAGGAGTTCATACCTGGAGCAGTCAGAGTTAAAGTGAAATTAATATTCATAAAAATCCATTTGCAGCCTGTTTCTCTGCCCACTATGCTTGTTCTCTTGGGGTGGTAGGTATTGTGTGTGTACTGGTAAAGGAGTGTTTCCTGATAGCTTTTTCTCTCTCTTGCTTTTTTTTTAGGGGTTGGGAAAACAACCCTGATCCAGAAAACCTGTGAGGTGTTACGGTCCTCTGGTGTGCCTGTGGATGGATTTTACACAGAAGAAGTCAGACAGGGAGGGAGAAGAATAGGATTTGATGTCGTCACGTTGTCCGGCTCCCGGGGTCCTTTATCTAGAGTTGGGTACTGATTACTCATTGTTATAGAGTTTTATGCTCTCAGCTGCCCTTCCCTTTGGGTTTTGGGAGCTCTTTTATTCTTATTCAGCAGGAGTTAAGTTCACCAAAATAAATACCTTGTGGAATGCTGTACTCTGCCTTGCTTCAGGTTGTTTCTCCCTGGGTATGGGGTAGAGCCAGGGGATCTCATCTAAAGAATCTTGGGCCTTTAGAGATTTCTAAGAGAACAAAAACAAAATGAAACTGTCATGGAAAACATGTATAAAAAAGTCACATTTCACTGCACTGTACATAAGCTCTTCTCATTTCCAATTCTTGGCCCTGTTTCTTAGTGTTATTGTTCTTTTCTTTTTAAATTTTTGATTGACTGGCAGAGAAATAAGTAGAGAGATAAACCTTCTGTCCTCTGCTTCACTCCCCAAATGCCCACAGTAGTTGGGGCTGCTCCTGGGCCATGCTAAAGCCAAGAGCTTGTCTGCAGTCCAGGTGCCTCATGTGAAGCAGAGACCAAAGTGCTTGAGCCATGACCTGCCTCTCAGGCAGAACTTTAGCAAGAAACTGGAACAAGGAACAGAGCTGGACTCAAACCCAAACATTCCTAAATGGGATGTGGGTGTCCCAAACAGCAGTTTAATCATTGTGCCTAACTTCTGCCCCATTAGTGCCAGTTTTTAAAGGATAGGTGTTCGCTGCGTAGAGCTGTGGGAATGGTTCCACCATCATACTGCAAGGTCCACTGTTGGACATTTACTGGTAGCTCCATTTTCAGGACAGAAAACTAAGTCAGATCAGCTTTACACACTTTGCTTTTAGTATAGGTGATTATTAAAGATGACCTAGCATAGACAGCAGGCCAGAGGCTCAGCGGAACAGCTAACACCAATCATCAATGTAGGAGTCTTCTATGAAGAATACAGTGTTTTCTCCTTCAGGTTGGAACCTCCACCTGGAAAACGTGAATGTCGAGTTGGCCAGTATGTGGTTGACCTGACTTCTTTTGAGCAGTTGGCGCTTCCTGTCTTGAAAAATGTGAGTACATGGTTTTTGTTTTTTGATCTCATCTGCACTTAGTGCACTGTGGGAGTTGCTAGCCCTGGGAACAGAATGGCTGTTTTATAGTGATAAAGTCTTCACGTGATTACAGAATGCAGTCTTTTATCATTCTGAGCTGCTAGTAAATTCCTTGTCTCATTCAGAACATATAAATACTTTATTTAGGGAAGACTAATGCCCAACTAACATTGTTCCCAAAGACAAGTTTTTCTTGTTTCTTCTCATGTT
The DNA here is from genome assembly GCF_030435755.1 of Ochotona princeps. NCBI lineage: Eukaryota > Metazoa > Chordata > Mammalia > Lagomorpha > Ochotonidae > Ochotona > Ochotona princeps. Next base: position 41,945,918 of record NC_080841.1, read on the forward strand.
TATTAACCTATTTACAAAGCACAGCAAACATTTATAAGAGAAAATGTCATTATTTTAACATATTGAACAGTAGCTGTTGAATTCTTATCAGGTATTCTGAGCACTTAACACATTATATTCCTATAGCTTAAAAAAAACTACTAGTTTTATTGATGTTTTATGAGTTCTTCTTTTCCTCCTTGGAAGTCTCTTACTTCATTTTTTGTGCCTAACTACATTGGCTAGACCTCGGTGTACCGTTAGCTACAAGTGGTGAGAATGGACATCCTTTTCTTAGGGAGGAGGCACTTAGCTGTTTGCTGTGAAGTCTGATGTTAGCTCTGAATTCTGTTTAGATGGCCTTTCTCAGATTGAAAATGCTCTCTTCTAGTTTGTTGAGTATTTTACAGAGGAGTTTTTGATGTTGCCAAATCCTTGTGTTTTTTGCCTATCATGGTGTTTATATGATTTTTATCCTTTGTTATATTAATAAGTTGTATTATATTAATTGATTTTTGGAAATTAAACCAACTTTGTGTTTGGGGATAAATCCCTATTGGTCATGGTGTGTAAACCTTTCTGTATGAGATAATACTCACTTTGCTAGTATTTTGTTGAGAATTTCTACTTCTATATTCATTGTGATATGATTTGTAACTTTATTTCCTTGATATGGCGTGGTCTAATTTTGATGTCAGGTTAATGCTGGTTTAATAGAATGAGTTGGGAAGTGTTTTCTCCGCTTATAATGTTTGAGAGAGTTTGTGAATGTATTCTTTTTTTTGAGTGATTAATAAGTAGAATTCACCAGTGGAGCCACATGGGCTAATGCTTTTTTTCATCAGAAATTTTTCAAGTATTATTCAGTCCTTTACTTTTTTTTGAAGCTTTATTTATCTATATATTTATTGAAAGTTTTTTAAAATTTTATTTTTGATGATGTTTACATAATTGACTAGGTTAGGAAGCGTTGAGGGTTAGGAAAAAGTGGGTGAGACCATTGTTTTCACATTTTCTTTTTTCTTCTTCCTGTGTCTGAGGTAAGGGGCTAGGGGAGAGAAGGGTAAAAGCTGCACCCAGCCTCCCAACTGCCTCAGCACCCAGAGATAGGGAATGGCTACCCTAATTCATCCCAGGGTCCCCAGTGCAGAGCAGGTTCCTAGGGTTCTGGTTAGGTGGTTGCGATAGTTCTCCCAGGATGAGGAAATCTTTTCAAGGTCCATTGGCTGACATATTCCACCTTAGAGACTCAATTTGCCCAGATATTTGCTGCCAGTGCTTGGCAGGGGTAGTTGATCAATTTGTTCTATCCTCCTTCCTCTGTTATGGTACCAGATGCCATCTGCAGGCTCCAAAGGATTGCCATATCCTCCATATGCATTTGGGTATGCTGTCCATTGTTCTTTCTAAGCCACTGAGGAGGCCCAGCTGTAACACTGTACTCCACAGTCACACCACCGATCCTCCAGTTCTCTTTATGGTTGAAGTTCTGAGTCTAATAGTTCAGTTCGGGACATCGCCAAAGAAACTTCTTCTGAAGTGATGCTAGACCTGACTCTCGTGTGCTTGTCAGTATGGGGTCCAGCTCTGTCTGTCACCCACTTCAGCCTGTACACACACTGGTAGTGGCAATAGCTGGGTCAGTTTTGTCTCCATTTCCTCTCTCCTGGGCAAAGCAATGGATGCTGCATCCCAGTCCAACTGTGCCCACCACTTACTTCATCCTTATGTACACCAGTAGGAGCTGCAACCTAGTTGGAGCAACCCCCAATATCCCCTACTAGGCCCGCCCCAGCCCCGGTTCCTGTGCTTACCAGTATGTGTGGCAGACTGGTTCAGACTATCCCAGGTCCCATTCAGTTCTCATACACATCAGTGTTCACTGAAGCCTAGCTCAACCAACTATCCTCACTATCCAGCCCATACCTGTGCTGGTGGATGCCACTTTCTGTCTAGCCAGGCCTGCCCCCAGCCCTGGTTGTCATGCTCACCAGTGGGAATTGAAACCCTTCACAGAGGCACCTGTAGTTTCTCTATTGGGCCCACTCCCAGTCTAAGATCTTACACTCTGCGGGTGGTTCTGCAGTCTAGCTTGACAGGATTTGCTCCCAGTCCCACTGCTTGCCAGCTGATTCTGTGGCAGAGCCCAACTAGCCTGTGCCTATTTTGGTTTATGCATGCACCAATGGGTACAGTCGGGTAGCCTCACCTGACTTTCCCCCTAACCAGGTCACATGCAGGCTAACATGCATTGTATCTTTGCCCAGCCTGGTCTGCCCCTAATCCCAGTTCTCACACTCATCAGTTTGAGCAGTGGCCCAGCAGGGGAGCTCCTTACAGCCCTATTACTGGGCTCACACTCCTCCCCAACCCAGTCTCGTGTGCTGATGGGTGCTACAATCCAATCTGGCATGGCCTGCCTCACCTCGTCATTTGCAGTTTAACAGTGCTGTGGCCTGGCCTGGCCCAACTTACCCCAAGTTCCAGCTCGTGTTGGTGTGCTGCACCCCAGCCCAGCCCAGCCCAGCCAGCCCCTAGTCTTGACTAGTATTGCCTTCTGCCCAGTCCATAGAATGTTGCAGCCTGACCTGGCTCTACTCACCCCAGTTCTAACTCTTGCTGGTGGGTGCTATAGCCTAGTCTGCCCAGTCTTCTCCCATCCCTGGTTCCTGCAAATTTATAGGTGTGATACCCTAGCCTGGCATAGCCCATATTCCACCCTGGCTCCTGCACTTGCCATTGAGCTAAGTTTGGCCTGGCCCTGTCTGGTCTGCCACCCTCCAGAACCAATCCATATATTTGCCAATGGGTGGAGCCACTTTGCCCAGCCTGACCAAAACCCAGGCCTAAATCACATGCTTACCAGCAAGAGCTACGGCCTACCAGGGGAGTTTCCAAAATTCCTCCACCAGGCCCACTTCCAGACCCAGATCTCACATGTGCCAACAGTTCTAAGCCATTACCTGGCATAGTCTGTCCCTCTGAGCTGGCCTTGTATGAACTGATGGATGTTGCAGCCAAGTCCATCCCATACCCCCTTGGCTGTGTCTGTGGGTGCTGCAGCCTGGACTAGCCTGGCCTGTCCTCAACCCCAATACTCATGAGTATCAGAGGGCTCTCTAGTCATGCCTAGCTTCTGTCACTACCCCCAGCTCTTAAGCTAACCAGCAGAAATTGCATTTCCACAGAGGTGGGCCCACATACCACCCACAGAATCTGTCCCTGGACTTGATTCGCTTGAGTGCTGGTTAGTGTCATGACCCAGCCTAATATTACCCAGGCCCTGTTCCAACTCTCACCGGTGTGTATTGTGATCTAGCCCTGCCAGGCAGGCTCCCAGCCCTAACTTTAGTATACACTGGTGGGTGGTGGTAATTGTGAACCATGTTAACTAGCCTAGCTGAGATCTTCCACATGGGCTGGTGTATCTGTCTGACCCATAAAAGTTCTACAGCTTCCACCCTCTGAACTGTTGAGTCCCAGCATCCTTGCTTACCTGCAAGCACAGTGGCTTTGTCAATGGGAGTCCATTAGAAGTCATTCCTCTCCTCTGATATATTCCCACAATGGTCTTCCCTCCCACACATCTCTGATCAATCCATGGACCAAGCACATGGGGAGATCCCCAGACTCACTCTGCCTACCTTGATGCAATTCCCAAGGCCCCTGCCAGCACCATAGCCCCTGGCTCCCCGCAAACCCGCACTCCCAGGAACATGGGGATGGGCCCACACCAGAGGGCAGCAAGCCTGCATGGCCACTGCTTGCCATACACCAGAGGCTCGGGGGAGCACAGCCTGGAACTGGGCCCCTTGTGCCCCATGAAGCAGGGGTCCAGGGGAGCACAGGCCCAGGGCCTGGCTCCTTGTGTGCCGCTGACAACCAGCCCACATAGTGGTTGCTTGCCGCTACGGAACATGGGCCCTGGGAGCTCGGGTCTTAGCAGTGCTTTACTTCTTGTCTGTTGGTTTTTTTATTTCTTGTTGACTCAGTTGTTTTTTGGTATTTTGTCCATTTCATCATTATGTAACTTGTTGACATATGATCTTTCCTTCTTTAATTTCTTAGTTAAGTCTCCTATTCTCTTCTTGGTCAGTGTGGCTAAAGATTTGCCAAATTGGGACCAACTTTTTGGTTTGTTTTCATTGATTATGTATTTTTTTTTTTGTAACCACTTACCTACAATAGTTATTCAGGCTTAGATACATAGTCAGAAACAAAAAAGACGTGTTTTGTCTCAAAACTGTTAGTCTAGTGAGAAATATAGACATTGAACAAGTGAATTGACATTTGTCATTGGTGTTCTGAGGGAAAAGAGCAAGATGCTATGAGAGAAAGAGGAGGAACCAGTTTTTGGCCTGGTGACCAGGAATGCTCTAGGCAGGTGACATTTAAATTGTAAGGAAAAATGGCAGGTTTATTACTTATGAGAAAGAAAGAGCAGACAGTGTGTGTGCGTGTGTGTGTGTGTGTGTGTGTGTGTGTAGTGATGATGGTGGTGGTATTGGCAAGATCTGGGGAGAATATTGTAGATGGCAGGAATAGATGCACTGATACTTTAGATTTTTGGGATAGGATATAGGACAGGAGAAGATAAAAAGGCACAGTTGGTGAGGTGGGTAGGGTCATATCATACAGGGCTCGTAAACTACATTAAGGAATATGGGTTTCATTTGGTATAGAATTACTACTTTGACTTACTTTTGTAAAGCTTGAATGTTATACACCTCTTTCAAGAATGAATTATAGTGCTTCCAGAAGTTTCCATTAAATCAGGAGTAGTCCATTGGCCTGGTTTATTATTCCTACTGGCCTCTCAATCTCATCTTACCATCCTGCAGTCCCACCAGCTCTAACACATTACCCACCCGTGCCAAGGCCATACGAACCTTAGGCCCTTAGCTCTTCCATTTTCTTTGGTTGATACACCCTCTTCCTAGATCCTTTGTCTGCTCTGTTGCATTCAGAGCTCAGCTCAAAATGTGCCACAGAGGACTTTAGTAGTTGTTCAAACCACTGGAGATTTTAGATATTGCCTGCTGGGGGGCAGCCTATAATTTCCGAAGACTGACAGTTATACTGCAGTCTGATTTGTGAAGTCTTATGCTCATCAGAGTCCACATTGTGCTGCTTCATCTCCTCCCTGCCTTGATCTTCCCACCTCCTTTTCTAATTCCTCCTCTTGGAATGGTCTCTCAGACACTGTACTAGGCACAGTTGTGGTCACACTGTTTCGTGGGAGTAGTCAGAGAATTTGGTATTTTTCTAGTTCTTTTCCCATCAAATGCACAACTATACTTATGCTTAAAGGACAAGTGAAATACTTCAAATGAAATTCTAAGTTAAGACTCTGGCTTTGGGCATTGGATCAATACAAAACGATTTTTACGTGCCTTCCTTAGCACACAATCCTGAAAGAAGAGCGTGCACAGCATGGCTAATACCTAGCTGCAGAAGTATTTAAGGGATCATATGCTGACCGCATCAGGAGCTTGCCTCTGTTTTTAGCATGAGAAAGTAAAGAAAAGGAGACCCTTCCCTATCTTTTATGCTCTGATTACAAATATAAACATTCATCTTTCTGAGGGAAAAGTTTCCAGTAGAGGTTACTTTCTCAGTCAGGGTCTTAGATTTCTACGAAGTAGAACATTTTCTCCCATTCCACATATTTTATTGAGGTAAGACATGAGCAGGAATCCATGACTTGCCTTTGGAATAATAATAATAATGATAATTAGCTACACAAAAAAGGAAAGGTATAAGAAAGCAATTTTTTTGACAGTCAAAATGACTGAAGTAAACAGGCAACTTTAGAAACCAGTTATGAAGCAGGAAAAACTCAGTGTAGTTCAGAGATGTTCAGTGTAGTTCATAGTGCTTTCATAGACCTACGAAAATACAGACTTTGATTACAAGTTAAGAAATACTTATCATGTGTAAGAAAAGAAATTTTATTGGTAAAAGATAGTTTGGAATGTTGTGTTTTTCCCTCCCTTTCTCAAATATTATGAAAAGCATAATTCCCTGATTGGGCCAGCAGGGCTCAATCTGTTTACAGGTTAGGGAATAAGAAAGTGGGAGCTGAAAAGCAGGTTGAGGAGAAAGAAGGCCCTGGAAAAGGCTCTGGCACAGCCCGGGTCCCACCTTCCTGGGGGGTTGTTATTACAGTTCCTAAGGCAGGAGTGAGACTGAGCCAGGCCATTGCAGATACCGGTGGGAAATAAGGAAAAATAGAGCATGCTTGGTCTAAAAAAACCTATTTGTACAGTCAGCTGTTTGATGTTTTTCATGCCATGACCATAGTGACATCTTTCCTTATTTAACAAAAGATTGACTTCTTGAGTATTAGAATTCTACATACTCAAGTTAAAAAAAATTGTAAAGAATATGATATAAGTAATTTGTGATTTTATCACTAAGTTAGCCACTGTTAATGTCTTGTGTTCTGCCCTTTTTTCTACACCTGATTTTTTTATTGGGTCATCTGAATTTGGAGACATTCTATATGCAGGTTCATAGGTATAGCTTATCCCTTAATACAACCAAGTGACTTTAGAGTGCTTTCATGACATGGAAGTCTTCAAAACTATGATGTTTTAATGATTGCACAATATTTCACAGTATAATTTTTATCATCTTATTTTCCCACTGGTGGACATTTAGATTATTTATTATGTGCTAGTGTGAGTGACCTTGCAGCCGGACACCCTTTGTATGTGAGTCTGTTTCTCTAGCTGTGATTATCTTCTTGGGAGGGTTCTAAAAGTGGACACTTGTGTCCTCCAGGGCTTTTGCAAGTGCAACTGAGGGCTTCTGTGACCCAGTGCAGGTGCTGGTCATGCTGTGCTGATGCTGTACTGATTTTCATCACAAAACTGTCCTGCTTTGTTTTATTTCTGTTTACGTTCCTAATGAGGCAAAATGTTTTTCCGTTGTTTATTCAGTGTGAATTGTTTCTTCACAATTTTTTCTTTTGGATTAAAGATTCTTATAAGATAAATAACACTGCTGTATTTGTTGATCCCATTGTTTTCAGTTTATCACCTCTGTGGGAGACTGCCTGTGTTTCACCTGTATGTCTCTCCTTTGTGCTTTTGGAATAATTATTTATTTATTTGAGAGGCAGAGGTAGAGCACTATGAGAGAGCTCCCTTCTGTTGGTTCACTCCCCAAAGGCCTGCAATGACCTCAAGTGTCAGCTGTGTCTTGGCCAAAGCCAGGAACTAGGATCGCAATGAATGGGGATAACAACAGTCTACTTACTGTAACTGCTGTATCTCAAGGCTTGCATTAGCAGGAAGCTGTCATCAGGAGTTAGAGCTGGGAATCAAACCCAGGTTCTCCAGTGCGGGATGCAAGTGTTGAGAAAGAGACAGGGGAGGGGAGAGAAATGTTTGAAATGCTAGTTTGCTCCCCCGATGGCCACAATGCCTGGGGTTTGGCCAGACCAAAACTGGGAGCTAGGAGTCATCCAATGTGGGTGCAGGGGACAAAGCATTTTGGCCACCTCACATTACTTTTCCCAGGCCATTTGCAGGTACCTGCATCCAGAAGTAGAGCAGCCAGAATTTGAACCAACACCCATAGGGATGCTTGGGTTGTAGATTGTGGCTTAGTCTGGCTTAGTCTGCTATACCACAATGCTGGTTTTTTAGTGTACTTTTTAAAAGATAGTGCTGTTTTTTAATCTATCTGGATGTATTTTGAATTAACATATAATGAGCCTCTCACTTGATTTTCTTACAGGTACTTAGTTTATTGTAACTGTTAAACCTGTTTCTAATGAATTTATTATGCTTCATAAATTGCAGTTAAAAATAACATGTGGGCCTGGTGCAATAGCCTAGTGGCTAAAGTCCTCACCTTGCATGTGGCAGGATCCTATATGGGTACTGATCCATATCCCAGCTGCTCCAGTTCCTTTCTAGCTCCCTACTTATGGTCTGGGAAACAGTGGAGGACGGGCCAAAGTCTTGGGACCCTGCACCTGCATGGGAGACCTGGAAGAAGCTTCTAGCTCCTGGCTTCAGATTGGCTCAGCTCCGGCTGTTGTGGCCAGTTGGGGAGTGAACCAGTGGACAGAAGATCTTTCTCTCTGTCTCTCTTTCTCTCTGTAAATTGCCTTTCTAATAAAAAAAAATGCATGTATGTATAACATTATAATCTTTTAGGGTTCTCTGTTCTTTTCCTTTGATCTGTTTTCTTCTTGCATCCATACTAGGCCATTTTAATTACTATATTAACTATTTGCATTATTAAAAAAAATTTGTCTTGCTTATTCTTCCAAATTTTAGTTGTGAGAAGTGACTTAAACATCAGTCCTGAAGATTGATAAGACCCCCACCACTTGGACTTGGCGCCGTTTTCCTCACAGCCCTGTTTTCCAATAATTTGCTGTAACTTTGTAGCCCTGTTCCCACCAATCTGCTGTAACCTTGTGGCATCATACCTGAAGGCTCTATTCACCAGTCCCCTGCAGCCCCTCCCCCTAGTACCTGCCTACTGCTACATGTACCAATCCCTCATGACCCGCCCATAGCCCTATCCACCAATCTGCCACGTCCCCATGATACCCACCCCAGCCGAAGAGGCATGCTCCCAAGGGCATGCCATCCTTTCTTGCTTACTTTTTCTTGCTGGATTAAAACCTCCTGTATGGCTTGATGCATCTGGTATTTTGGGTTTGTAGTAGTAAACTGAAAAGAGCTAATGCCTAGCAGAGACAATGCTGGAAAGAACCAACAGTAGTAGTGTTGGTGGTAATGCTGATGGTAGTAAGTAGTGGCATAGTAGTTATTCAGTTATTGAGTAAAAGCCACATTCCAGATGCATACTTGCTTAATCCCAAAAACACCATCACCATGATCATGTCTTACAAATGAGGAAATGGCAGGGGGACAGGAGGAGGCTTATATCTCAACGCTGAAGACTCACGGATTCTCACCAAGGACCATCAGTACGAGCACTAAGGACAACATCCCAACTGCCACGGAGACCACAGGGAATTGGAGTGCCTTCGGAGGCCAAGAACTCTGAGGTCATCCACTCACGCTTGGATCCACCACATGGGATGAAAGAGATCCAAATCCTTCCTCGCAGGATCCAAGGGCATCAGAACAACAGCCAGGAGCCCTGAGCAGTCTGCAGAAACAGAAGAACAGTAAACTTCCTTCGGGACTCGGGAGAGGAGCTTTCTCTGGTACTCGCTTGGTTCCAACCTTGAGTCCCCACCCTCTCTTGCAATGACCTCAGGATAGCTCCAGAAACCCCTCAAAACAAACAAACAAACAAACAAAACTCCAGAATAGATAGACAGAGAACAACAAGGAAAGCTTGGAATCAAACAGGAAACAGTCAGCATGGATTCACTTATGCCTTACTAAGTAGGACACAAAGATTGGTTACTCCTCACTAGGGTATTGAGGATTTCTCTGCACACCCCTCCTAAAACTGTTCTGCACCTAAACTGTTGACATATGTCTTGTTAGAGTTATAAGCCAGTCTAGACTACCCGGGAAAAAAAGCCAAGTTCAGCAAAATTATGCTTCAAGGCTATAAAATGCTAAATACTATAATGAAAATAGACACGAGACAGCTGAATAGTAATCTACAGCCATTTTAAGGTGTATAGAACCCAGTCGTGTATAAACTAAAATTGAAATGTCAATGAAGGAGTCACAGGATGTGGTTAAGAACTTGCATTTTTTTAACATATTGGTTACTCAATATTTTATGTCAATTAATTCCACGTTATAAATTGTTGCTGATGTTATGTCGGGGCTTTTAATTGATCGGGATGATATTCTGCCGGCTCTACCTTCAGACCAGAGATGGTCTCCCCAAGAAACCGTTGAACTTATCTGGACAGTAAGATGCTGGACTCTATTGCCTGGTATATGCTTGCAATGAAAGAATCTCAACTGATCTTGAACTGTGGTAATGCAGCAAGATGGAGGAATCCACCATGGGGGGAGGATTTGGGGAGGGGTGGGGAGAATCCCAGTACCTATAAAACTGTGTCACATAATGCAATGTAATTAAAAAATAAATTAAAAAAAAAAACAAATGAGGAAATGGAGGCACAAAGTAGAAAGTAAGTTGTGCTGGGGCACACAGCTTGTAAACAGTAGAGCTGATATGAACTGTAGAATCAAGACTTCATTCTCCATTAAGGGAAAATCTTATGTGAAGTGATTAGAACTTTATAAAAACTATAGTAATTTTGATGTAAAGGACATCTTAATATTCAAGAAGTCTTCATTCTCTGCAGCCAAAAATAGTCTCTTTTTCTCTCCATTATCTTTTTTAAAGCTCTTCCTGGTGAGATTATTCATAGGAATCTTCTGTTTTCTAAAGCTACTATAATTAGGATTATGTTTTAGTTTTCTAATGAGCAAGGCTTATAGGATAATGTTGGCCTTTTTCATAATGGTATTTTTGACAGCTACACAGAGCACCTTATGAAAATTTGATGCAATGTAAGATTTAACACTGTTTTTCAATATACCTCCTACTCACATGAAAAGGTAATAGTGGATTGAATTTTAAAGAACAAAGGACATCAGCTCACAGCTGTTTTGTAGACTGAACAATAGCAATTTTTGCAAAGGTCCATGGAAGGAATAGTAAGTTAGAATGAGAATGTTGTATTTTCCTATTTTAATCAAAATAAGCCTGTGAAGTTTATTTTTGAGAACAGGATCCGATTTAGATTCTGAAATAGATTCTGCTTCAGATCATCAAAAGTTCATTTGGAAGAGATGAGAGGACTGTTGTCTGGGAAAGGTTATTTTTTAACACTTGACCTGGCAGTACCACTGGGTGTTGAAGGCCACTGGGCTTTTGAAAGAATTGAGAAAAATCAAGTGTAGTTAGGACGCAATCTTGAAAGCTTGGCAAGAGCCTCAGCCTTGCTTTGGTGTTTCCTTCAGCATAGTTACCAAGAGTGGAATGTGTTTCTTTGTTCTTCTGCAGTTTCTGTTTCTCTGTGTCACTATTACATGTTTAAATTGCAAGGTCAGCAGACAGATTATTCTGCTGCAGACATGAAAATTAGTTTTAAGGTAGTCATTAAAAACAGTGACCGATAATGGGAAGATGAGCTGAACATTCAGTATGAGGTTGGCTCTGCAGTTCATCCTGCAGGATCTGTGTGATGACTCTGTCTGCTGGTCTCACTCATTGCTACTGTACAGGGGCTGAGTGTTTGTAATTTCGCATTACTGGCTATGGTGTAGTTCTGTGGGTTTACATGCTGAGCAGGCTTTTGCCCTGGGTAAAGACACTCACTTTGGTAGACTTCTTGCAGCCTACTCTCAAGAAACATGGAAAAGTCAAATGTGCCTTTAGTGGGACTAGAATTGAGTTTTTGTGAACTGTTGCCTCCTTTTGCATCCCTGCTTTGTGCTGTTTGCCTCACACCCTTCTCTCCTCCCATACCTCCCACACATGTGAGGGTAAAGCTCTACAGTCTCTTAGAAGGAAATTCCCACATGATCAATCATCTGAAGAGTTCTTGAATCTGTTTTTTTGAGAAAGTACCTATATGTTAATTTTCCTTTTTATTCACTAATTCTACTTTTTAAAACTTTATTTGGATATAATTTTACTTTTAAAGTTATAAGAACATGAGTAGTGGAAAAGCACTGAGAATTTATCCAGAGTAAACTATTTAAAAACAAAACCTTTAAAAATTTTATTTGCAGGACAGAGAAAGCAGTAGAGAGGGAGAAACAGAGACAGAACTCTCATCCACTGGTTCTGGCCGTCCCCATATGGTCCCCGTATGATCCACTGGCGATCTCCATATTGCCACGACAGCTGGGCATGGGACAAGGACAAAATTTGGAGCAAGGACCTCAAAAGGGTTGCCTGTGTGGGTAACAGGAGCCCAGTTACTTCAGCCCTCCCTGCTGTTTCCCAGGGTCTGCAGGAGCTAGAGCTAGGGGTAGAACTTAGACACCTCCAGTGTGGAAAGCAGGATTCTTAACTCCTAGGCTAAATGCTCATTTTTCAACTATTTCTAACACTTTTAACTCAATCTCCCTTATTGTTTTCTTACTCTGTGTGTATATAAATATATGAAATGGGGAGGGGAGATTACATTGTGCCAGGTTAAGCTGATGCTTATGATGTCAGCATTCCTTATTGGTAAACCAGTTTGAGTCCCACTTGCTGTATTTCTGATCCAGAGTCACATGATCTTAACTCTGACTCTGTCCTTGTACTTTGTGACTTTGGGTAGTCATTTAACCCCCTGACTGCTTTTCTTCATCTATAAAACAGAGATGCTGATACCTGCTCTGTGAGGTTACCAGGAGGACTAAACACACATGTGAGGTCAAATTCCTTAACCCCTGGCTTTTCTGAGGCACTTACAAAAGGAATAGCTCTGGCTGTTTTTCCTTTGGAGTTGAGTAAGGTACTGCTGCCCTGGCTGGGGCCTCAGAAACCCAGGGACCAGAGTGAGGCCATATATCTGTTGTAGACTCCCAGGAATCTAGGTTTCCAGGCTGGTTCAGAGGTCCCAGGATCAGAGGAGTACCAGCTTCTTCTTCCCACTGAGCTGTCATCCAATAAATGATGTTTTGGTTCCAGGATAGTTCTCTCAGCTTGGGGAATACCAGGGCAATGTTAGAGTGCTCTGGGTCAGGTTGTTAGGTGAGCACCAGGGCCTCAGGACAAGTCAGCTTGAGCCTTGGGGTGGATATTTCTGGCCTGGCTGGGGGAGGAGCTGCAGCCAGAGTGGGCCTAAGTAGGGAAATGCCAGCTTAGAAGACGTATTCGTCCGGCGGTCTAGACATCTTGTCCCTAGCTCCTCCTTGGAGACACACAGTTCACATGCCACATGACTGTGAAGGAATTCTGAAATTTGAAGGTTCAGAATAAACAGCAAGAGAGTCTGACTGGGGCCCTGAATTTTTAGCAAACTTCAGGGAGTGAGGTCTTGTGAGCTGGCTCAGCCCTGGCTGCTGTGGCCACCATTTGCCTGTCTTTCTGCTAGCCCAGGATATGTGACTCTTGGGAAAGAACAGGCCTACCACCTGACTTCTGGTGTACATTTGCTTCAACACTTGGTGTCCCAGATGGACAAGCTCAGAAACCACTCAGCATAATATTTTTTAAATATGTTCATTAATACCAGAAATATATATTATGCAAATAATTCAGAATATGGCAAAATCTGCTTTAATTAGATTCATATAAAGAAAAGACAAAAAAACCCACACATGTTATTTTTAAGTTTCTGATATAACCACTACAAAATATTTTGTTGCTCTAAGTCAGTTTAATTTTTCTGGAAAGCAAAGTAGCTGAGTGCCACCAGAACTATACAGTTATTCATGATTTCTCTTACCCTTGGCTATTCATGCTGGGCTTCATCTTAGAGAAAAACCTTCCCTCTCAGAACAAAGCAACCAAAAATGTGCTGTGTGGACACAAATTTTCCTTATTCTTTAAGGCTGAAAATTTATTAAATCAGCTGAAATGGAACCAAAAAGAAGGGCATGGACAGAGTGGCTGGGTGTGCGACACAGGACCACAAGTACAGCCCTTACAAGTGATGCTTCTGTGGAGGGTGAGAGTGGATGAGAATGTATGCCCTGACTGATATGTGAACCCAGGTGATGTGTACACAGTGACGGTAACCACGTGGCCGAGAGCTACCTTCGAGGTGTCAGACTCCTCCCTTATTCCAACAGCTTCCAGTTCCTGTGGGAGCTCAGTATTCTCCCACTTGTGGATGGAGGCCAGGTAGTAGTGCTTGACCACCCTCCACCTAGGCCCTTGCAACTTGTACTGATTTGCCTCCAGCTGCTCAGCATTTGGAGCAGTGACACAAGGTGAATGCTGGGTCACTGATAATATTTCTTCTAACATGGCTTGAATTCCAATGGAAATAAAATAATTCTGAACATAATATTGATTCCTTTCTTAAGCTCCTGAGTTCATATGCTGTTTAGAGACACAAGCCATGAGTTCTCAGGCATCTCATGTCTGTCTCTCAATGGTATAAATAATTATTCATTAAAAATTGCACACTTTTTTTGAGATTCCCAGTTTCTATATTATAAAAATTCCTAGTTCTGAACAGAATGAAGATAATCATTTCCATTTGTAACATATACATATGTCTTCAAATATCTTTGTACTGAAAATATAGATGAGCTCTCACTGGTGAATGTTCTGGAAGATTACAGGAAGGGATGTTGTTGTACAGCCATATGCTTTATCCCTTCACATGTGTATTCACATACACGGAGGCATGTTTATGTAATCATTCAAATGCATGCTTTAATATTACTTTTTCTTGTATGATTTGGCAGTGGCAGCTTTTGGATCTGTCATTTTGATGTGTCAGAATAGCTTTAGATGGTAGCCACCAGTAAGACAACCTCCACAATGATTCACTGTCTCAGAGGCAGCAGCATGCCCCGATCCTACTTGGTAAGGGGTCAGCTGGAATGCCTTGCTGCCAGAAAGGCAGAAATCTTCCTGTGGGATTTATCAGCACAGACAGGTGACAGGTGACTAAAAGCTATTGTATGTCTCCCAGATTGGACACACACTTTTGAAAGAGAAACGTGGCATGCCAAGTATCTTACTGCATTGTGTGCTCTCCCTGCCTCCCCACTGCCACCTGTGTAGGGTGCCCTAGGTTTCCATCTCTCATCATTCCAGCATCATCCACTTCCACAGAGAAGGCAACCATGGGACACTATGTGCACCAAGAGGGGAGACCCGCTATGTGTTCAGATAATTAATTACAGCAGGGACACTGACATTAGGCCATTATTCAAACCCTTCTTGCTTAATTATGGTGGACCCATTCTTGTGCTTTCTGCTCCTAAAATGAGTGGGTGAACATAGCATATGTGTTCCCTAATAAGTAAGAAGGAAGTGTGAGGGACACTGCTCTCATGCTTCCCTCCCATTGCAACCTGGTTGTAGACCCCGCCCATTTCTCATACTGTCTGTTCCACACTATGTCTGATATGTCGTCTGGACTATACATGGCCCCAGACATTCTTGCACAACTTGTCATCCTTCCTGGCATAGGCTCTTGGCTGTGAAACAAAATATCTACCACATTGTGCCCCATTTGAGGCCTTCAAGATCTGCCCTCCTGTTCCTGGCTGCCACATGCATGTTTCCCCTAGTGACACAATACCCTACATTGCTTTGGTGTTTGAGGTTTCAGGAAAATCTAACTTACTTCAGGCTGGCACTCAGGATTGCCATGCTGCATTACCTCAGGAACAGCACCTTGTAAACCAGCTTTATGTACAGTTTTCACAAAGATTGTTTATACACGGGTATGTAAAATGGAGTTGTCATTTGGCATTCATTTAAGTGTTTCTTGTATGTTCTGTTGTGTCCCTTGTGAGGGAGTCATTCTGGAGAGGACTTGTCCATTCATTGCCTGGTGACTATGTAGCAAATTACTCCCAAGCATAGCAGCTTAGGCAGAAAATGTGCTTTTACAGGGTCTGAGGGGTGGGAATGCAGGTTCAGTTTAGCAGGTGATTCTGGCTGAGGGGCTCTCATGAGCTGTAGGCAGGGTGTCTGCAGGGACTGCGATCCTCTCATGGGTCCCTGGAAGGATCTGCCTCAGAGCTTACTCATGTGCTGGCTGGTAGGCTCTTCCTCTCTGGCTGGACGCATTTGGCCTCAGTGCTTACCACATGGACATGCCTATCCTCAAAGTGAGAAGGCTGCCTTCCCCAGAGTAAGTGGTCTTAGAAAGGATGCCGAAGACAGAAACAGCAAACTTCTTTTTCCCTGACACCAAAAGTGACATGCCATTACTTCTGCCATATTCTATTGGACACACAGACTGCCTTGTTCTATGGGAGAGGGCTGTGCATGGAATTAGCAGAACCCTTGGATGCTGGCTGCCAATCCTATTCTGAGTAGGATTTTCAAGGCAGTAGTGGACATGGACCGGACTGAGTCATTAGGAAAAGGAATCTGAGATCTAAAGTGTACCATTGAGCTCATTTGTTTTTCCTTTTCAACTAAAGAAGGAAAGACTCCTTCCCTTTCCATTTTTATTTTTTTTCCATGAACACTCATGGATCAAATTATGAAATGTGTCTGCCTGTGACAGATTTTCTCAACAAATAGGAACATTCTCATGACTCAAAAGAGAGATGGGTATTATTAATAAGGGAGAACTATTATTGATAAACATCACTGTCATTTAATTTAAACTCAGGGAGTTCAGGAGTCATTTGTTTTTATAAACTGTCTAGGAAAAACTCGTTGACTTGGGGAATTGAATTTTCTGGGTGCTGTAGCTCCAAGGGAGCCCTTCTGAGACTAGTCCTCCTTGACATGCTTTGTGTAGGCTATAAGGAGCATCTCGTGTCTGGTAAAGTGCTAATTCATCATGTGACTGCCAGTGGGTGACTGATGGGTCAGGATCGAGGGCCCTTTGGCTAATGTGACTCGGCTTCCTTGTTCCTGTCTTTGTCATCCTCAGGCAAGCTCCAGCAGCAGCCCAGGGCAGAGAGTGTGTGTCATTGATGAGATTGGGAAGATGGAGCTCTTCAGTCAGCCCTTCATCCAGGCTGTTCATCAGACACTGTCCACCCCAGGAACCATAATTCTTGGCACAATCCCAGTCCCTAAGGGAAAGCCGCTGACCCTTGTGGAGGAAATAAGAAGCAGAAGTGACGTCAAAGTGTTCAGTGTGAGTATGTTGAGCACAGCCAGTCCTCCACCTGAGACGACCTGTGCCTTATCATTTGTCTTTGGCTTTAGACTACTGTTTTTTCCTCCTACATGGGAATATAGGTGAGTCTGATCTGGATATTTGCAAAACTTATCATACTCCCTATTCTGGCTGCCTTCTACCACCTCCTGCCAGACAACAGGATCTCTTAGCTTCACATCACCTGCGCAGCAGAAACCCTTGTTCTAAGCTTGCCTCCTCTCAGACTAAAGGATCAGGGTGGGATACCGATGCACATAAATATAGTTTTGTTTCAAAAGTTTCCCTTTTCAGCTGACCCACTTCTGCTAATGAGGAGACGAGGCTGTGGTTAAAGTTGGAAGCACAGCTTCCAGATGATACAGAGTAGCCTTGTTCAAAAGGACCTCCCGCCATGCTAGAAATATTCTGGCTGGACTGTACAACACAGTGGCCCCTAGTCACATGTGGCTGTTTATTTTAAAGTTAATTATATTTAAATAATGAGTCACACTGGGCACACTTGGCTACCACATGGAATGGTACAACTATAGCATCCTACTATCCTACTGCTCCAACTGAGGTTTGTAGACTGACTGTATGAGCGGTACTTGGTAGCTTGTGAGACATGCGTGTCTGTCTTGCCTTCCCCTAAGGAACTGAACTCGATGAGAGTGGGCTCAGTGATCTGAGTTTTAACAAGGTTTCAGGTGGTTCTCAGGTTTGAGAGGCATAGCTGTAGGTTACAAGTGAGAGCAGAGGAGTTAGGCATCTTGTACTAACCAGTGCTGGTGCCTGAGTCAGTGGTGAGGGCATCTTGCAGTGGTGCTGACACTGCCTAAATCCTTTCCTTTCTTCTTCCAGCCAGAATCATATGTTGTCCCTCTTGCCCCACCTTATTACACCCACACTTGACCCTCTTTAGAAGCTCCCTGGCCCTGCAGATGCCAGGGAGCAGGTTATCAAGTCAGAGGCAGGGCTGCTCTAGCAGGGAGAGTGTGAAGGGTAAGCTCTGGCTACAAAACACTCCTGAGCACATATATTACCAATGAAAATATTCCCGTGGCCCATGGCCCGAGTGAGACATTCACTTGTTTGCAAAGTATCCTGGAAATGGTAGTAAACAGGCATTAGGATTAGACAAGCCAGACTGGGAAACATGTGCATTCCTTCATTTAATCATTCATTTGGTGAATATTGATGAAACCGTGTGCCAAGTGTCATCCTCAGTCTTGCTGATACTGTGACATAGTCCAAGACTGACAAGTTCATACCCTCCTGGGGCTTACATCCTAGTGCAGGGCCAGATTTTAAAATGTGAGCAGGCAAAGTAAGTGATTCAGATATATTGAAAAAGTCAGTGGAAAGAAGTCAGGAAAATGTGGTAGCTGGGGGCCAGACTGGAGGAGTGATTGGGGAATATCTCTGGTAAGTGAACTTGAGCTGAGAGCCTAGAGGCACGAGCGTTCACACCCTCAAGAGCAGCATCCTTGATTGCACATAGCTTTCTCAGCCTCCGACTTTACAAGGCTGCCATATGAGAAGTTTTAGTTGTGAGAGTAGTTTCTGTAGAAATAGAGGCAACAAAGAGCGAATGGTCATGAAATAAAATGAGTTTTCAGGCCAGATAGCTTCCAGGCGTAAGACTGGGAAATTAACTAGTGTTAAGCACCAGGGACTGGCTATCTCTGCAAACTAATCTAACCTAAAAGTCCTAAGGAGGGATTGAGGAGAGTCAGCTGTTAACTGCAGAAATAAATGTTGTATCTTAACACCACATTTCCTTTTCTCTTTAAAACTGGAAGTTATTCTTCAGACAAAATAATCATCGATCTTAATGATCTGTAAATAAAGTAATTAGCCCCAAGTTAATTATGTAAGGAGCCGATATACCCTGTTATTCTTGTGCTGTTTGAGGGCTTGTGTGGTCCTTGTGCACGCTTTAGGGATTGGATGTAATATAGTTTTGGGTCCTGTCCATTTTTAACATGCAGTGAAGTATCTAAATTTTTTCAGAGGAGTCTTTGCATCTAGCATTTACTCTGTATACAGGCCATGTAAAGCATGTACCCTTTGGTCCAGAAAACAAAACGAAACAGATTACACTGCACTGTGTGACCATTATCCCATCTTCTATCCTGTATGATGCTACTTTACTTTCCCTTAGTCTATTTAATATGATCAGTAATAAGGGTGGTCTTTTCTTTTGCTTCCTCTCAATTTTTCTTTTAAGAAAAAAAAAAAAAAAAAAAAAAAACTATTGGAGTGTTAAGGTGATATCCCAGGCTGTCTTTCTTCCATGGTCAGCCAGGTACGGGGAGGCACAGTCCTCCCCTGGCCTGCAGGGCACACTTGCAGGAGCAGCTCCTGTGTGTGTTGTGACTGTAGAATGCCTTCTGGACCAAGAAAAGAAAGATTTTGTTAACTTAGAAACTTCTGCCTGGCACAGTTTTGGGTATTGACAGTGGCTTTCCTCCTGAGGGTCGAATGTTGTTCTTTCAAATGTTCAGTTGTTTGTTTTCTCTGGTCTCCTGAAGTTTTCTGCTCTCTGAGTATAACCACTGAAAAATTTTTAAAAGGCTTATTTATTTGGTTGTTTAAACCTGGCAAAATGTTTAATGGAAATATTAATGCCATAGAGGCAAGAGTCAAAGAACGTCATGACTCATGGTTAATGCAAAGAGCTCTGTGTACTTTTAAAAAGAATGTCCTAATTAACAGCATGAAAAGTATTTTTATCTTGGTTAGTCACTTACTGAAAAATAGGAGTTTGGTTATCTTCATGGTATTTATTGATTTGTTTATTTTTAATGTTTAAAATGTATTTGAGTCAGAGAGCCCCTGTCTGCTTAACTTCTCAAATGCCTGCAATGGCCAGGGCCAGGGCTGAATTATGTCAAAATTACGCACTGGGAACTCCCTTCAGGTCTCCTGTGGGTAGCAGGATTTTAATTACTGGGGCTACTACCTGCTGCCTCCCTGGATGCACATGAGGAGCAAGCTAGAGTCAGGAAGCAGAACCAAGCTTTTCTTAAGATAAAGATATCTTGGGCGGCTGAAGTCCTCACCTTGAAAGCCCCAGGATCCCATATGGGCGCCGGTTCTGGTCCCGGCAGCTCCACTTCTCATCCAGCTCCCTGTTGTGGCCTGGGAAAGCAGTTGAGGATGGCCCAATGCTTTGGGACCCTGCACGCACGTGGGAGACCCGGAGGAGGTTCCTGGTTCCCGGCTTCAGATTGGTGCGCACCGGCCGTTGCGGCTCACTTGGGGAGTGAATCATCGGATGAAGGATCTTCCTCTCTGTCTCTCCTCCTCTCTGTATATCTGACTTTGTAATAAAATAAATAAATCTTTTTTGAAAAAAAAGATAAAGATATCTTAACTGGCACTTACCCAGTAGGCCAAACCCCCATCCACTTGGTGGCATTTACAAAGCATATTTCAGAGGCCGATGCAATGTCTCAATTGGCTAATCCTCCACCTAAAAGTCCCAGCTCCCATCAAGGTGCTCCACTTCCCATCCAACTCCCTGCTTGTGGCTTGGGAAAGCAACAAAAGATGGCCCAAAGCCTTGGGTTCCTGCACTCATGTGAGAGAGCTGGAAGATCAGCTCAACTCCAGATGTTGCAGCCATTTGGGAAGGGAACCAGCAGATGGGAGATCTTTCTCTCTGTTTCTTCTTCACTCAATAAATCTTCCTTTCCAATACAAATAAGTGTTTAAAAAAACCGAAAAAATCAGATTTTATTTGATTTCCTTTGAAATCCTTCCTGGGTCAAAATGCTAAAAGGTGTTGTCTGTTGAGAGACAAGAAGGAGTTCCTGGAGCCTGACCAGCAGAATGGTGAGGAAGACATTGGTGATCACCAGTTGGCATGCACATGGCTCTAAGTGCTCTGATCGAACATGCAGGCACATTAGTGCAGAAGTACTTCACAGCACCTCTGGGTACACTCATTACCAGTTTATATGGAGATGTGTGAGGGGTAGAGAGACTCTATAATCTGCTCAGTGTCCACCAGGCAGTGACATACTCACCCCCAATCCTGAGCGTTAGCATGACCCTGCTGCAGTATCACCTTGATAAGAATGGTTCAGGTGATTTCGCCATAAATCTTAAGATTGTTAGAAATTATTTGGTTTCTTTATAAAAATGATATTGTATCTGCTGAATATTCTGACTCCGGAACCAGTTAAACTTGATTTCCTATGACATACTCCTGTAATTTTCATTTGTAGAGGGCAGGGTCACAAGGATAATGGGAAGTAAGATTCCAGCTTTTCTTCAATTTGGAAATGGAAAAACATTCTCTTACTGTTCCTGCTGTGCATTTGCCAAGCAGTATGGATACTATTTTCGTTTTACCAGGAATTCAGTGCCATCCTCTGGGCCCAGGCATTCCTGTCCTCTGAGTGCAGAGCTAGTGTTGGGCATAGAAATTACTTGCTGCTGTAACAGAAATCAGTAGACAAGGTTCATTCCAGAAAAAGAGGATATGCAAATGGTCCTTAAGCATACAAAAAGATATGTAGCGTCATTAGTTATTAGGGCAGTGCAAACCAAAACCATAGTGAGGTACCATTTTATATCTTCTAAGATGGCTGAAGGAAAATTATGAGAAATGGGAAGTAGCAAGTGTTGGTGAGGATGTGGAGAAATTGGAACCCTCATCTGCTGATAGGAATATAAGTTGTCTAAACTACTATGGGAAACAGTTTGAGTCCCTCAAGAAGTTAAACCTGGAATTGTCATATAAGCCAATATTTCCTCTCTTAGGTATACATCCCAATGAACTGAAAGCATATGTTCTCACAAACATATGTGCAAGAATGTTCATGGAAGCATTATTCATAAGAACCAAAGCATGGGAATAGCCCAACAACTGAAGAATGGATAAACAAAATGTGGTTTGTCCTTACAGTGGGATATTGTTTGGCATTGAGAGGGAATGAAGTACTGATTCATGCAGCAACGTGGATGGATCTTGAAAACGTTACACTAAGTAAAACAAGCAGACACAAAAGAGCACTCCTTGTCTGATTCCATTTATATAAAATATCAAACTTATGGACAGAAAACAATATAGTGGTTTCTAAAGGCAGGGGAGAGGGAGGAAAGCCAGGAGAGACCGCAGTTTCACATTAAGGAATGGAGTGCTGAGATGGGCAGAGGACATTGTGCTTGTTCCTGCATTTGAGAGTTTGTCTTCCACAGACAATTTCACATAAACATCTCGCCACACCATTTTCAGAAATAATCTTAGGGAAATCAAAGGGAGGTTTTATATTAATAATGTAGTACTTGATTCTGGTCATTATCTTTTCATGAGACAGTGTTCTCAAAATGTGTCTTTTTGTTCTTTTTATATATCACCAAGACCTGAAGAGAACACTCAATTCTGGATGTAACTGGCCCAGCCCCTGCTGTGACACCGATTGCCCCCTGCACTTCCTGACAGGGACATCTCCCTGGCACAGGAGCAGGGACTTGGGCAGGACCCCTGAGTGACAGATGAGAAGTCTATCACAGGAGGTCCATAGCTGCTGTCTCCTGAGGCTTTATCTCCTCTTATTTGAAATGGGACTAGTTGCATGTGCCTTGTCTCCCTTGTGAGCCTGGTGTGAGCTGGAAATGAGAGCCCAGTGTGCTGATAGCTCTGTGGGAGTCTGTGACTGCCACGTGGTTGTGATGGGGATGTTGACAAGGCATTTCCCTGAAATGTGAAGCTGGGGCTGTGGCATGCAAGCACTCTTTGAGGATCTCTCTTGAAGAATACTGCTTGTGCAGGCCTTTGTTCCCGCAAGGAGGCAGCCTCTGCCCAGGAGACCATCAGGGGCAACCGACTTTACACCTTCTTACTCTTCACCTTCCACAAATTCCCCCAGCTGTCTGTCACAGGGATTTAAAGACTGGAAATGAGGCTTAGGAAAGACAAACAGAAAGACAGCACACCTTGCTTCTTCCTCTTTACTGCAAGCTGCCTCGTCTATGGATTTGTTCTCTCATGATAGTTCTCTCAACTGTACCAGGATTTTAATTTCACCAGCAGCACCAAAGCTCAATGCAAAATGATGACGTCAGATGTCCATGGTCCATGTGTGGCAGCTCCTTTTTGAGGCTGGATGGAGGGGGTGTCTCCTCAGGGATATGAGAGGCAGGAATGTCTGGAGGGGGCTGAGCTGCATCCACCCATCCTCCTCCTTTTTACCCTCAGTAAGTCAGAGCTGTTTCCATCAGGACGGCATCTTTCCTTTCCCCACCTCTACATACCTCTACATACCTCTACATACCTCCTCTTCCAGCTCAGCCTCTCATCCTTTCTCACTCTGGTAAAGGTGACAAAATGTTTAGGCAAGAGGAAATTGCCCCAGATGTCACTGTCTCCAAATTCTTGGCCTGGTGAGCCACACAGGACACTGTCATAGATGCTGTAGGCAGAACCCAGTGCAATTCCTTATGAATCTGCCAAGTTCATATCCCTGGCCTCTGTTCCCATCAGGTGAATTTTTTGAATGCAGATAACAAGGATGGGCTTTGGCTAGTTTAACTCAAAAATTAGCAACAAAAGCCTTCAAGGTTGTGGGGATTTCTCATCAAACTGAATAAGGAGCTGATGTTCCTCTTTTCCATTGAAGCCAAAGCTACATAGGATCCATGCAGCAAAGACACAGTTGGAAAACTACAGCATCAGCTCTGGCTGTTTTGTTTACTCAGGTTCGTATCTCAGACAAATCTCCAGGGCCCAGCTTCCCTCCTCCTCAACTTGGGGTGAGGTTCTTAGATGAACTAAATTTCCAAAGAAAATCCGATTATCCGAAAAAGAAGGGTGAGCAGATGCCAGGGGACCCAAGTGATGAAGCATCTCCCCATTGAACACAAATTGGGCACCTACTCTGTTAGACAACAATCGAATGCCTGTTTCTCTTCTTATCACAGAACAAAGGCTGATTTAGCTCATCTTTCTGGGGCTGGGCATCCAAGATCTTGCACAGGCATTGGTGAGGGTCTTCTTGCTGCACAGTAACATGGCAGAGGACATCAATGATGAGCCAGAGCAAGCCTGCCAGCCCTGGCTTCTCTTCCTCTTCTTTAAAAGCTGCTACAGTGGGAGCCCCACACTGATGATCTCATGTGATCCTACTTACCTGCTAAAGAAACCACCTCCACATAGCCATAAAATGAATTTGGGGGTTAGGTACTGAGCACATAAACTTTAAAGGGGATGCATTCAAACCATAGCAGGTCTGCAGTGGGATGCAGCCCTTCTTCCTCTCATACTTACCCAGGCAGAAGCACTGAAGAGGGGGCAGAGATTCCCTCCCTCCCACCAGGATGCTCTACTCAGTTCCTCTGTTTGGACGCACTTCTTCATGTCCACTGTCAAATTACATCCAGGTCTGGCCCTTCCTGACCACACCCACACACCAGTACCAAATGCCCACAGACTCTCCTCACAGACTATTAACATTCCTTTTCCTCATCGCACCTGTACGTCCCTCTACCCTGCTGTGTGAGCTCTGTGAAGCCCAGGTCCTTATCTGTGTCTGTAGCACCTTGGCCAGCTTTTGCTCACCATTTCATATGCGTGGAGGTGAGTGGTGTCATAGGGGGCCAAGCAGGAAGGTCGAAGGGATGGTCCTGCCTTTACTCTTAGGAATAGCCTGTTACCCAGGATTCTTTTCTTTTACTGTTGGATTGTGTGGTAGTGAGTAAAAGCAGATGGTAAGGTGAAGCTTGCTGCTAATGAGCCAGTTGCTGTCATGGACTCAGGCAACTGTCTACTTGGGTTGTACTTAGGGCCTAGGTCCCGTTCGGCCTGCTCCTTGTCCCAGCATACATCACAGGACTCAGCCCAGGCTCTTACATGGGTGAAACCCATCAGACATCAAAACACATCTTCACCTTTGATCTGCCCTTTTGCAGACGCTGGTGACAGACCTTAGTGTTATGATTCTTTTTGGGCCTCAGAACACGCCCCTCTCCCCCCCACCAGCCACAGTGCCCAGTCTTCCAGGATGTTTGTGTTTAGAAGATGTCCTATCACAGCCCTGGGGAAAAGTACAAAAACCTCTGATGCCTGGTTTCTTTCTTCCCCCACACAGGTCACTAAGGAAAACAGAAACCACCTTCTGCCTGATATCGTGACGTGTGTGCAGAGCAGCAGAAAGTGAAGACAGCTCGTGTTCCACACGGGTGGAAGCACGGGCTCCAAGAGCAGCCTGGTGGGTGCCTGGCTGGTCAAGGTCTTATGTCTTCAGGTTTAGGAGACCTTGTGGACTTTTCCAAACACAGTTTGACAGCTGTTCTCCATAAAATGTTTGAAAGCTCAGATTAACCTTGTTGCTGGATTGACAGTGCAGGATTAACAGTCCACTGTGGCTTATTTATGCTTAAAGTTTTCTGTTTATTTCCCCTTGCAGTCATGCGCATGATTTGAGTAAATTATGAAATCAGAAATAGTTTTCAGAGTATTCAATGGAATTCCCCCTCACTGAAGTTTATGAAATTGTTCAGGAAAAGGGGGACAGAAAGAGTTCACCATTTAATCAGTTTTGCATGTCAGGAAAATTCAGTTTCTCTCCAGGTGCAGCCTCAGGATTATACAATTTAAAGGGACAGTATTTGATGATATTAAGGAGATGGTTATTTGATTATTATTTTTTAATTTTTTAAAAAACCTGTTAGGTTGTCTTCCCCCATCTCTCATTGTTTGGTTAGTTGTTCTTTAATAAATATAAAAGTAAATCTGGTGTTTACCAACACATGAGTCCTTGAAAAGGAGGGTTTCACAGTCTTTAAAACACTGTCACTCTGTTTCAGTGCACTGAATGGCTTGGGGGTCACATCAGGACCCTGCTATGGCTGAGTTCTCTTGGGCTCTTTGATTCCTTTTTTGTGCCTAGTTTCTCTTCCAGAGTGGATGAGGGGAAGAGAATGATGCCACACGATGGAAGGAAACCTTCAATGGCTCTACAGACGCCTGTGCTGGCAGCTGGGTGTATGAAGAGGAATGAAATAGCAAGGTAGTGTTTACATAGCGAGGGGACTGTGGAAAACGTAGGAAAGTTGGACCAGTATTATAGCCGGACATCTCTCTGATTATCATGGCTGACAGAGGTTCCCAGCAAAGTTACAAGTTCAGACTATGATCTTGTCCCCAGGACTTAGAACATTGAGGGGTGCATGAGCACAGAAAATGTGGCCCTCTTGCCTTTCCCTCCACCTTAGAGGTGAAAAGATCACCCATGTGAGTGTGCTGATAGCAGAGGCTTGTGTGGCATGATGCTTGGGGACCAAACATTAGAGAGGTGGCAGAGCCCAAGTTAACACATGTCGCGTTGCACATTTTATGGGAAAAGAGCAGTTGGAACTTCCAGTGATTTTAGAACACTACTCAACAGACACAGATGGTTTCAACACACAGTGCAAAATTCAGAACAAATGCTGCAACTTTGACATTGTCTTTAAAGGAGAAACCATTGTGTTTAGAGTCCAAATGTAGAAAGGAGCTTTTAAAAATCTGTATATTGGCAGCAATATTTGAACAACTCAGGCAAAGATGTCAACCTAGGTATGTTTCCTTTAAAAGGGGTTTTATAAACTCAGCTTGCAGCCCACATCCTGAGAAGCAGCTAACTGCCTAAGGACCAGATTAACAAGCTCATGAGTTGTACATGTAAAGTTGCATATCATAACCCAAAGTGGGGGATGTATGGCTGATGCTAACCTAATATCCACAGAATCCCAGAAGTACTCCCAGGTCAACTGTCTTTTTCTTCTGTGCTGTGTGCACCTGGGCATTAGCGTTCAAAGCAGCACCCACAGTCCTCTCAGGAATCAGAGGACTACGGAGGGCCCTGAGACAGCAGGCGGAACTGCACCTCTTCTCTGCAACTTGGGTTCCTCACTCCAGGGAGATGGTCTGTTCTGTGTTTTCTTGCTTCTGGCTACTCAGAAAGTGCCACTTGCTGATCTTGGCCAGGCACTAGTGATTTCTCTTACTAAGCTCCAATAAGCACCCCTGAGCTCAGCGCTCAGGGCCTAATGTTCAGACTTGGGGTTTGAGGAGCACAGGAACTTGCCTTGGCTGGCTCAGAGAACTATAGCAAGGTGTCCCGTTAAGACACCTGCGTGGAAATTAGAACTAAAGAAATTGGTCTCTAAAGATTGCTGACACAAGAATGAAGGCACTGACTAACCGCAGGGCTCACGTACCATTATTCATTGCTAATTCTTACTTTACTAGTGGTTGGCGGGGGCAGCGGGGAGAGTGCTACCATCTCCTTCCAAGGGATGTGGGATTCTCTACAGTTTCCTCCCATCTCCACCACCTTTGTCCCAGTTTTCAAACCCTAGATAATTTGAAAGAAAGGTACAGACCTCTGTCCAAATTGAGTATTTCTTTCTACTGTCTGTCCTAAAGGGATGGCTCAGCAGGTCCATGAGTCAGTGACAATCTCCTGGACACTGCTTTGGGACCCCTCATGCTCACTTACATCAGCAAGCAACCAAAGTTGGGCTCTTTTCCAGTGGGAGTCTCGAGACAGGAAATGCTGTCTTTGGATTTACCCAAAGACACAGTTTCAGCAAAATGCAAAATGCAAACGCCAGACCCAGCAATAACTGTAAACATTTTAATTCCCAAAACAGAGGTGTGTGCCAAGTGTGCTGTGCTACAGGGAAAGGTCACTCAGCTCAGAAGACAAGTAGGCATCCTGGGAAGCTCATGGGACCATGTGGAGGAGCGCCAGGTGACTCCACGATGGCTTTCCACACGCCGACTGGATTCTGTGTCTGCTCACACCCTTGGATATCCTGGCTCTTCACAGACTACCTCAGACAAGACTGCATGCATGCATGGCCACGGTTCAGGGAGTGAAGCTGCTTTTACGCTGAACAGCTGCATAAATGCTATAAACAGATGAGGTTTTCTCAACACTCAGATTTCATAACCTTAATTCACTTAACCAGCTGATGGTATTGCAGGTGCTGCTATTCATTTCTTGGTCATGGTAACAGCAGTGTGTAAGATGCTGAATATTTAACATGCAGGTGTCTTGTTTTTCAAGAGGGTAGGAGAAGAGTTAGTCATGGGTTCTACTAACTCAAGTTATTTAAAGATACTCAGTGGCTTTAGTTTGAAACTGCCAGTATCTGCAAAGTCGGCGGGAAGCCTGTTCTGTGCTGCTTGGGGCACTGAGCACTTGGAAGAGGTGTGATGTCTTATTGTCCCTCCCTAATATGAGATTTTTTTTTTTAAGAACCTGAGATAAAAACTTATTCTGCTTTTTAGAGCAGCTCCCTGTCTCCCACAGAAAGGGGCTCCACATATGTTGGGGGTGGCTCCTTTTGGCTGGGGAACCCAGGGAAGACCTAGGAAGTGAGAGCCACTGGGAAGTCTGTGCCCTGAGTAGATGCAGGATCTGCTACTGCTCATCAGAAGCACTTTGCTGGGAGGCCGTGTCATCCAGGCCCATGTCCTCCTGGCTTGCTCTTCTGCAGGTCATCCCGCGGCTGTCTGCCATTGCTTCAACCAGACGCTGGTCACAATACTGCTCCTGCTCCATGCTATCAGTGGGTTCACATGGCTCGGAGTAGTGCTGCCAGGAAGAAGAGAGGGACAGTGAACAGCTCTGCCCTGGTTGGCTGCCCAATTCCCCACCCTCACTGTAGAACCCTTGGCTGCTGTGGCAGCATCCCCAAGGGCAGGTTGCGATGGCAGGTCAAGGACAGGGGCCTACAGGGCTCAGGCACGTGCCTCTGAAGTCTCTGACTGTGGAAACTATGCCTGGATGACTGGTCACAGTGGGAAGAGATGGCCTCTGGAAAAGGCCATGTGTGGGTTTGCCTTTCCCTTGTCTTGGCCGGCGTCACTTCCTTCACACATAGGTTCATCTGCCATAAACACTGAATTCCCGCAGGCTGACCTGCAGACATGGACCCTAGGACTCAGTTATCCTTGCCAGAGAAGCAGAATTGACTGAACCACTGCCTGCAGAGGGTGACTTCAACACACTGAGGATGGAGCAGGTGATCACTTGTACATTTTTGTTGAGGAAAAGAAAAAGGAAGGAGGAGGGGGGCTTTTATATGTTGAATTATCTAAAGTTAGGTCCGAGACCTGTAGCAGCTAGCTCCTTGTGTGTACCAGGCCTGGGAGCTCCAGGAAGCCAACACACGGAGGCCATCTCAGTTGTGGCAGCCTGGGCACTTGAGGCCAGCCCCTCCTACCTGCCTGGACAGCTGCTTCCCAGCTGCTACCCTCTGCTGCCCAGGTATAGCCCCATCCCCCTCCTCCAGAGACCTACACTCAGGAGGGGCCAAATGTCTGGGATTTCCCTCCTGTAGAAAAATGAATGCTAAGGAGGAACAGAAGTTACACATCTGGTCCATTTCTTTGCTTTAATGTCATCAACTTTTTCATCCGTATCACACTACAGAGGACAGCTGTTGGGTATCTGGTTACTTCTCACTGAGGATGCTCACATGTTCATCTAAAGGCAGCTAGCTGGGAATTCTGGGCAAGTCATGACTTATTTGCATGAAGCCCTTAAAACTCACTTGCTAGCATTTAAATTACCAAATGCAGTAGGCCATCTCAGCAGCTTTAAAATAAGATCTGTTGCATGAGAAGCAATGAGGACTTAATGTTAGTGTGGATGTTGCCTTTTTCTGCCCTCACTGTTTGGACAAGTGGGGAACATTCTTGCCAACTGTGCATTTGGAGTTCATGATGGCAACTGTGCTGAACCTCTGCCCAATGCCAGCCTGAGTGTTATTAAGTGCGGAAAATGTATATTCATCTTGGCTGTCTCACAGACAAGCCATTTCAAGGTGGACCACTGGCTACTGTCACACTGGGAGCTAGAGAGAAGATGATGGGATCTGTGGGCAGAGGGTATGGGAGCCACAGAGCAGTGCATGGTTAAGCAGCCCAGACCTGGAACCCCAGCTTCCGCCCTGACCAGCTCCTTACCCGGGTGGCCTGGCTGGCAGCCCTGGCCGAGGGGCCCATCACGATGTTGACACTGCTGGAGGACTGGGTGTCACTAGTGTTGCCGCCTTCAGCGGCAGACAGTCCAGAGATAACAAGCGCGCTGGAAAAGCTCCTTTTGCCGAAGAGAAAACTGAGGGTGGAGCTGGTGGAGGAGCCCAGGCTAGACCTGATGAGTGCCTCGGCCCGCTCACGGACGCTCAGGTGGCCCGTGGTGGTGACAGGCGGGGGCTGAGAGTGCAGGGATGCAGCCGAGTTGTGCAGCGAGAGCCGGCTGCCTGAGAGCCTCTGGGCCAACTCATGCACCGATGAGGACGCTGGGAGAAAGACCTGGCAGCTCTCCAAGATAGGGCCAGAGGAGCTCAGGGTGGGTGGCCGTTGGCTTAACGCTGAATGCGCCTGGACAGACTGGCTCCTGCCTTTTCTCCTACCTTTAAAAGAGAACAGAAAATTTACAGCAGGTGGCTCTATTAGAGCCCAGAGCAATCTGCCACCTGTGAGGCCCAAACAACTAGGTCCCTACCCTCCCAAAGGTTCCAGGTCCTGAGAAGCAACGAACCAACCCCACAAAGCCCTGCACCCCAAGGTCACAGTGGGCTGAATTGCTGTGGGAGTGTGTGTGGGGGAGAATTGACCAGCCTGCCCCATTTGCCTGAAACTTGCCTGCTTTCAGTACAGAAAAATCCTGCAATTCTGGAAGAGCCTGGGTCCAGGCAAACCAAGCAGATGCCACCGTGTAACTAAAGCACGCTTGAAAAAATGTGTTCTTGGCTCAGGACCTTGGTTTTTATGCTTCTCTGAAAAGTGGTGATAAGAAAACCTAGTGCCCAGGAAAGGGAAATCAAGGGGTGCATGCCTTGAAACTACATGCTGAGGTCTCTGTTTCCTGAAATCACTATTTTGCACATCAAACCCTGAAAGGTGGCCCTGACCAGCTGCATGCCTCAGATCCAGTGGTCTCCTCTGGTGTGGCCCTGCCCCTGTTCCCTTTGCCAGGCCTTTTTTCACGGACCCCTCTGGCCCCAGCTCTTGCTGAGACCAGGCTTAACAAGGCCATGTTTGAGAACAAGGATTGGACTGCCCCCAAAAAGATTTGGTCCTGTCCAAGCCTCTGCAAGAAGCAAACCTTGAAGTGGGGTTTGTGTACACCGTATCCCTGTGCAGCATCTGCAGACCAGCTTTAGCAGCTCAGGCATCAGAAGGCAAGCAGCTGCTTGCCAGGACACAGGGCTGCTTCACTTATCATCAGTGGTCACTGGAGTCTAATGTTAAGAAATTACTCGGGGGCCCAGCGGCGTGGCCTAGCGGCTAAAGTCCTCGCCTTGAAAGCCCCGGGATCCCATATGGGCGCCGGTTCTAATCCCAGCAGCTCCACTTCCCATCCAGCTCCCTGCTTGTGGCCTGGGAAAGCAGTCGAGGACGGCCCAATGCATTGGGACACTGCACCCGCGTGGGAGACCCAGAAGAGGTTCCAGGTTCCCGGCTTCGGATCGGCGCGCATCGGCCCGTTGCTAGCTCCCTCCTCTCTGGAGTGGCTTATGGAATGAAAGGCCCTTTGCCTATACTCTGGGCACAGCAGGGTGGAATGCCTGTCTCCCAAGTGCCTGGGTACTCCGACCTCACTGTTTCCTGTCCAGAGGTTGAGAAAGTGGAGTGCTGTTCACATCAGGGTGCTGTTCCTGATCCTCTGGTTCAGGACCAGTGTACCCATGTCCACCACCTGCTTCCACTGCAGGAGTAGGCCCTGGCCTGCCTAGAGGGTCTGTGCTATGGAGATGAATGTATTGCTCTTGCAGAAAAAAATGAAACCTGACAAACCAGAATTAACAGCAGGGAAGCTGACTGATGGTTTAATCAGAGTGTGGAGTGGCCAAGCATCTGTTTGTGATTTTTTCCCCCATAAAGCTGATCACCATCCAAAACTACACCACCCGTTGTCCGCAGTCAGTGACTCTAATGCCCCCGAGAGGACCACCCTGGTGTGGTGAGGCTCTTCCTAGGGGATTCC
This sequence comes from Ochotona princeps, assembly GCF_030435755.1. Lineage (NCBI taxonomy): Eukaryota > Metazoa > Chordata > Mammalia > Lagomorpha > Ochotonidae > Ochotona > Ochotona princeps. Next base: position 41,977,595 of record NC_080841.1, read on the forward strand.
AGGGAGGCAGGACCGATCCCCGCCCCCATGTGGCAAAGATCTGAAATCTGGTCAGGACTAACATCCTTACCCCTCCCCCAAAGTTCATTGCTTCAGATTTTTCTCTCTTTTGTGGCTGTTGCTGCCATTGAATTGTTCAGTGAGGCTTTTGCAAGCCAAGGCAAGATGGCCAGTACCCACCAGGACCAAGGCCTGGCATGGAGTACAACTCCCTGCAAGTATTCCAGGGGGTCCAACCCTTCCATCACCCTGAGATCGGCCTTCCAGCTGCCCAACTAGGAGATGATGTGTTTTTCCTGCTCAAGTGGCCTCACTGGTGGCACCTACCAGTGCAGACCCTGGCTAACCAATCAGGCTCATTCTAAGCCTGAACCATTGTTCCACAGAAGATTGGCATGGATTCTGTGATTGCTCAGGCTGCCATGTGGGCAGATTCATGATGTCATGTGAGCTGTCTGAGCTTCTGGAAAAGCTACAGAGAAAAAAGGCAACACAGAGGCTTCTCCCTCCTCTGACGTGCAGGATAGACAAGTCTGCTGCTCCTCTCCTTACCCCATCTAGCTCTGACCCTCTGCCAGATGCGCAAGCTTCAGGACAGCTCCCCCTGGGCAATGGTGCCTTTCCCCAAGCATGTGGCTTGTTGAACCTTGGAGGGACCTGTGGCAGCCCCTGCATAGGCTGGCTGCTGCAGGAAGAACCTGGAGTTGGCTTTGCCTGCTCCTGCCTGGGGCCAGAAGGGAGATCACCTGGAAGTGGAGCCCTTGCCAGCTTGGGAACAGGACAAAGTCACTGCAGGCAGGGATGCTGCCAGCGGCACAGATGGAATGCTGGGAGCAAACGCAGAGTGCTAGGTGTTCAGTCAGGCAATCCTAGCTGTTCTTGCTTCACTCCCAGGGCTTGGGGGGGGGGGGCAAGAGCTGTTGCCAGAGGAGGCAGCACCCCAGGGCTAGGACCATGGTAGGAGCAGGTGGGTAGGATCCTAGGTTCTGTGAGCAGCATGCCTGGCTCTAAATCCCAGACTGGCCACTCAAGCGTTGAGCACCTCCCTTCTCTATGCCCAGTCTCTTAGCCTGAAGGCTGAGGATGGCAGAAGTGGATCTATAGAAAGCAGCACTCTGGAAGTTCCTACAGAACCGCCCTGGACACCTGTCAGAGCTATCAAATCCTAACCAGCCTTGTAGAACGAGGCACAGACAGGATGGTAGCGAAGCAAAGTGGGTTTGCTCAAAGAGCTGCTGAGAGTTGGCCAGAAGTTTAGAAAGTCTCCAGAGACACCAGCAGGTGATGGAGCTTGGGGCAGCACACTAACACTGGGCGAGGAGCTTGTGATCAGAGGGACTGGTAGCCCTGGCTCTAAGGTATTTTTCCAGGCCTGCTTTCTTAACTTGTAAAATATAACAGTCTTAAGAAGCAATAATGAAAATTAACAGCTGGTTTGGGTTGCTGGGGGATCTTGCTCCAACATCTGCCACACAAGCATGTGATTTCTTAGATGGTTTCCAGCTGCAGGCCTATGATGGGGTAGAGCTCACTCCCTAAGGCGAGTGGGTTAAGAGGAGGGAACCTCAGCTTTCCCAGACCAAAGACAGCTGCAGGTGCTTTTCAGTTTATGGGACAAGCAAAAGGGCATTTCATGAGGTCTGTGGCTTAGGGAGCTCTGGCCCGCCACAGCTAGTACAGACAAGTCACTTGGACACACAGCCCCTGCAGAATGCCGACTCACTCATTTTATTGCTAGGACCCAGCTTTGGATTTTTTTTCCAATCTGGAAAATAGCTTAGGTGATGTTGAACCCCGTCTTTCATGTGATAACCAGGTAGCCACAGCACTGGAGGACTGGGGCAGATGTTCTGTTGGGGCCCAGGACAGGTGGTATCCAGCTACCCAGAGGGGGGTTCTCTTTACTGCTCCCTAGAAATACACAGCAATTACTCTGTCCATTTACCAACCTACCTACCTACATTCATTTTCATCTCCTACTCATGTTCTGCTCATCATGTATCTGTTCTCCCTCCTGCCTCCCCCCACCTTATTCATCTGTCTAATGTTGCCAGTGTTTACAAAAATCTCATTATTTCAGTTCAATCCTCTGCCTTGCTCTGGGCGCCCCCACGAGGCAGGGACTAGTCTTCCTAGCTCATTTCAGGCAGAGCCAGCCGAGGAGGTGTGCACAGTGGTGCTTACTAAATGCTTCTGGATGGTGAGGTAGAACAGATGCCAAGGGAGGAACCGTGGACAGACGTTCGTGGGCCATGCCAGGGGCCAGCAGGAAGCGGGCAGAGCATCTGTGTCTCCTGTAGGTCTCCTGTAGCCGCAGGCCTCTCATCAGTGTGAGCCACTGCTGAGCTGCCCCTCCTCCCGGCGCAGTGCCACCAGCGGACGCCCAGAACTCCTCCCATCTGTTCCAGCCTAACAACCTGGGCATTAGTTTAAAGAATGATCTTAAACTTAACACTCAGCTGAACTTGGCCCCAGGTACTCTTCCTCCCTTCTTTTCTTACCTTCTGGGATTTAAGGAAGGAGAGAGCAAAGGGGAAGTCTAAGAGGGAGGAGAGGCTTTGTGGCTGTCCATTGTGTGTGCCTCAGAAATAAGAGGACACCATGGACAGCTAGAGCCTCCCACCACCACTCACACAGCCAGAGTTCACATAACCCAATGGTCCCCAGAGAGAGGCTGGAATACAGTGGCTACTAGACAGGCAGAGAGATGGACAGATGACCAAGGGAACAAAGGGAACCAAGGGAATATGATGCGAGCTGAATCACAAACAGAACTTTTTTTTTTCTAAGTGGAACCAACCAAAGTCAGTAAATTTCAGCATCTGTTGGTCCAGTGTTGATTTTTTTTCAACCTCTCAGGAACTTGAATGACAATATAATCTAGGGGGTTAATTGCTGGGACCACATGGACCTTTCTGGATGACCTGTACCTACCTGCCCTCCGGGTCCCTTCCCGGGGGGAGGCCCAGTGCTGGGAGCCACGTTTCCTAGGTTGCTCTGCACTGCTGGCCTGGCTGTCGGCACTCAGGGCCATGCTGCCGCCTACAGATGGAGCCCCTCCTCCATCCACGTCCTCAATATTGGCACGATTGTGCTGGCCAGTGTTGCAGTCCTTCCGCACCCTGTGTGAGGGAGAAATGCTTCAAGGGCCTCAGTACATTTCCACTGCCCCTCCATGGCCCATTAGCTCCAGGGCTACATCGGGACCGCAGACCCTGCACACTTCCGATCCAGAGAGAGGCTCTAGTCTCTCCAAGCACGGTAAATAAGGAGACTGTACTGGTGTGAATAAGCTTCCTCTGAGCCTCCCACAAGAACCCTTAGCTCTGAGGCTTGCTAAGGATCTCAGCTACTTTCAGACAAAATGTGTTCAAATTTGTCCCAAGCAGATTGAGACAGGACTACTGCCAGTTTATGGGTCAAAGCTGTGTGCTGGCTGACTTTTGGTCTGGTTTTTCCCAGCAGGTGGGGATCTGCTATTCTCTAAAGATCCCCAGCCTTGCAGCACCACCAATATTGAAGCAGGCTCAGTGTGGCCAAGAACCAGGAGGAAAAGATTCTCATTCACGAGAGATTTCCTACTGAGTCCAGCTCCAAGGCTGCTGAGACAAAGGATCTGTCAGCCAGATGTCTCTCGGGTCCAGTGACTGGCATCCTCAGAGACCATGGTGACTGGCAGTGAAACTAGCCTGATGAATGAGGATGCGTCAGAACCTCACACCCTCCACACCACCTAGGCAAGAAAGGCCTCAGTGTGGCCCAAACCTACCGCAACCACTTGGTTCGAAACCATGTCCTGATCCTGTTCAGGGTGATGGGTCCTCCCCAGACGTCCTTCAGCTGCCTGTGGGTCCCTAGATAGGATGTGGTCAGCGGGGAGACGTACATGGGGTAGCCCAGGGGCTGGTCACAGGAGGAATTGATGAGGTTTCGGAGCACCTGCTTATTGTTCTGGATGCTGCCACGCTCCGGGTTGCGGTTGCGCAAGAAGATGAGCTCCTGTTGCTGCCCAGCCCACAGTCCACGCACGCACTCCTTGTTGACCTGCAGGTCATGGAGGGAACAGGGGACAGAAGCAGAGGGGCCATATGTTTTTTTGGGTCTGTTGGTTCCAGCATGCAAGCAGAGCTCTGGGGCTGCCTCTCTGTGACATCACCAGCACGCTGGCCTAAGGCTCTTTAGATGGTAAAGTCACATGGCAGTCCTCTGAGACTGGATGCCGTTTACTTGGGGGAAACTGAGAGGAAAGATAAAACAGCAAGTTCCTGTTATACTCCAGCAATTTGAGACTCCATGAAAAGAAGTCATGGGGAATAAGGCTCTCAGATGCAGGAATTGGGCCATTAGAGAAAGTTCTGGGATGTCAGAGACCCTAACTGCCATCTTCCGGCTAGCATCCTTCACTAAAGTGAGAGACAGTCCTGCTAGCAGACATGGCACCCAGCCTGAGCAACACTCCTCCCAGACTGTGTCTCTGGCATGGTGCTGGCCCATGCCAACTATTACTCTCATTCTCAGGCTTACCCCAAAGAAGAGACTTGTGCCCACAGGAGACCTGGGAGGTGTGACTGCCCAGCTTACCTTGATCACCTTGAAGCTCAAGAAGCTTCTGTGCAGCATGATGACCTTGTACTCATCAGAGCCCTCATCCACCACATGCCGAAGGGTGAGCAGCTCTTCCTGGTTGGACAGCACTGCGCCCCTCCAGGCTGGATCGCCCTCATGGCAGATCACCACTTTCTTCTCAAAAGACTGGATGGCCTCATAGAGGACCACTGAGTCTTCATATTCATCAGGGCAAGTAAATTGATCCTGGGGGCAGGAAGGGAAAGAGTCCAAGAATGGGCTCTGTGAGGTCCAGGGGAGTGGTTCCCGTGGGCAGCATGCAAAAGGTGACCTGCAGGGAACTGCAAAGCCAAGTCCTCTCCTCCTCCTACTCTCTCTCTCTACATTCTTTTTGTGAATTCTGAGCTGGTCTTCACCTCATTGCCCAGCTAATGGAACAGAGAAAAAGTTTCATGACTTATATTCATAATTTTAAATGCAGTATGACACTTCTGGTATATCACTGTCTCTGGCCAATATCTCAGCTCCTTCTTGGTAGCGCATACCACCACCTGGCAGCTGCTGCGAACAGGCTGCCACTGACAACCTCAAAATTTAGTTACCTAATGAATGATTCTGCTCCTGATACCATGCAGAGAGGGCCACGTTTTTCAAAGGTCATTTTATTCTCCTAAAGCTTCAATCGTATATGCTTTCTTAAAAGTGGACTTTTTCAGGGGCTGGGACACAGGGAGTTAACTTGCAACCCGCATGCTGGCAACCCATGTTGGAGAGCCAAGTCTGGCAGTTCTGCTTATAATCTAGATCCTTACTAATGCACCTGGGAAATCAGAAGAGGATGGCCCAAGTATTTTGGGCCACTGCTGCCCACATGGGAGACCCAGGTGGAGCTCTGTGCTCTGGTTTTTGTCTGGGCCAGCCTCAGCCCTTGGAGCCAGCACATGGAAGTTCCACCAGCCCCCTTAGCCACCATTCCCTTCAAATAAACCAAAAATCTTAAAACACAACAACTGGCCTTTTACCTGGTGAAGTTTCAGAGACATCCTGATGGCTGGAGCAACAACTTTGTGTAGCAGGTCCATGTCAGCAAACACCCACTCATCTCGTGCTGTTATTCTAAAGTCCCCTTTGAAGAGGGCATGGAGCCCATACAGGAAAGAATCCAGGCTGTAAAACAGGGTTCCAACATTCAGAATTCAGGCATTTTCAAACAAGGTTTGCATTCCCATTCATCCACCTCAAAAACTGTTTGATTGTTTTTACGCAGCCTAGGAAAGGAAAGAAAGATGACTTTGCACTCGCCACATACACCAATTGCCTGACCCTACTCCTCAGGCTCAGACTCACAGGGCAAGTGACAGTGCTAAGGTGTAGGACTCACCTTCAGTCATTTTAGGAGCCAGCTGAGCACTTCATCTCTGACATACTCAAAGCCCAGGTCAGGTGTGCCCCAATACATGTGCACACAAGGCCACATACCCATCCCCCCAGATCCATGTTGACTGTGGCATAAGAATCAGGCTCCCTTTTATTTTGTTTTTCTCTCTTCACATTTTTGTTATCATTTTTGGACTATGTTATTCATAATGAAAATTGAAACCTACCTCAATACAGAGAGACAGAGAGAGAGAGGAAATAAAACCAATCAAAGTGGCACATTGGCTACATAAGTTTTCGGACCCCAATGCTCCCTTTTTAATGATTAGAAGAGACTAGTCGGGATTAGAAATGAATGGATGATGTAGTACAGATGGTTAAACTGCTGCTTGAGACAAATACACCCTGTATCAGAGAGTTTGGTTTCAGTCCTGTCTGCTCTGTGCTTCAAATGCAGTTTTCTATTAACCCACTTGTAAAGCAGTAGAAGTTGGCCCAAGTACTTAGGTCCCTGTCACTGTCATGGGAAACCCACATGGAGTTTCTGGCTCCTTACTTCAACCTGGCCCAGTCCTGGCTGTTGTGACCATTTGGGGAGTAAACCAGTAGATGACAGAATTACTTTCTCTCTCTCTCTCTCTCTCTCTCTCTCTCTCTCTCTCTCTCTCTCTCTCTCCCCCCCGCCCCATGTAGCTTGCACATAACCAAAGAGATGTAACAAAGATATGAAAAAGAAAGACTACAGATGCTTCCAAACTTGTCTAGGTTTTGTGTTTCTAGTTTTCCTGCTTTGCTGCATCCCCGACACCTCATTGTGTGCCACCTGAATGGAGCACAAGAGTGTCTCCCAAGGGAAACCTCTCAGGGCCTGGGGCCTCTGAATTGTGGATGAACATGGGAGCAAGCTTCAGAAAGTGACTCATCCTGACTTTTATCTCCTGCATTACCATCTTCCACGGCAGCTGCTTCTAGTAACCCTGGCCTCCGATGTTTCTGATAGGTGGTTAGAAGGCAAGCACAAGACACAGCATCCCTGATGGGGCTGACCTGGGAGAGGATTAGCAGGATGGTATATGAGAAAGAGGCTCTCTGGGGAGCGCCGCTCCTAAGCATTTAATGAGCTGGCTTACTAAGTCTGACTTCTAATTCCGCACGGTGCATTAGACCTGCACGTCAAACAGTCTGACAGCTTTGTCAGCATTTCATCATGAAATGTACCATGATCACCACATGCCTTTAAGGACTCCCACAAGAAGGATGCTGAGGCTCCTTCTTAATGCAGAGGTGTCTTATGGGAAACAAGGAATAGCCAGGGGATGGTCCCAGTGAGGTTCAGGGTGCTGTGCCCTGGAGGACCACTGAACCTTCCAGAAAGAGAGCCAGGAGACAGTCTTCCTGGAAATTCCCTCTCCTTACAGATCAAGAGTTTCCTGGAGCTTTAAGGCTGTGAGGTTTTACAGCTGCCTGGGACACATGGAGACAGGAAATAGGAGACAGCAGAGCTGGGCTACAAGAAGGCCAAAGGCAAGAACATGAATAATGACTGATTATCTGACCGCAGCTGAAATCATCTGAAAATGTTCCTGTCACCAAGTAGGAGCTCAGTATTAATATGTGAATAACTTCCTCCAACTGTAGGGATAATGACAGAGGCAAAGGAAGAGTGAGGGACTTGCCCAGATACCCAGGGCAACAATGACTGTGATAGGATGGAGGAACTGCAGGCATGAGCCTTTTGTTAACTCAACTGTGTTGCAGGGCAGCCATTGACTGCATTAGTAGAGGAAACTCTGCTTCCATAGGAGCCTCACTGAGATACATGAGGACCATCTAAGGCCCCCAGCCATATGTGTTTTACCTGACATTTCTATTTTCAGGGAAAATGACTCAATGTGGTGCTTAACGCTGTTCTGTTGAAATGAGTCTCAATATAGGAAACAAAGTCTGAGTAAGAATTGCACTCAATGGGAAGTATCCCTAGCACCTTAAAGATCAAGGTTTCCTACCACTAAGGTGTTTCATTACTTGCTTTTCCCCCATGAGAGAATAAAGAGGAAGAAGGAAGCCAGCAATCTGCGATCTGCAGGGGACAGGTAGGAGGCAGAAAGAGTAGCAGTTTCCAGACACCTGCAGCCCATATCAGATCTGGGACTTCCCAGGGCTCTGTATGTTTAAGACTCCACAGAGAAATGACAGCTCCTGCCTCTAGCTAGAGCTGGGATTTTGTTCCTGGGAATTGGCATTGCATCTGAGTCCATAAAGAGCGGTCTTCAAGGAGACCAAGACAGCCCCACTTGCATTCCACTTAAAAAGGTAAGTGGGGCAGGACATCCCATTACCCAGCTCAGCAGTAGAGTGGTGATGAACTCAGTGGTCTCCTTGTGTGGCATTTACAATGGGGGAAGACAGGACAGGCAGGCCCCAGAGAAACTGGGCATATGTGTAATCATGAATGAGGGAAGCATGTCCGTATGTAGGAGATCAAAGGCTGTGGCATAGAGGTAAACATGGAGCTGCACAGGATCATGTATGTGTTGAGTATTAATGTGTTGCAATTAATAACAGTTCTTGAAAAAACGTTTAGTAGCTGATACTGAGTGCATTCTGTATTGACTGGAACACTGGTAAGCATGGCTTTTGCTTTAACACTGCATTAGTTCACTCAGAATAAATCCACTCCTGGTTGTCTTTTGGGTTCCTGTTCCAGCTTCCCAAAGGAGTGATATGGATGGGAGACCAGGGAAGTCAGTGGAAAGCACATGTTTTCAGGCACTTGTCCCTTCGCTTTATTTATCCACTGAGGAGCTTCATAGCTCTGCTCTAGCCAGAGGTCCCTTTTGTCCTCTGAGCTCTGATATTATACGTCATCAATCAGCCCACCCTAGATACAACTTGCACCCTTTCTCAAAATGGTAAGGAAGACCTGGCAATATCTGGCATCATTTTTGGTATCACAACTGATACGGGCCTGGGGAACTACTGTCATCCAGTGGGTAGAAGCTAGGGAAGCTGCCTCAACACACAAGGCAGTTCCTAAGGAGCTGCATGATGCTCATTATGTTGTTACTGAGCAACCTGCTGTTTCAGAAACAAATCAGCAGCACTTGAGGAAAAAGGATTTCAAGTTAAGGGTTCACACATCTCAGGATCCAAAGAGAAACAAGTTGAGTGAATGGTCAAGCAGCTTTTGCAGCTCTCATCAGGGCATGCCCAGCACAATGACTGACCTGGTCACTTGAGTGAATTCCCAGATGGGCTGGCATACTCTGAGTTTTCAGATGCATAAGTGACGAGGTTTTTGCAGCAGAGCACTGCCATCAACGGCAGCTTATAGAACATATTCAAACCATTAAGTGTGATGTGCAGACTGGATTGTATCATAATTGGCTAAGTCCCTACCCTGCACTCAGAAAGCACCACAAAGGACTAACAGCAAGCTCTTTCCATGTGTGCTATCCTCTCAAAAGCACGTATGCAACCATGCAAACAATGCACTGGCTTCATGGTCATTTCTAGGACTCCTGTTACAGTTCCCCAAGCAAGAACCATAGCCCAGGTGACTAACACTATCTCTATGCAATCAAAAAATAAGGCAAGGTCAGCATTTGTTGCAGCTGTTAGGATACACTTAGAATGACTACATTCCACATCCAAAGTGCCTGGGGTTGAGTCCTGGCTCTAGTTCCTGCTTCCAACCCCTTGCCAATGCAGACTCTGTAAGGCAGTGGGTGATAGCTCAAGCAGCCAAGTCCCTGCCACCCACACAGGAGATGTAGATTGAATTCTCAGAGTCAGCCTGACCCACGCTTGACTTTTAAGTTGATAGAGAAGCAATGAATCAAGGAGCTGTCTTTCAAACAAATAAAATGAAAATCGAAAAAAAAATGTAAAGCAGAAGAATAAAAGATACTTCCCATTTTCTGATGATTTGTAGATGACTAAGTGCTTTCCATTTCATAAACTCCTCTCATTCTCACAGGTCCCTGTTCAATGTATATCATAATCCTTTTAATTAATAGGAAAAAGGACAAAAAAGGTTGAGAAATTAGACATAACAGATGGTAACAACTGTTCAGGCCTTTGTGCCACAATGCAGCAGCCTAGAAGCAAAGCCATGGCTACTTCCAGGACTCTCTAGGAAACAGAGCAGATTCAAAGACATGTGGCTGGAGTTACCCTCAGGAAGGCCAACTCAGAAGCTGTGTTAGTATGGCCTAATTACTATTTTTTTTAAGAGGAGGAGAGACAGAGAGGAAGATCTTCCATCCAATGATTCACTCCCCAAGCAATTGCAACGGCTGGAGCTGAGCCAGTCTGAAGCCAGGAGCTTCTTCTGGGTCTCCCATGCAGGTGCAGGGTCCCAAGGCTTTGGGTCATCCTTGACTGCTTTCCCAGGCTACAAGCAGGGAGCTGGATGAGAATTGGGGCTGGTGGGGTCAGAATTGGCACCCATACGGGATCCTGGCATGTTTAAGGTGAGGACTAGAGCCTCTAGGCTACGCTATTGCACTGGGCCCGAGCTAATCACTTTAAATGATTTGATGCAACCTCAAGAATATAAACACTAAGGGAGCGTTATTCCTGAATTCTCCCAAGGCTCACCATCCCAAGGTCAGTCGCCAGCAATTTTCTCACATTTAAATCAGTGCAGATATTCTATACACATCTGGAACTAATAATGTATTGATATGGTTCTGAAACACTCCTCATCCAGGAAGTTATTCCATTGGCTCTAAAATCAAAACAATTTCTGACTGGTATCCCAGTTCTCTCCTACCTGCTAAAGAACACTCAGAACAAAGCCATGGTGTTCCTCAAGGACCTCCAAGCTATTCCAGTTCCTTTAGAGTTCAAGATTGCCACAGGGAGACAGCACATGGTGCAGCAAAGCCAGCAAGGTGTGAGCCAAATGTGCTTAAGTAAAGCTTGAATCTTGGCTCTATTAAAGTCAGTATTTGCTTGTTGTCCTCATCATGCACTATTTATTTCTTTGCTCTTTTTTCTTAATGACCCCTTTTGTTAGGATTTATTTTATTGAAAAGCAGAGTGACAAAGAAAGAGAGAGAGATGGAGACAAACAGAGAGAGAGAAGGGGAGGAGACAGAAAGAGAGCTTCACTGGTTCATTCTGCAGATGGCTGCAATGACCAATATTGGGCCAGACTGAAGCCAGGAACCTGGAAGCACTTCTGAATTTCCCATGTGGGTGGCATGGGTCCAAGTACTTGGGCCATCCTCCTCCACTGCTCTCCCAGGTACATTAACAGGGAGCTGGATTGGAAACACAAAATCTGAGAGTTAAACTAGCACTCAAATATGAGATGCTGGTGTTGAAGGCAGTGGATTAACCTGCTGTGCCTTCACAATATCAGGTCCTTCTTTGTTCATTTTTTAAGATCAAATACTTCCAGGGGTATTTGGAGCTAGTGAAGAATCTCTTAACTTGTAAGTAGTGTAAGCATGGCTGGACGAAAAAGGCGAGTGTTGGCGAGAGGATGGTGGCAATTCTGAATACATGTTAATGACCCTCGCTCATATTATGTGACCCATGCCTACATCCTGCAAGTCACAGCAGACATGTCTATGCAAGTTGGGCACTGTGCATGAGGGTGGTGACAACTGCTATAAGAATGGCACTGTGCCAACTGGAAAAGGTGAGGTACCACCTTGGAGGGTAAAACAGCTCTGAACTCAGGGTCACATTAAATGTCAGGCCCATAGTGCAAGTGGCAGGCACTCCCAGTCGTTTTAGGCAACACAACACAGCACAGGACACTTCAACAAGGAAGTGTAAGAAATCAAAGAGGAGATGCCCCAGGGAGATGTCCTTGAAGAGCTGGCAATGTCTAAGGGGTTCCTTCCGAGCAGATGTAGATGAACTGTTGTGTGTGCAGTGTGATCCAGGCTGGCCACAGTGTGATAATTCATGTTCAGCAAGGACTGAGGAAAAGCGTATGATGCCCTGGATGTCTGAAGAGTGCTGCTTTCCTTGGTCCACTTTTGGGGTGAGGAATGAGTCAGTTACCAACAAAGAACCTCAGAGCACAATGGGAAACTCCTGCCATAGGGCAGAATGTGGGTCTTAGTGAAGCCCTTCAAGTCTTCTTTGTTTTATCACTTTTTCAGGTCAAATTTGCCTTGATATTTTCTCTTTGCTTGGCATCTTACTCTTTTCAAGAGTCAGTCAATTGGGCCCAGTGTAATAGCCTAGTGTCAAAAGTCCTCGCCATGTACACACTGGGATCCCATATGGGCACCGGTTTATATCCCAGCTGCTCCACTTTCCATCTAGCTCCCTACTTGTGGCCTGGGATGGCAGAGGAGGATGGCCCAAAACCTTGGGATCATGCGTGGGAGACCTGGAAGAAGCTCCTGGTTCCTGATTCGGCTAGCTCAGCTCCAGCCCTTGTGGCCACTTGAGGAGTGAACCAGCAGAGAGAAGATCTTTCTCTTTGTATCGCCTTCTCAGTGAATCTACTTTTCCAATAAAACAAATCAAATAAATAGATAATTTTTAAAAACATCAGTCAGTTTTCTCCTGCAAACAAAATTTGTTGCTGCTGTAAAAGTGGCCTTCATCTCCTGACCTTGTATCTCTATAAATGGAGCACCAACACAGGCCCACCTCCTTGCTTTCCAGTTATCTCCTAACCTTGGGGGTTGGTGAGACCCTCACTTCTCACTAAAACATCCTCTGTTTACATGGCTTCTTCAGTGGCAGACATGGTCCTTTGACTAAATTATGTCTCAAACCTCAAGTTTCAAAACTATTGAGTGTTTGTAATATCCATAATAGCCCATTCCATCTCAGCAACAGATCAATAGTTTTTCCCAAGACATTTTATGTAACTGTACTCTGAGCTCAACTGTGTCCAGCACATCATGTAGGATGACTCTCAACTGACTCATTTCCCATGAAAGTCCATCCATCAAAGCTCTGTCATTTTCATAAACTCAAAACATTTCCCCAACAAGTCATTCAAGGGAAACAGAACTGTGGCTTAGGCAACGCTACTATGTATGACTTGCATTTGAAATAATCTAGGATTACTTTGGAAAGAGCTGTACTGACTGCTTCACTATGCTGTGGATATAGGGCAGTTAATCAAAACTGGCTCTGTCTTAACGGCCAGTTATACTGTGAAATGAGACACAGAAAACTGTGCTCCTTGCCACTTACAAGTCTGTCCCAAACGTCTTTGTTTAGGTGAAATAAAAGAAATTCTCTAATGAGAGCCATTAGGTTATTTATAAGCGTTTTGCGCTAATCAGCTATACCTCAGTCTCTGCTTTGTCTCTGATGTTTTGGTAGTATATTAGGCTGAAAAAATACCAACTATTTAATCCAATTTACTTCTGAGTTTTTGTCTTTAATACACATAACTTTTGGCATCACTATTTTCTGAAGACCTTGGTGTTAAGTGTATCAGAAACCTTTTTATATCTAGAAATTTCTTCTTGAGTTTGTTGTTACACGGTTGTAATTGATGATATTTGGGGTCTCAGTGATTTTACCCTTTTTGAAATCAGATTATTAAATACCACTTGGGGAACTCTGAAAAAAAAAAAGAAATAATCTATTAAACCATAGGTAAGGATAGGTAAGGATAGGTAAGGATACCTTGCCAAATCTTATAAAGCACACCTCAGGCAAAACTTCTCGCTTTAAATTATAGAAGGATAGACTCCTTGCTGGTGCTTACACACACAGATTTTGAGCCAGTTTTACTTTGAATTCGGATCTAATTAGTCTCAACAAAATAGGAGCAAGCTAAATCCATGACAGTACAAAAATAACAAGGTATCACAACCTAGTAGAGCTTATCTCAGAACTACAAGGATATTTCATCATAAAGAAATGTATTACCACAACCCATTACAAGAACAGAGTTAAGGAGAACAATAACAGCATCATAATTCATTCCCCAAGATCAAACAAATTTCAACATACTTTCCTAATAGACATTCAAGCAAGTCAGGAAGAGAAAGAAACCCCCTGAGTTGATAAAATGGTCTATTAGAATTTCAAAACAAGCCTCATTTTCAATGCTAAAACATTAGTTTCATTCTCCTATTACAGCCAGTGGTAGTAAGAATGTAGACGTCCAAAGACACATATATCCTAAACCCTGGAATCCATAAATAAATTGACACGAAAAAAAGGAGTTTGGCAAATATAATAAAACTAAGGACCTTGCACTGGGCAAAGAGATTATCTGGATGTTTTCTTGTAAGTGTAAGGGTCTTTAGAAGGAAGCTGTAGGGGTAGTTTCCAGGCCAGAGATAGGAGGCTGTAGAGCTACTGGCTTGAAGGGGGTGAGAGGACACAACCATGTAGGCAACACTGGGGGCAGGGAGTGGATTCTCCCCTCAGACACTTAGAGAGAGCACAGCTTGGCAGAGGCCATGATCTTAGACTTGTTGAGCCTGTTTGGGCTTCTGACCTCCAAAAAAAGAACGTATTTATATGGCTTTAAATCATGACATTTCTGATAATCTTCTACAACACTAAGAAGCTAATACCAATGCCAACTTGCAACATCATCATACGATGTCTTAGGCAATGTAGTAACAAAAATAATAGCTATAAATACTGGAAAAATTGTTATTATTTTCACATATGTCTTTCAATAAAAAATATACAAAAGAATTTAATTGAAATATTACTACTGTAAATACAGAGCTGAGCAGAAGTGCCTATTAGGAGATCAATATAAAAATAATATATAACTTTCTTGTATACCAGAAGTAGCCAATTAGGAAATTTAACATGAAAAACAGTTCTATTCACATTCACGATAGACCTCTACAATACTCAGAAATAAACTCACTGGAAAATTATGAATCTCCAAAAGAAAAAAAAAAGAGAAAGACAAAATTTTACTGAAGGACATTAAAAAAAATGAATGATCAGCAAGATGCATCACATTATTAAGTGGGACTAATTTTTTCAAATTAATCTGCCCACTCAATATTACCTCCATCACAATTCCAACATCAGTTTTGTGGAATTTCACTTGAGGAGAAAAGGTCTGTGCACAGCAGCCCACAACAACACTATAGACAAGAAAAAATAAACACACAGGGACGTGGCCTCTCAGATGTCAAAACAATGTCTCACTTTAGCAAACCAGACAATAAGAGCTCAGAGCAAGAACAGACAAATGGATCACTTCCACTGAAGCGTAAATCCAGAAAAGCAATAGTAATGTATAAGAAAGTGCCATAGTTACGTGTTGCCTAATGGTGGATCTGTTTGAGAAATGTGTTGTTAGGAAGTTTTTGTCATTGTGCAAGCATCAGAGTATACTTAGACAAACTTAGACTGTTTGGTTCACTCTTCGATGTGGTAAACATGAGATGGGTGAGGCTGTGCTGGCATAACACTGCATATGATTTACAGCAAATGTTTTTTGTGACTAGAAGTAATAAACCTTAAAATAATAATAAAAAGTATAGTATGGCATATACATAAACCAGTAACATTGCCATGTATTGTCACGCATTAAAAGGAATCATCCAGGCCACATGTTGCACTACCCAAAAAGATAGTTCCACTGTTTCTAGGCAGGATGAATTTTCCAGTGTATCATAATCTTTTTTTTTTTTTAAGATTTTATTATTATTGGAAAGCCGTGTATACAGAGAGGAGGAGAGACAGAGAGGAAGATCTTCCATCTGATGTTTCACTCCCCAGGTGAGCTGCAACGGGCTGGTACGCGCCAATCCGATGCTGGGACCAGGAACCTCTTCCAGGTCTCCCACGCGGGTGCAGGGTCCCAAAGCCTTGGGCTGTCCTCGACTGCTTTCCCAGGCCACAAGCAGGGAGCTGGATGGGAAGTGGAGCTGCCGGGATTAGAACCGGCACCCATATGGGCTCCCGGGGCTTTCAAGGTGAGGACTTTAGCCGCTAGGCCACGCGGCCAGGCCCTAGTGTATCATAATCTTATGGACCCCTGTTGTTGCCCGAAACATTGTATGTAGCATATGACTATAAACGACAAAAGTAGTGTTTCAAGCCTGTGGTAATTTTTACTTTCTAAGGATGAGTTACTTGGCAAATGGAGTTGGACTACTGGCTATCCACTTGAGAAAATATGGAAACCCTGCCTGCTGGTTTGAAAAAATCAAGTGAAAAGAAATAAAACAGAAGTATCAGAAGAAAAAAGAGAGGAGTTGGCAGAGTTTTCATATCATTAGAAAGACATAAAGCCCCAAAATCATAAATTTTTTTAAAAAATTTAAAGATGTCAAAAATCAAAGACTAGTATAGTCTGGCAGAAAACATTCTTAAAACATTTTCACAGATTAATATCTTAATCCTTGAATACTTCTTAAACATTAGGAAGTGCTTATTAAAAAATGAGTAGAGCATGTTAAATGGGCACCTCACTGAGAAAATGTAAATGACCCGTAATATGCTTACTATTAAAAACAAAAATTCAAATTCAAATATAAAGAATGTACTCTGTTTCTAGGAGCCTAGAAAAATCCTAAAAGGTTCTAGTAACCAGCAGTGATGAGAGGTATAGGGAAGTATTCTTGGTGACAGTACAAATCACAGTGGCTTTGGGGCGGGGTGGCAATTTGCACCTGTAAAAATTGTGTCTGAAAGGGTTCTTTGGGCTCTGGAAACATGTCTTTCTAAGCACAATCATTTGTGGAAATCTAGCCTAAGAAACACTAGGCACAGATGTTTAGTTCAAGAGAGGCCAGAGCGCTGCCAGTCTCTTGCTTCCACTGAACAGGGCCCCTCCATCTCTCCAGGCCCACACAGCCAAATCAGACCCTCTTGAATTTCTGACCCAAACTATTGGCTTCAGCAGCCTGCAAACATGGAAAACACAGTGCCTGATAGTGCTTTGTTTTGCTGTGGGATCTTTCAAGATCATGAACTAATTTCAGATAACTGAGTCTTACCCTCATTCCTTTTCAGAATTATGGCATCCTTTTGTTTGCAACAGAGAGGGCTGACAGGGAATCTGATTAACTATTTGAAACAAAGAGATCAAAATAATGTTTAAAAAAGCAGCTGGTAAGCATGGTGCTTGATTTGGGGGGTGAGGGTAGAGGAGGAGGAGGAAGGGAATCAAGCTGACTTCCAAAGAAAGATTCATAAAACTGAAGAAGTGTTTGAAAATGTATCTTACATAGAAATCAAATAATTTTGCAGCAACTTATTTTTAGCTTGTAAGGAAAATCTGAAATTTATGAAACACTTCAAATTGATCAGGGACCTTGCTGTAGTATTTCAGCCATCTTCCCAAGGGCTCGGACTATGTCAACACTCATCTTGTGATTCAAGTGCAACATCATTTCTATAGTTCACTAAAAGTCACCTTATGCTGTTTTGCATAGCCCATGAATGAATCTTATGCTAGACTCCCAACAATCACCACATTTAGTTTCAGATGGACACAGAGGGACCAGCCTTCAGGGTGAAGCTGGGTCAGGCTGGGTCAAGGCCAGGGATGGAGGTGAATCAGCTCCTCCCTTGGGCATATGCTAGCCAACAAGGACTAACACGGTACGTTCTGCATCAGGCATCCCCTGTGAAGACATCCATGCAGTTCTGAGAGGGATCTGAAAGAACAGCTGATGTCTGAAAGACTCACCACCTTTGCATCTTGTTTTCCCACCCTGGTGCCCAAGGTTACTGCCACAAGAGAGAAACAGAAATTGCTGCCAGCCACAACTCTTCATCACTCATCAACTCATAACTCACAACTATTGATACCTCCTGGCACCTCATCACCAGTAATGTCTTCGGTCATCTCCTTCAGGAAGGGCATCTGGAAACACAGTGGGTGAAATATATTTCCTTGAGCTTGCTTACCTAATGGCCCAGGGCTATGAGAGGGAGCAATAGGTAGATTTTGTCCTTTACAAGCTTATAATCTGAAGAAGACTTACTTAAGTCAAGGACCAAAGAAACTACTTTTGCAGCAACACCATGCAGAAATATTGAAGAAAATCTGAGCAGAAGAGAAGCAAAGCAGGGTGAAGTTTGATAAAGGTGCCCTCTCTTTTTCAGACTACTTTGTTGTAGGGTATGGTTCTTAACCTCGGCTATGCATAGTAATCACATTGTGAGTTTGAAAAGGTCATAGGGTGTGAGCCCATCCACAGATGCTCTGATAGAACTGGTCTGGACTGGCCAGCCAGGCATCAAGATACATAAAAGTACCCAGGAGGCTTAAATGGGCATCTAGGGAGGGGAACCATCCATGGAGGTGGTTTGAAAATGATGGATGAAGTTAATCAAAGAGGTTGGGCTGCTGTGCCAGGAGCTGGCTCAGGTGCAGTGTGGCAGCAGGGGGCATGTGTAGTGTCTCATTGGTAAAGGTCATTCCCTGAGTGACGGAGGATGACAAAGAACCAGGGGAGGGCTTACATTTTTTTCTGTTCTTGTTCTTTAGGAAGAGATCCCTGGGCTATTTAAGTACAGAAGGGAATGATCCAGTAGAAAAAATACAAAAAATAGAAGAGGCAGGCGATTAGTCAAAGCCCCACAGAGATAGGGCATTGGAAAGCCTGGATTACACGTAAGTGTGTTCTTTTGTGAAGGAAAAGGGAACTAACACTTATGGGGCATGAGCTTTTCTAGGTACAACGATAGCACTTCATACGCATGATGTCACTGACTCTTCCAAAAAAAATTCGCAAGGACTCTTATAGGATCAAGTCCCCTATTCCCAGAATCCCTGGGTCCTGATTGTTGAGTAGTAGTATTTCCATCTAACATTCAAAAAATTCACAGAGATTAAAAAAAAATAATAACCAGTCTCCTTGCAGTCCCAACATGATTTATCATGGAAAGAACTATTTAAAAGGAGTGGAAGCTGAAGATGACTGACATAATCTGTCAAAAGTGCAAATGTGGATGCTCAGAAGCATCCCGGTATTTCACCTGTCGTCCCCAGGTACCTGAGGGCCATGTTGTGAGCAGCAGTTCCCAGAGCTCTCCTCCCCAGGATGCACAGTGCGAAAGACAGGGTCACCAGAGGAGAGTCCTCATCACTGTCCACGGTCTTTGCGGGCTGAAAGAGTAAGGACATTAACTCAGCTCTTAGAGAGGTTCCACAGGGACCAACACAGACGCCTACACATAGATGTAGGCCTGTTTAGTCAGCTACTGTGGCCATTGAGTTCCTTTTCACTAGACCTCAGGGATGGGGAGCTATAAATCTCCACTCCTGAGATGGTTTCTGTTACAGTTAGACATGGGAGAAAGCTATTTCCAACTTGGATCTACTTTCTCCAGCCACAGTCCATTGACTCGACTTTCTAATTCCCTCCATTTGCTTCTCTCTCCTTTGTCTGCATCCCCGCCTCCTCTCTCTTCTAGCTATACTCTCAGTGTTCTCACCTTCATTTCTAAGACATGGGATTCACTTCAGGAAGAGATCCCAGTCAACAAGCTATTACAGCCCAAGAAAGTAACAACAACAGCAACAACTTAGAGCAGCTGACTGACCAATGGAATTCGCTTGTGTCATGATACAGCATGTTCAGTAAATCTGCCTGATATTAGCATAGAGACAAGGACTCCAAATACTTCATAAAAAAATGTAACTAAAAGATGTTTGTATTTAAGGCAAAATTTTTCAAATCCACATATAGTTTTGAAATAAAAATCACTTGCCAAGAACATTTTTTAAGATCCCTCATATTCATGCTGTGGCAAACTCAAGAATAAACTGTAAGCAAAGATATTTCCAGTGATTGCAAAGCCATTATTGATGCTTAAACATACACTATGAACAGAATAAGCAGAGGTTGGAAACATCCAGCTCATGGGACATATAGGACTGTGAAATAATTCGGTTTGAGCCTGCCAAGGCAACTGTAGTTAGGGTTCAAAATTCAATTATCTATTGTAGACCAATTTTTAGGTTGAGAATAGTGTTTGGTCCACACATGATAGTCCTTGCCAGAAAAAAAGTTCCCCACCCCGGGAAGGGCACACATCCCACAAGACTCCTTCATGAGAGACATGTTATATTAAATCTTAAGGGCTAATTATTTATCCTGCATCTTATTATAGTCTGCTATCAAGTATTAATAAGAAATGGACTGTATGGTGTTCCTTGCTTTTGATTTTTTATTTTATTTTTTTAGAGATTTTTTTTTTATTGGACAGTCAGATATACAGAGAGGAGAAGAGACAGAGAGGAAGATATTCCGCCTGCTGATTCACGCCCCAAGCGGCCGCAATGACCAGAGCAGAGCCAATCTGAAGCCAGGAGCCAGGAGCCTCTTCTGAATTTCCCATGCAGATGCAGGGTCCCAAGGCTTTGGGCCATCTTTGATTGCTTTCCCAGGCCACATGCAGGGAGCTAGATGAGAAGCTGGGCCGCAGGATTAGAACCAGCACCCATATGGGATCCTGGCATACGCGAGGCCAGGATTTAGGCCACAGGCTACTGCGCCAAGCCCGTTCCTTGCTTTTTAAACATATATCTCACACACCTGTCTCCACCTCCCTTACCTACCTCCTGTCTTTTCCGTGCACAGTATTGAATCCATTCTAGATACATGTTGCAGAAGCTAGCTCGTGTTATCCCCTGGAGGCAAGGGACATAGTCATCATCAATGTTAATGTTGAACATTGCAAGGTCACGCTCAATGTAATGCCACTTAGCATAAGGCTGCAGGGTTTTCAGAAGTGATTCATTTTTGATCCAGGATAGGAGTTTTGGGGATGTGACCATATAGTATATTATACTCTGCAGGGAGAGAGAGAGAGAAAGCAAGAGTTAGAAACCAATTATTATTATTCATTACTATTATTTCTATCTCAAATCAATCCCAGTAGTAGACAGCATCTCCATGTGTGGTACCATTTGTACTTCTTGCTAGGTATAATACATTAAACCAAGCCAACTGAGGTACTCTAAGATGTCCTCCCATAGGAGTCACTGCAAGGAAGAAGAAAGTGAGACAGACATGATGCCAACAGAGGGTCAGCGCAGAAGCTCCTTGATGGGAAAAGTAGAGCAGGCAATCCTCTTCTTCCTGTGAGGGGCACAGGGCAGGCCTCAATGGAGGCCGGCTACACTGTGCCAGCTGACAGAAACAGGCCAGAGCCCCTCCCAGGCTCCAGCTGAGAGAGACGGCAGAGAGCCTCACCAGGGCTCCCGTGGAGGGGCATTTAGTGATCCAAAACAACTCACTGCTGGGGGAAGTGGTGGTGATGTGAAATTGATCCTGAATGCCCACAATTGAACCTCTGTGATGTACCCCAAAATAACTCACACTTTCTCCCTCACTGGATGCTGTACTTCAGAGACCCAGTTAGGGAAAACTTCTCCTCCTCCTCCTCAGAACTTATTACTCTGAGCCACAGCTTTATTGAAAGCCATCTTGTACTTTTTGTTGAAGTAAGTCCAACTTCAAATAGGCAAGTACCTGGCCTTGAGAAGTAAAAATATAATGGAGAAAATTAACAGCCAACTCTGGTAAGGGCAGGTCAGCAGCAGCTTAGAGTCTGCGGCTCAGGAGCCCCAGGCATTAGGCCCAGCATTTTCATCCTAACAGAAATGTGGCGGTGGTGATCAGGGCTGTGAGGCTGATAGCAACCCCTGTGGTGTACGTGCTCATGCATCTCATCTTGAAATCATGAGGGACAAGGGAAGCAGTGCTTCATGCACCTGCACCGAGGCAGGGATGAGTGTGCCCGGCAGAAACAAACACTTAACTGGTAGCCTTGTCTGTGTCTACAAATACCTCCCACACAATATAATGAATATTGGAGGGATGGAACAAAGGTTTCCAGAACTCATGCCTGCAGTGTGAGTGAGCACAGAAGCCCTTTTTGTGAAAGTTTCCCACCTCACTCTCCTGCCCACCCCGGCCCTTGGCTGGGGAATAAAATTCAGAGTTTAAGGTCTTGGGTTGCAGAGGTATGTGGTTTTAAGTTCTTTTGGGAATTCGAGCAGATGAGTGGACAGCCTGGTGCCATCTCTGATTTTAGAGAAACAGTTGCAAACACCTGACATGGCCTCTCTCTATTGCTGGGATTTAGTGACAGCTGGATTTGGAAGAAATTAATATGTGGTTCCTGGTTTATGGTCTTTGCTCCTTGGGTGTATTTTCTATGGGCTTCATGGTCTACCTGGTCCCCAAAAAAGGCAAGACAGAAAATGGAAATCTGATGAAAGCCACTAGAAATCAGCAGTAACCCCTGCAGGGGAACCATGCTAGCCTAAAGAGATTCCTGCAGTGCAGGGAAGAAAAAAAGGACCAAGGGGATATGGAGAAGTGGAAAAGAACAGCTGAAAGCAGGAGGTGGGAAAGACAAATGCACACATGATGTCCAGTTGGCATTGTCATTACGATGCTAAAATGAGATGATGTGTGTGAATAATTTAGCATGTAGCAGATACGCAAGAAGTTGAAGGAACAGTAAAGTCGTTGGCATCATTGACTTACCTATGCAGCCAGTAGGATGTGTGTGAGGCTCAGGGGAGACAGGCAGTGGCAGTGGCAGCAGCAGCAGGCCAGCAGAGGCTGAAGCAGAGGGTAGAGGGAACAGGGATGGCATTGGGGACAGGAGACAGCTGCAGCTGTGTTGGTTACAGAGCAACATCGGACATTTCAAAATAGACATTCTGATTCTGGGAAGGGATTCTCTTGTCTATTTGCTGGCCGGATCATCAGATGCTTCTGTGAGGCAGGCAGTTTAAGAAGTCAGCCCAAAGTCAAGAGCCAAAGAGAATGTGGTGATCGCCTCGGAGCCAGGGGTTTGTTTTCAGTGGTCTCTGTTACCCATGATCAACCACAAGATGAATAGTAAGCGGAAAACGCCAGAAACAGTCTGAAAATTTTAAATTGCAACCCATTCTGATGAATGCAATTAGACTGTGCACCATTTTGCTTTGTGCTGCCCAAGGAGAACAACCCTGTATCCACTGCCTGCCTGTGTCCTACTCAAAGGTATGAACATGCTGTATCCACCGTCAATCTGTTAGTCATTTAGTAGCTATCTGGTTTATCAGATAGATTATCTCAGTATCGAGGTGCTTGCACTCAGCTAATCCTTATTTTAGTTAATACTGGCCTCCACAGAGAAAGAGTAGTGATGCTGGCAATTCAGATATGCCAAAGAGAGATCCTAACATATTCCCTGCAAGTGAAAAAGCGACAATTTACTCTTTAAGGAAAGTAAAAATATTACATGATAACATTGCTAACATCTACAGCATAGCATTATGTGTGTGAGAGAGACCATAGGCACATAACTTTCATATAGTCATCGCTATTGTTATTCTACATGTAAAAGTTACTTATTTATCTGAAGGAGGTAGAAAGAAGAGAGAATGCTGCTAACCATTGGTTCATTCTCTGAATGCCCATGATGGCCAGGATTGGGCCAGGACAAAGCTGGGATTACTCACTCCAGGCGTCTCCATGTAGGTGGCAGAGACCCAACTACTTGAGCCATCATTGCTGCCTCCAGAATCAGCCTAAGCAGGAAGCTGAATCAGGAATCAAAGCTAGAAATTAAACCCAGGCTCTCCAATGTAAGATGTGGGCGTGTCTCAACCAGCAGGTGAAATACTTGCCCCCTAATGGTTCTCTTTTAATATTACTCTAATTTAGTTTTACTGTGCTAAGTTACAAATCAAATTTTATTATAGGTATGCATGCACAGAAAAAAAAAACAGCATATGGAGAGACTGGCACCATTCAGTTTCAGGCATCCACTGGAAGTCTTGGAATATAAACCCTGGGGATAAAGAGACAGGGTTGGGGGTGGGAGGAGGTACTGCAATGACACCCAAGATCCGTGCTCCTGGCCATAGGCAATGTTTCTTATCTGAGCAGGACAGTGGAAAAACAAATCTGCTCATTCTAAACATCTGGCTCCAGCAAACATCTGGTCTAGTTTTCTTTAGTATATCCCAATCATGTACTAGATAGGAAAAACAAACAAAAGTTGAAAGAAAAGTTTAGCTTTTCATTCATTTCTAGGGAGGAATTAGAAACAACCCCACAATCCATGAAGTCCGAATAAAGAGAACTTGGAATTCCAAAGGCGGAAACTTCTTCCTCTTGCAGGCCTGGCAAATCTTGCTATGTTGACTTCAGCACACAAATCCCAACACAGTGCTAGAAGAACATAGTACCCACACCCTTAGCTGCAAGCCAGTCCCCACCTCTACTGTATCTGGCCAGCATTTCTGTCCTGGAGACAGTCAGTGAGCTGTCAGGATAACATGGATCCAGAACTAAGCACAGTGGAGAAGTTGAGATGGAGAAAACAGACTGACTTTGCAAACCTGATCTACGCTGCGAGCTGAATTAATTCATACTATCAAGCTCCTCCAGCAGGCATTCTCCTGGCTGCTCATTTTAATTGCAGATCAGCACATTCTATCTGACAACTTATTCTGGAAAGGGGGCCCTGGCAGGCAGGCCCACGTGTGGGGTTTTCTCACTCCTCACTCTGCCAGGCAGGTGATGAGTGCATCTGATTTCATAGGATTTAACCCAGAAACACTGGCAGTGGGAGAACCAGGCCCCCACGTGAAGACCGGCTCCTTGATGGTCAGAAAGATCTTCCACATCCATAAATTAAGAGAGAGAGAGGAGACTCCAGGGGAAAACTCTGGTAATCAGGAAGGAAATGATTTCCAATATATTCAGAAGGTGGGGGAATTGACTCAGTTTGCTAGAAGGTTGGGGGAAAAATCCTTTTGTGCACAGGAATGATCTCAAATTTTCCTTTCTGTTTAATTTTCCCATGTAATTACAAATAATAACAAGAATGAAGCTGAAAACTTGAGGTAATTCATAGCTACAAAGGTCTTTCTTTGTTCGCCAAGCAATGGAGGTCAAAGAAGAAATAATTCATCTATTCCTCACCCTGAAATGTCAACTCTGTTCTACCAGCTAGTTAATCCTCCCAAAATTGCCCCTAACCAGCAGCACCAGGGGCACAAGTGCAAGCTCTGAGCCATTCCTCACTGCAGAGCAGCACACTGTGCCAAGAGGCCACCTCTTGCAGAACAGATGTGCCAGTGTAAATTACCTAGGGAGGCTCTGGGAGGGACCAACTGCCCCCACATCTCAGCCCCTCCTGAACAGTGATCTAGAAGCAAGAAAATTCTGGTTTCTATTGAACACAGCTATGTATGTAGCTGTTCCCAATTCGAATGTTTTTTTAAGTCACTTAGCACAAGAAAATATAGAAGAGCCCAGGATCTCAGCCCAGGCCCACAGAACCAGAACTTCTGGATAGGACACATGAATCTG